>NW_020450760.1:531300-615489 GCF_003343035.1 Apteryx rowi | reverse complement strand
GGGGCGGCGGGAGGCGCGCGCACGCCGCGGCGCGGGGGGTGAGGGAGGTGCGCGGGCGCGCGCGCTGCCGCCACACGTGACCCCGCGCTGAGGCGCGGCGGGTTCGTTTGTTGCCCCTCGCTCGGCTCCTGCGGTGCGGGCGGGCGCGCTAACCACCATCCCCCCCCCCCGCATCCCTGCCGCCTTGGCCCGGCCGCGCTGGGGGGGGAGGCGGTTTCCCTCACGGACCCGCCGTGACCCCATTGCGGGTAGCCCCCGCCCGCCGCGTCCCGCGTGGGCCCGTCCCTTCCTGTCCTGCCGGTTCCCCTTGCGGCGCCGCTCCGGGCCCGTCCCCCCTCCCTCGGCCGGGAGCGTGTCGGTAGGGAACAGCGCAGTCAGCACGAATCAAATCAGCCACCGCCGCACGCGCCGCGAGGACAAACTTCGTAGGGCCACGGGTCTTCGATCCTGACCCCAAATCAGTGGCTCTGCCAGGCGCTCGAGCCGTTTAAATGGCTCATCTCCGAGGCTCGTTACTTTATTTGTAGAACCCCATGACAGWTCTCGGCTAGGAGGGGAAAAATGATAAATTTTAGGAATTTTTTGAGAGGAGCCTACATAGCTGTTTGTGTAAGTWTCTGAGGGTGAGCAATAACAAAATATTAATCTCAAACATAAGCTTACATGTTAAATTTAAGATACAAATTTACATTCATACATTCTATAATATATAATTGTGAAAATTATATTAAAAAGAGGCATATTTAGGATTTCATTATGTATTGTCAGTGCGCCTGTAGGCTCTGGTTTGAGCTTTGTGATTGGTCMAAGCTTCTGTTTCTTTTAATAAATTGGTCCTACAGGAAAAAAAAAAACCCTGTTAGCATCACGAGAGAATGCTCTGGCAGTTTATTTTGCAAGTCCCATTTGGAGTGCTACTAGCTGACGATAACACTAGTATCATGTTCTGTTTCTTTAGACTATGATTCCACCTCCCACACACAGCTTCAGATACAGGTAAGATTATGATACTTCTGACCTAAGAGAGAAAAGTTCAGATTTATTCAGAATAATAGTATTAACCCTGCAAGTAGGCTGACCTGAAATTAAACAGGCTATGAGGTATTTGTAATTTTGTATTTAAAAAATAAGAAAAATGTTTTTTTCTCTTCATCAAATTTATATTAAACTTTAGTGAATAGAAGAATAGCAGTGACTAGAAATTTACTGTGTTTCTTAATATTTGTGGCAAAGTTATAATTCTAGCAACAGGGGAATCGTGAACCTTTGCTATACTCGTTCCTTAAAAATTAGTGCCTTCCTCATTAACCAGGTGATATTTTTTGCCAGAGATTCTTACATGATGGTCTATAAACTGCTTACGGGTATACTTTAGAGCTGATTTCTCCCTGTTTTAGTGATGGATTTTAAAAAAGCTAAAATACAATCAACATTACCCCACTATTACTTTTCCTTTGCAATGGGAGGGATGCTGTCAAAATGAAAGCTGAGAGAATATGGTGCAGACAGTTGCCCCTAGGAGGGAAGGCACTCCTCCCAACAGTCTCTTTTTTGGAATAATGGCCTGCAATATAAAAGTCTGTCAGCCTCTAAGACGCATTCCTTTTGGCAAATGCAGGTTCAACCAACGCAGCAACCAGACAGACTGGATACTGTGGACTAAGAGGAAATGTCTTCAAAAGGTATGGTAGACACTTTATATGCAAGCCTGTTCTTACTCCTATTTCTGCTTCGCTTGGAAAAGAGAACACGTCTCATTCTTTTCCATCTCCATTTTCCCACAGAAATGAGAAAAGCAAAAAGTAAAATCGTAACCAATCTTTTCGAAGCATAAGACTTTAAATTAACTATCAACATCTCTCCTGCAGAAGAATCTTTTGGAGAACCACCCTTTTACCAGTCAAGGGATGCAGCAACCATTATAAAACCACCTGATTCCAACTTATAATGTCTGCAAATGTTTTATTTACTGTGAGCAGGGAAATCATAACTTCTAATCATGTAGTTTTTGTTTTTTTTCACTGTCCATGCATTTCCACATCAAAGTTCTGGTCTTTGCAGAAATTATGTTGCTTGGCCAAAGGACCAGCAGTACCTACAAGTTGCCTTTTCAGATAAGTGAGGTTGTGTGAAAGCAGTCCTGACCTGGGAATTCCTGAGAAGATAAGAGAATTTGGAGTTGATACAGAAGCAGATAAAGCCAGAGATGCAGAACCCAAATTATTTGTTTTCAAATATGGGGGTTTTGTGAAATGTACTTTAATTCTGTTGACATTTTTCTAAAGGAAAGGTTTTGTGCTCATTTGTTGGTGTAAATTCTAACACGTGTAGTTCTGAATTACCCTCCACTTGGTACTTAAAAACCACAGAGAAATACTCTTTAGCTTTACAAATTTAAGCCACTATCAATTAACATTTATTCAACTTCTAAATATAAAAAAAGAAGACTTTCTATTTATTAGTTATTGTAACTTTAGTTATTGAGATTTGTGTTGAGCTCTTCACCTAGAAATTGGAATTTGATTCAAACATACAAACTACCATCTTAATATTTTGTTAAAATATTTGAAATTAATGGGTATATAGAGAAAATGTATCAAAATATGTTTTGTATTTAACTCAGATTTTTTGGAAAAAGGAATATTAACTGCAGTTAATAAACTGGCGGGCCTTTTATGTGGTCATGCACAACATTCTTAAGATAAGCAGAGATGCCCCAAAATACCCATGGGAGACTAATGAGATTTTCAGAAGCACTCTTGACATTGTTCCAATTCCTGTTTGTATTTTTCAAGTGTCTAATGGCCAGATTTTCAAATGCTGACTTTTTTGAGTTTTAAAAACTACCAGGCCTGATCTCCTACTTCTTTTTTATGCATAGACAAAAAGAGGAAAATGAGCTTTCCTGCCTTCTCAGATCCCATTTTTCTTCAGTTTTGCATTAACCTGGTAAGATGCTTCTCTGGAGCACAGGAAAATGTTTTCAGTCTTTGGAGGTGTCACACGAAAGTGTTTCTTTTTTAATTTAAGACTTTTTTTCTTTTCATGTGGTATTACTCTAAATAGCAGGTACTTTCTATTTATAGCTAGAAAGAAACATTCTCAGAGGTCAAACATTTAGGGTGGGATATATCTCATCCAACCTCAGTAATCAAAAAATTAGGCATGTAGTCTAAATTAGTCATCTAGGTTCCTTGGAGTGGAGAGGGAAGGGAGGGAGGCAGTTCTGCAGGCAATTCATTCTATCCTGAGATATTCATCCCACTATCTAAACGTCTTGGTCTTTGAAGGTGCCTATCTCCCTATTGATTAAAGATGGAGCCTGGATGACTAGCTCAGATTAGACAGCAGGCTTTTAGATGGCTACAGTTAGGATGAGTTTCCTCTCGACTAGCAGAATAAAATCTCTAAAAAACGACTATGAACAGGTGTCTTAGGGTTCTTGTATGTGTGTTTACAAAAAATTAATATATCCTTTCTGAATAACTTAGTGGATTACTTTATTACAGAATATATTTCTCCTTTCAACAATTACTTTTTGCATTTGCTGTAATGCAGGCAGGAGGAACTGGCCATGAGTGGGTAAGCAATTATAAAAGTCGAATCAGGTAAGTACTTGCTACCTTGCCATGCAGTTACTTGCAGGTGCAGTGTGCTGTAACAGATGATACAAAACAAAAAGACTGAAGTGTTTCAAGAAGAATTTCACAGCAGGTAGTTTAAAATCTTGTTAGCGAAATATTGCATAAAATAAGCATATATATTTAAAGGAAGGGTATTTTAACTTGTTACTATGGCCTCAAGTAACCTCTGATTCCAGAAACAAGCTGAATTCCTAAGGCTGCAACAACAAGGAATTCATACTGAACAATAGTCATATGTTTCAGTGTTTGAATTCATATACAGCCAATGCATTTCAAACCCCATCAAACCTGTTCAGAGATAAACTATAAATAATAATCTAAAGGAAACGCTTTGATGTGTGTTGTGTATACAGTATTTGAGAAACGTGAATAGGAGAAAGATACTTTTTCATCACTACCTTGTAGTAGTATAAAGTAAGGTATGCTGGACTAGATGACTAATGTTATAAAGTTTACACAGCGCAATGCACTCAGTGCATCATCCTGAAAAGGAGCATAATAATTAAAGCAAGAGTGAAGCCGTCTGATCTGTATATATTACAGCTGTGTACACTTCCAGGGCATTTGAGTGTCTGATACGTCATGTGTTTCAGCCCTGCTTTTAGTGGATTAGACATGTAATTTCATTAAACAATAGCATAAATTGTATGCCTAATCCAAAGCGCATGATGCAAAAAATGTTAAATAGGGGAGACTGCTGTGGCCTCACTGGGAATGTATTTCTATACATTGTCATGAAATTCTTGTACAAATAGGTATTGTTAATTTTTTATGTTGTAGCTCTTTAGTACAGAAGATATAGCTCTCTAAGAGAGATTACATACCAACCTTTTTACAGATGGAAAATCTTGTTCTCCTCCCCTGTAATTTATAATGAAACCACTAACTATATTAGAAAGGGTGGAGAAAACAAAAACAGAAAGTTAAAGGTCCTGAGAGAGATTCTGTTTGCACCTTTAGGATTGGAACCACTTCAGCTCTCAAGGTAACGTTCTCTTCTTTTCCAAAATCTTTTTTCTTATGAATGGAAGCATCTGTGACTAGCTAGATAGTGGGATATTAGCTGAAACATTAATTAGGATAGAATAACAATTCAGTCCTTCACTCTTTACTCCTGTTCTTCCTTGCATACCACTTTATTTTGGTTGTATCGCTTTCTAAAGTTTGAGGGAGAGAAAAGGATAGGTCATGTTTTGGGATTGAGCCCATCCATTTCATTTATTATTGTAAATCTAAAATTGTTCTCAGGAATCTGAACCAAGATTTAGTGGGTCAGGTACTCAAATTTTCTTTACAATTTCTGCATGAAGTGATTCAAATATCCCCTCTCTCAGCCAAGGCCTAATGTAGAATTCTGTGATACTATATTAGTTTTTACCCCATGCAGCAAAAATGGTGGGCTAATCTGCAACTCTTCCATTAACCATTGCTCCCTTGTTTAAGATGGTCAGCTATTTTATTTACTGTAATTGAAAACAGTCTGCCTTCCTTCCTGATGTTTATTGCTGGATCTGATGCAGATTTTTGTTCAATTTAAGTTATTTCCATACTCAAAACCAATAATTCCTAATATGAAATGTGCATCTTCTAGAATGTCTTTTTCTTGGTTAGTTTACTTGAGGTAAATAGATCTAAAAAGAAAAACCATGCAGAGAGTGTAATGTAATGATGTTTTCTGCTCTTGTGCCTGGTAATGGGTGAATTTGGACTGCAGCCTGGAAGGGGAGATTAGGAAAGTCCTCTGCCTGATTCTGAAGTCTGGCGTATACTGGAAGGCAGTCTCCAGTAAATATTGAGATGAGCTGATGTGCAAAGGAGACTTGGAGAAAAAAACCTGTTGCTGAGTGGAAGAATATTCACATGTAGTAGAAGAAAGAATTATATATCAATTTAAATGTATATTTTTTAAAATGAGTAATCTATTTATGCTTAGTATTTAAACCACCACACTGTTAAGAATTTACTACTGGGAATATAAACATTTGTTACCTTTTCTGTGTACATACTACGGATTTTACAGATCAGAACACAGGAGGTAAGTTTCCTCCAAAAATACAGAATAGTATATTGAATCTGTTGTTTACATTAAATTCTGTAACAGTTGTGAAACAGGATACGGTTTTGGTATGAGCTATAATTCTATGGAAAACACTTCTGTGATATATATATATTTGTATATATTTTAAAACCTTAAGTGATCACTTTTTGGACTTTTTGATTATAAAAAAATGGGTTGTCAGAACATGGCCATCTTCTGTACAGGAGTATACAACTTACTATGAATTTGGTATTTTTCRGTTGAGATACTTTTTAATAGTGCAGGTTGATAGAAGAGCAGCTGTGCTCAAATAGTCTGACCAGCAGATGTAATCTAAGAAGTTTGCAATAATGTTCTGTCCATGTTATAAATAAAAATACTCAGTGTTTGTACCTTACTGATGCTTAAGGTTCATCTTTTCTAATTCTTTGTATAAATATTGCTTTTCCAGTTAAAGTAATGATGTTGTAGTCCTGGGAACATTAATGAGACAAATTGCTTGTGCTTATAAGTGGCTTTTTGGCTCATAATCCTCCAGAAACATATTTAAATAATTTTTATTGTTACTGTTATGATGCTATGACAAGGCTTACTGCAATTTTTAGAAGGATAAACAGAGGAAGATCAAAAGCAGAGCAAAATGAATTGTATATGGCATTGATGGGCCCTGCTGAAAATGATTCAGTGAAAAGCCCTAGAAATAGTGAGAGTAGAAAAATGTATCACCAGTGTGTGTTTAGAATCTATTTTAGGCTAATTTATTTGAAGAAGATATTACAATATCATGCAGCTGAACCTCAGAAGATTGAAAAGAATGGAAAGGACTGTGCTGATCATGGAGGAATATGCAAAATAATAACATACTTGCTTGGAGATAATTAGATGCTTCTTTAAAGCTTTGTCTATTGCTTATGCCTCAAATACAAAACCAGTATTTCTATTCTATAAAAGGATAAACTACAGCACAAGGTAAAGTAACTTGAATCTTTTTTTCTTTTTCTTCCAACTACTATGTGAAAGTCCTACACAATTTTTCTTGTCTTCTGTTTTTGTCCTTCTAGATAGGCCTGAGTACATGTTCAAATTGGTAGCCTTCATTTAAAAGGAGGCTTGATGGTTAGCATTAACAAGAATGCATAATTTGAAAGCACAGTAAAAATATTTTTGGCAAGACTCCTTTTCTAGATGCATTACTTCATGAAAATTAACCATAACAAAGTATGCTAAAAGGTATTTACATCTCAGTGTTCACTGAAACAGAGTAAAATCCATTGTTAAAATGGGTATGTCTCCAATTCTCAGCTTACTGAAATAAATGCAAAATTTACTTCAAATGTTTGCAAAGTATTTCAATAAAATATCTCAAGGTTCTAATTTGAACCAAAAGAACTTTTTTTCCAAACTACACATGGTATGATATGTGGAATACAGTCTGATTTATAAAGGAGTATAAGGAGATAACTATAATTTCAGGTACAGGAGAATTTAATTTCYTTTTCTATTCTTGTGTACAAGAACACTAAATTAAAAGCTACCTGAAGCATCACCAATAAAGAGTCAATAACAGTATGAGTATAGCTTAAAACTGCTGTAGATATGCTCAAGATAAGTATGGAAATGCTTCTGGTTAAACAAAAAAAGTATCCTTCCCTGTATTCTTGATCCTGTATCAGTGTCTGTTCGCCCTCTAACCCATTTTATTAATCTCCTTTTTTTTTTTTTGTTTTCCTCCATAATACTCTGGTTGCATTCATAGCTTAGTTGGTGCAATTTCTCTTGTTTATACGGCATTCCATCTGAAATACCTCACAACAGTTCTTCATACCTGAAGAATTCCCCTTAATTGTACCAATTCTTAATGTTATCAAAAGCATGCTAAACACAACAGGTTAAAACAAGAAATGAAGACTACAACTGATACTGCAGGAAAAATCTGTGTAGGCAGAAGTACTCATCACAGATGGGATTCATTCAATATATTGCTGTACTTCTACCACCCACAGAACTCCTATTATCATTTCCTACCAAACAGTTCATTAGCTCTGAAGAAATCTCTACTATTGTCTAACAAATAGCTGAATTTGCTGTCATGATATGGATATTAAATAGTTAAAGATCATGCCAATTTAAAAACAAATACAGTTAAGTTTCTGAAGGTCATAATAATTAAAAACATTTTCAGTTTGATGACAACCAGTATAATTTTTGATTTGAAGAAACGCTATCAAACTTTATTACTAAACCTGAAAGTATTCTTTCTGCAAGTATTGAGCATTAAGATACTGTGGTATAATTGTTCTCTGCTCCCTACTTGTTAGTTTGTTCTTTTGTTCCAATTAATTGATACTGTAAGTTTGAGAAAGGGGCATACTGTCACAGAGGAAGGAAGCAAGTTTTTACATTTTTGCTGAAGCATATGCTGACATTCCTGATGTGCAAACAAGGTGGAGTTCTGCATTACTTGAATTGCTGTGAGTGTTGACAGTGATGACAGTTCTTATGGGAGAGACAGTACTTTGATCATGTGTGTAGCTGGGTGTGAGAAGGAAATTTGCATTAAGTTATTTAAGGATTACATTGACACGGGAGAGCCAGAGGAGCAAAGGGTCAGGTAGAAATCCTGATTCTACCCCTTTTCTGCATAAAAAGTTCTGCTGTTGTGCTGTAGCACAAGTTATAAAGTAGCTTTGCTGTAAATAGGATCAGGGAATGGATCCAAATTAAAATAGAAAAAAAAATCACAAATGCTTGCTTTATTATGTTAGAGAAAAACATCTATAAAATTATTAAAAATTCACTGATCACAAGGTGATTCACAAGTAGTTACAGCAGTGCAACTACGAGAAGCAATGCAGTGTGGTATAGGATTGGAAACTCCACAGGCTGGTGTAGCTGCCAAAGCACTCATACTGTTAAACCACAGTCAGAGAAATCACAGTTCATTTAGCAGAGTTTAATTAAAATTTCTAAAGAATCCATTCTTGTGGTGGTCAGCTCATTTTGAGTTAGGGGAGAGTCATTGTCTTCAAGTAGACTGCCTGCAGCAGTGCAGCAGAATACAGGAACTTCTTGTTTTAAGAGTTCCCTGTAAATTAACAAATCAAAATCACATGACTTTTTCTTAAAGAGAATACTAGTTGTTAAATGTTAGTTGCTAAAGGTCATGGAATTTTAGTATGAAGAGCTTGCTGTTCAAGAACTATCTTGTAATTTCTTGTTCCTCCATTTACCAAATTGTTAGCCAACATATTCAATGCCTAAGGGAATCTCCTATCTTACTATTCTTTCCTTCCGAGCAGCTGTACAGATTTCCGTGAATGAAACAATAGAGATTTCACATGTTGATTTCCTCCCTTAGCTTCACTGCAGCCATCTGGTGGTGATGTCACACCGAATCACCTGTGTCTAACAACCACCTGATAGTTTCTCTTGGGGACTGAAATGAAAATACAGTACACATACCAGCACTGTGTCAGGGTGTGTTTATACTTTAAACAGTGGTTTGCTACCATGATTCAGATGGAGAGGAGACTAGTTCAGCTCTTTTAGTCACTTTAGATCATTTCCTGCAACTTTATTCATCCTCTCTATTAACATGAATACCCAGTAGTTCCCCCCCCCCCCCAAGTTAGCCATTAAAGAGGTTAAACAGGTTGGGCTCTGTGACTAATGTTTCCTTTGCTCTGACCGTATTTTTGCTCCTTCCCTAGAGTATTCCACAATATTCTACTAGCATGCTCTATTCCACAATACTCTGTTAGCATGCATGAAATACTCTGAGATTCTCAGCTGTAAGACAAGACTTGAAAATGTTCTAGAAATTCCAGAGCTCTAGGATGGAACATCCTGGCCATAAACCAGATTCAGCATGGAGGGGCAAGTCTAGAAGTATTGGTATGGTAAAAAGTCCACATCTAGCAGAGGGGATGATGAAATATTTGTCATTATTAATACAACACCCTGTTCATGAGTTTTCATGTTCTATATTGATTAAAAAAATAAACAAACACAGCAAGATTTGGTCAAGGTCATACTGCAGTAACCGCATGGGGCTTTTCAACCCTTACATTAGAGGAGTTTGTTGTTCCACTAGCCTTGTAAACAGTCAGTTTTGGTCATTACCAATGCCACATCACAGGCAACAAATTAGGCACAAAAAAGTGTATATGTAATCCTCTCTTTTTAAGGATGTCAGCAATATAAAGACAGCAGCTAAATACATACAGCATGTTAAGTCAACCAGCAGCAAACATTTCCCCATCAGTGTTTTGTTCTGAGCCATGATGGACATTACCTATATGGATAAAAATCCAGATGCCAGTGCTGCAAAGAAAACTCCTGATTACTTCTTCCACTGCTCATAGTAAACGAGAAATTGCTCTTTTCATAATACCTTGACTACTTTCCTCTATTGCCTTTTATACTGCCCAGTATGCTTCAGCACTGAGGAGCTTAAAGTATATAGATAGTGATACAGCACTCTTTGGCTGTGCTGAACTCTGTTTCTGAATCAAGCTGAAGTATAATCCTGACAGTGACTGAATGTTAGATTTCCTTATTCTGTGTCCTACTCAAGTGGAAAAAAATATTGAAACTTAGACACCAGTTTTATTTCCATTATCTTTGGTGGAGGTCTATATGTTAGGGATCATAAACAGGAAGGAATATTCTGAAACCTTCATAGAAATTTGCAACAAAACACAAAAATGCAATTTTGTATGAAATTTGCAAAAATGCAAACTGGAAGGAACCCAGTTGCAGATAGCATTATTTCAGTAGAACCTGCAGTTTTTCATAATCCTGTGTTGCCCATGTCTACTTCCTTTTCCTGTTAGAAAATCTAGCAAGCCAATACAGATATCAAAGGAGTGTTAAGAGTTGAAGTAGGTTAAGTTTTATCTAAAACTGCTATTAACTGTGCTCCCAGGGCACTTAAGGAAAAGCTCCTCACCTGCTTTTCCATTAATGTCCAAGAGAAGACAGCATGTTTATGTAGCTCAGTTCCAGTGTGGTAGGTTGTAGCAAAGATCAAACAAATCCTGTAATGATTCATGTTTTTTTTCCTAGCTCCTGTAATTGAAAGTTGCTAAAAGCAGGTCATTTGAAATAAGTGTAGGATCTTAGAAACTATAGTCCAATGATCATAAATTTGCATCACAAATGCAAATCTAGCTCAGTAATTGGCATAAGTTTTCCATCTGAACCATTTATTAACTATACCACAACTTTGACCCACCCTGTAATCACCACTGGCTAACATCTGTTCATTTAAAACTCCATTTTTTCTACTTGTATTTTCTGTTCTCTTCTTCTGGAGACTTTTGGTTGTATGTAAAGAAACAAACGGTACATTCCCTCTACCTCTCACTCATTCATTCTGAAGTGGGAAAACACAGCAAGAACAGATTAAAAAAACAACAACAAACCTCCCAGACAGCTGATTCTATCCTATTCTATCAGCTCCGCTCCTTTCTAAAATATACCAAGGAAAGATGTAGAAAGAAGGAAAACTGCAGAAGGTAGAAAAAATGTCAAGAATGCATAAAAGATAGATATCACCTATTCTTTTCAAATCAAGTGATTAATGCTATACCTGCCTCTGCCTTTTTTTTTTTTTAATTGACACAATCCATGACAGTATTACTGCTAAATAGCTTTCAAATAGAGCAATGATGTGATTAGTAATCTTACTCTACTGATAGTAGGTACATATCTTAAGTATAAGCAGGAGTGTAGATTTTGAAGAAACTAAAGGCAACACAATGTTGGAATGTTTACCATGTCATCAGCAAGTAAGGTTACTGAGTTCTTGACTATTCAAATAGAGAGTATTTAAGTTACGGCCAGATACTACAGTCTGAGAGACTGGAACCCAAGACTTCACCAAGCTGAAAGATTTAGGATGTTTCAGTAGTTAAAGAGAGGTACATAAGCATGAAGTCATTACAATGACTTAAGCATCAATCTTCTCTAAAGCAGATTAGACTAAATTTAAACAAAACATGACATGCAGCAAAATTTTGGTTTTATGCATTATGTATGTATGGATATTCAGTATGTACACTCCTAAACACTGACTTTTGTAAGACAGAAGAATTCTTCAAAAGCATAAAGTTTAAAAAAATCCTTTTTGTAGCCTAAAGTATTGCACCACAAGATGACAAAGAGCTGGCAATAAAGTCCTCACACTTTGCATAATCTTAAATAGCATTTAAAAAAATTTTTTGAATATTTGAAAAGTTCTAGACAAAAAAGATACTGCAGAAAAGGCTTCATCCTTTTATATGAATTGTTGGTTAATGCTATTAAAAAGTTTAGTTATAGATTCTTTTTTTAAAGTACTATTGCAGAAGTTTAACATGGAACTTGGAAGAATTGTGTAAAATAAAAAATGCTTATTCTAAACATCAGATTTTAAAATACACTCCAGAATACTTCATTCAACATGTTTAATTCCTTCTTACTTCATATGTTTATTCTTTCTGCAAGTACAGCAGATGGATTAGGAACAGTTCTAGAACTATATTAACTTCCCTATGGTGGTAACTTGCTTCATTTACAGCAAAGATGATGAATCACCAAGCTCATATTCCAAGAAAAGAGATCTTTAGTGATGGCCGGCACCAGAGGACTCTGAAACAAAGACACGATTTAGACTGTTCAAACAGTAGAGAAAAAACAATTCAGGAAAGTAGTTCAGAACCTAAAACAGTCCACTGTATCTGAATCTAAGAATTGGCAAATTCAACTGCCCTGTCAAATAAAACAAAAAACACAAACTACATATATACATTTAGCTAACACACTAAGAATCCTTTTTCACAAGTCTGGAAATTTTATTAGAGGCAAATCTCAACCCCTTCCCCATTTGGGTATGGTTATTTCTAAATTAAAGTTTATTTATGTTATTATCCTTAAGTATATTGGAAACTATTTCTTACAAGTTCAAACTTGTTAGTTTCTTGGCAGCTAAAATAACAGCTACTCTTAAAATTCAGCCAATCTAAAGAATTCTATGAAATGGTTAATTTTTTCTTTTGTTTAAAGGATTTTCTACAGCCCCTTCCCCCACATACATAAAAACATGCAATTTCCATTCTGCCCCTAAATCCTATAAAAAAGAAAACTTAGGAGAGGTAGCATCAGTGCATATTCACAGATGTTTCCAGATAATACCATCAATACAGCCAGAAGTACATATTTTGAAGTTGTCTTTAAACATTTTCTAAATCAATTACCTAAAACTCAAACTTATGTAAAATATATTGAACTATTTTTACTGCACGTATTAAAAAAAACAAAACAAAACAGAATATTAGTCTTTCAGTACTTACTATCTGCCACAGCTTTTTTGCCTGAAGGAGAAGAAGAAGAAAAAAAAAAGTTGAATGTATTTCCTACTTACATTTTGCAGTTGAATGAATTATAGTAATGATTTGCTAACTGAGCTTGAAAAAGTGCCCAAAATGTACATTTTATAGGGCATATATCCATATTATATTGATTTTTTTTTAAATGGCTTATTTTTAATTAACCAAGACTCCATGTATTTAGTATTGAAACTCTTACAGAAAGTGTCTTTCTTCAGAATACATACGTACAAATTAGTACTACTTTACACAATATATGGATGACCGCACAATATATGAATGTAAATTGAAGTGATAAGAACACAGTTTGCTTTAAAATCTTCCTTTATAATTTAAATGCCTTGTTTTGTATTCCTATTTTTGTTGTTTTCCTGAAACACTGATTCACAGTGACAGGACACAGATATAAGGAAAAAATTCTTTGTAAGAAGAACAGTCACAAGAGGTTGTGCAATCTTCATCCTTGGAAGTAATCATTTGAATTTTGAATAAGGCCATGAGCAATCCGATCTAACTACTTTGAGCAGAGGTTTGGACTAGATGACCCCCAGAGGTCCCTTTCAACCTAAGTTATTCTACAACATACTGTTTTATAAATATTATTTACATGGCTGTTTCTCAAACTGCAGGCAGGGCTACAGCTATTAAAAGTTGTTTTCACTTTAAAATAATGCTTAGCATACAATTCCCTCATATCAAGATTTCAGACCTCAAGAAAACCTACATCACCACATCTACTTTCTACTGAAACAACTACCTAAATGAAATAAAAATAGCATGACAGGAACACATAAACTTTAAACAGTGTCAATTTTTTACTCCAGCTTGAAATAAAAAATTAAAAGGAAAAGTTAAAGCAAAAATAAAACTATCTTTTCCTCTCTGGCTGTATGCTACTTATATTTACTTAAACTTGTAACTGTAGAGTAGTAGTTTTAAGTCATACTGCAGGTTATTTGAACAAAGATAGAGACGTGTGGGGGTAATGTCACTCAGCTGCTTCCACAATGAGGTAGTCCCTCTTCTCTGTGAACTCTGCTACAGTTACATTTCATGGCTCTTGACAGCAGGTAAAAGAGCCGAAATTTTCAGCATAGCCCAAATCAAAGACCAGGACCTTAAAGATACCATGATTTACTGTACCTTTCTGCGTTGAGGGACCTGGCCTACTCAAATTTATCAGTTTTACATTAGATATTCTTTTTTTTTCTGTAAGAAAGTAATCCAAGATCACCAGGGAAAACACTTTTTCATCTTCACTATTGTACCTGACATTCTGAGACACACCAGCCCCAAATAAACTTTACTACTTTAATAAGCTCATGTGGGAGAACCTTCTGAAAACTTTATTTTTTCGCAGCTTTTAAACAAGTGCTCAAAGAATAAGGATTCTAAAAAAAATTCTAATGAAAATAAGTTCTAGTTCAAAACCAATTAAAAAGGCCTTACATTGATTCAGGATTAATCTACAGGAAAAGCTTCTGGCTATAGACTGCAAGTTAGATATGTGAATTTTAAAAAACTCCTACATTACCCACCCGTCATAACGTAGACACAGTTACATTGGTATCTTAATAATATTTTTGTTTGTGTAATCTTCTACACTGAGCACATGTAAACTTTTCTGGCAAAGACTTGGTGTTAAGTAAGAGTTACAATGTCTTATTTGCTGCATATTTTCAGTGACATTTTTAAGTGTTAAGGACATTCTTATCTACAAACCAGGATTTGTAATGAAGACTAATGAAGACTTTTCTAATGAGGACTATAATAACTTACCACCATATGAAATTTTGTAATAGGCATAAGCTGTTATTGCTACACCAACCCATATTTCTTGATAAACGGTAGTGAAGTAGAATTTCATGGCTCTGAATGACTTTGGAACCATGGTCTGCAACATCTGAAAGTTATAAGAAGTTTTGCAATGGTGAGTTTTGCAACTATGTTCTTACCTGATATACATATATACACACATACTCGATATTTATACATATCAGCAGCTTAATGACTAAAATATTCCAAAACCTGTAGGACAAAGGTATTTATTCAAAAAAGAAAAAAGAAAAGAAAAGAAAATTCAGAGTTTAGGTTATAATTCAGGTGCTAACACAAGAAAAAAAAAGAATAAATTACAGCTGATGAAAGGCTTCAAAGATAAGTCTATAGAGCATTTACAGAGCAGCAATAGCTAGGCTCTTACTCTCTTTATCACTCTATCAGTGACAGCTTTTTTCATGCGTGTCCAAGTCTCCCTCAAGAGCAAAGCCTTGATCCAAACAAATTAGTAGCAGTCCTTATGCTACGAAGTTCGTTTCCCTCCTTCCTGCATAGCTAACATTTCTCTCCCAACACAGTAGTTTCTACTCACAGGAAAACATATGATATTAAGTTATGGAATTCATGACTTATCATAAATATTATCTTTAAAATATGCCCCAGAGCAATAAGCCTATCAATGTGCTTTAATCTTTCTATCCAGCTTTGGTAGGCAAAGCAAACAAGGAAAATTATATTAGATATATTTTAAAATAGAACTTATCCTCGTATATACATAAAACATTCGCACACATTTGTACCACATTACATAGCAATACTACAAGTTATATTGCATTTTACCTTAGACACAAAGCACTTCACCCAACATAATACAACCCATGGAAGCCTGCCACATTCGGACATGAACAGTACATAGTAAACTAAAAAGTCATGGGAAGGAAAAACAGATTTGTAAACTTCTATGAGGTCAAACTCTCACTCATTTTCTATTACTAAATGTAAAGCATTATTTGGCAAGCAGGAGAAAAGGATGCAAGGGTTGTCAATGACAAAACTTCTGGAAAAAAGATGCCTCCTAAAGAATGAAAGCATCTTAATCGAAATGAAAGTACAAATACAGACCAATCCACATTTATCTTTACTCGCCTATGGAGAGACATTTTAACTGGATTTATTACTGTGGGCAATTTTCCTCAGACAGTGTTGTGCTGCCTGCCACCAATGTTATTAAGAACACTGTGAGGGAAAAAAAAAATCTGGGGCTTGTGTCTTAGGATGAAAAGCGTAGAGACACTCAGGAAAACATACATGCAAACGAGGAGACCAAAAACAAGGGGAGGAAAGGATTTTCCCACCCACCCCTCCCCCGAGCGAGCAAAACACACAGGATGTGCAACGCCGATTCCGTTAACACCCAGTTAACTCCCCGTAACGACCTTCCCCCAAGGCCTCAGCGGGGGCGACGGCGGATCTGAGTTTCAGGGCACGGCGCCGTCGCGGCCCTTCCTCTGAAATCCGTCCGCGGCAACGCATTATTTGCTTCCCCTCATCCCAAGGGCTCATTCAAGCCTCCCCCCCCACCCAAGACCCCCTGCAGCCCGCCCGGGGCGGGGACCCGCCGAGGCTGGGCCCGTAGCGCCCTCAGCACCGCGGGGAAGCAGGTAACGGCACAGCTCGAGCACCGCTGCCCTCCTCCCCGCCCCCCCCGGCCTCGACCCACCCCCGAGACACCCCTGAGCGACGCCGGCCTCAGGCAGCGGCCGCGCTGAGGCGAACCGCCCTCCCCCGCCCCGGCACGCGCTGGGCCGAAACCCACCGTTAGCGGCGGGAGCGCGCGCGCTGCCAGCGAAGGTCACCGAGCGCGGAGCTGCCTGCGCCGCCGCCGCGGGGCACGCCGGGAAGGGAAGCGCCGCCGAGCGAGGGGGCCGCGCCGCCGCGCAGCGCCCCCTGCAGCAGCGGAGGGGACGCGCGCCCTGCGCCCGGGCACCGCGCCTGCGTAGCGCCCCCTGCCGCGCGGGGGCTCGCCCGGCGCCCTCCGCCGAGCTTCCTCCCGCTCCAGGCCGCTCCCCAGGCTCCGGAGGGCGCGGGGGAAGCCGCTCAGCGCCAGGCGTAACTCCCGTCACCTCTGTGCGCCCCCCTCCGCCGCTCCGGGGCCTTGCCCGGCCCTCACCCCGGGAAGCACGGGAGGGAGCCGGCGGGGGGGGGGGGTGAAGGGGGCAGTGACGGGCGCAGCCGCGGAGCTCCCCTCAAGCGGGGCGGTGGAGGCAGCGCCTGGCCGTTGGTCACGTGCCGGGGCGGGGCCCGGCCAAGGGCGGGAAGGGGAAGGGGCGCAGCCGGGGCGCGAGGCCGCGTGCGGGGCCCTCGCYGGCGCCGCCATCATGCTGCGGAAGCTCACCCAGGACCAGATCAACGACTGGTTCACCATCGGCAAAGCTGTGCCCACCGCCGAGCTCCTGGGTGCCGAGGCCGATGCCCCGCACAGCCCTCCTCCTCCCGCACCCGCCGCCCGGGAGCCGTTAACGGCCGCGGAGTGAGTGCGGGGTGTGACGTCTCCAGGCTGGGGCCTCCGCTCTTGGTGGGGGGACGCTCCCGGCCCTGGGGCGGGTGGGTGGGCGCATGTACAGGTACATGCGCTCTGCTGCTGCCCTTCCCTGGCGTGAGATCAGGGCCCTGTGGTGCGTTTCCCCAGGCCCTGTGCCTCTGGGAGGCCCCATGCTTGCTTTGGACGAGGCTCAGGGTCCCATCGTAGTGTTTGTGGTTACGGTCTGGGTACAGGCGGGTGTGTTTTTGTGGTTTTAATACTTACATTTTATTTATTTTTTTGTCTGCTTTGTTACTTATCTGTATTATCTTGATCATCACTAGAAATCTTACGTGTACGATTTGATTTCTCTGGAGTGCTTTAATGCTGGTGTGCAATTGCAGCAAATTCTGTTGTGGAATTGTGGAACTGCATTAGAAGAGACTTGGTCTAGCCTCAAGTATACAGCTAAGGAATTTTGCCCAGTGGCATAATGATAAATAAACGATGCTCAGGAGTAGATTTTTTTTGCTCACCAGGAAGTAGTACTTTCACAGAGTGTGTTTCATGTATTATTGAATCAATGAGCAACAGCTCTGGCTCTAGCTGATTTTTTTTTTCTTCTTTTTTTTTTCTTACAGTCCCTTAAGAGTATCACTGGCTCTTATATTGCTTTCAGTGGTTGATTTTTGAATGACTCTATTAATTTTACAGTAGATTAATTATTTCACCAGTTTGTGCTTCATACCTGATTTGTAGCTCAGTGCTTCTCTTTCAAGTAGATACATCTTTAATTTATACTGCAGTTTGTAAGCGAATATATTTAATAAATGGGTGTTACCTACTTCATAACTTTGTTGATCWGTTTAATTTGGTAGCTTACCAGATCTTTACAAAATAGTATTATGTAAATTATGCTACATACCTGTAAAAAACGGATTATTTTTTATCTATTTTCTCTTCCTTCCTCTAATGTTCCATTCTAGCCAGCAGTTTTCCAACAGCTGAGAGAGGTGATGTCACATATGGTAGATGTTCTCAGTTATTTATAAACTGTCTCTCTCAACTGTCAGGATGGCTGTGTTAGGAGAAAAATCCAATTCTGCATACTGTGGACATTCTGGAAATGCTTGTTGGATTCTTATGAATGTTTAAAAACAATCGGTTCCAAGCTACAGGAAGACCTGTGCTGTTGAATCATCTAGGTATCTTGAAAATCCTTTCCTCAGCTGCCAGTGCCTTTCCTGCATAGAAAGCTGATGCTATAGCTGATCCATTGAATCACCAACTGAACATTTCTCTTTAAAATATTTTTATATAGAGGGCACTTAGTTTGTTCCAGAAACTTCCTTCAGAGAAGCTTGATGTGAATCCTGAAAAGCAGAGGTGAATAATAGTAAGGCTTCCCTAACTAGTCCTCAAGTTTATCCCAGACAAACAGGTGTCACGGTTGTTGTACAAAAGTTACATGCTTATTTTAAGCTATATTCTTATTTATTCTTAATTTTTTCCAGCCCATCCACACAAGTACTAGAAAATTGTTCAGCTGTATTTCAGGATATGATTGCTTCCAGTGGAAGTATTTCATGACCATCATCATCTTGTCTAGTGAATCTTTCTGCTGGCTTCCCTATGGGAACGTGCGTTTGCTGTGAGCACCAGTTAACAGTCTGTTATCCTGAATCAACTGCTATGCGTGTTCTAACTAAACTGTACATTCGTTGCTCTTGTGACCTATCTGAAGTGATAACTGTATCTGAAGTTACCGGGATAAAGATAGTTCAAGGTATACTGGCATGTCACTCCTTGCATGTGCTTTATTCTCAGATGGCAAAACTTGTATGGTGTTTACAGCCAGAAAGAGAACTGTATGTATATTTGTATAGCAGTCAACCATGTTTGTTATTCAGTAGTGTCTGGATATTGGGGTGGGGGTAGAAGAATGCTTTCACCTTCATGCTTGCTAAACTGGAAGGTATTGCAATGGTGCATAACAATCTTTGTCGGTAGTATTTAGATGAGACTTGGTTAGTGTATCTGTAGCTGCCACAGAAAAGGGTTTGTATGTGCTTTCACATACTTGAATCTTTAAAAGTAGCTGGAGATGCACTCACTCTAGAGTATCTTTTTTTTTTTTTTTTCCCCTTCCCCCTGGGTGATGTATGACAGTGTGGATTGCAGTGCTTCTGGAACTCTCTCAAAGGGTGTAAATTGGCTTCTGAGAAAGAATGAATCTTTTCTTAACATCTTAACTATAGATATCCTGATAGTTCAACAGAGACTGTTTAGGATATCAGTTTCTGTACTTCCTTCAAGAGAAGGACAAAACTAGCACGTCAGAATATCTTACCTCCTCTCATCCCCCAAAGTAAAACTGTTATCATTAGCAAGCTCTGAATCACTGACTGAGATCCACTGTTTTTTATGCAAATAGTTACTTAAAATTTTTCCAAAAGCCACCAAACAAAAGGTCAGATTTTTAAGGTTACTTACTGTGCTCAGGAACAGAATTCGTAAACCCAGTGTGCACCAGATCTGTGGGACTTCTCAGTCTTTAGTTAGGTACCAATAACATTTCTATAATACCTGGGAAGGGTTTGACCAGAGATTCTTGAAACCAGCTGAGCACTAAGCTGCCTAAACCTAGCAAGGAATGCAGAAGAAAGCAACAGGATTCACCTGGCCTTGTGTGCCTAGGCAGAGAGAAATCCTTTAGACGGATATGTCTTTGCACTCAAAAGCCTTAGAAAGTAAACTTGTTGTGGAATTTGTCAGTTGTGTTAACAGAGAGAGAGAGAGACGTTATTTTAACAGGTAGGGGTTTTTTCCTTTCTCCTCTGAAAAAGAGAGAGGGGATGTGCATCCTAAATAACCACTTACATAGGCATAGCTTTGCCCATGAAGATTTCTCAAGGCACAAAGTGCAGCTTTTGGCTTCCCTTGTTCTTGTGGCAGTTAGGTGCCTGATTCTCATTCCTGTCTTTTTAAAGTTTCTTCCATGTGAATAGATCCATTCAACCCTTTCATATGCTTTTTCAAAATGTAATTATGAGTGATGTACTGATCCTCTTTGTTCAGTCATAGAACATTAATAGTCTGTCTTGCCTTACTGACATGTGCAAATGAAGCAAGCCTTGTGTCTGTTAATTCTGGTAAAATAATGGTTACACCAAGCGGTTGCTTTGGGGAAAAATGCTAATACTTGTTGATGAATGAAACCTGTAATGTACATATGGATACTCACAGAAGACCTCCTTGGACAGAACTTGCTTATCCCTAGACATAGGTTTAAAGTCTCTGAGCATGGATGCCACGTGCATATGTGTGCTGCCACCAAATGAAGAGGATTTCTGTATGAAGGGCCTTTTGTTTAGCCCATATTTCGTTTCCGTACATGTTTCTGTTTCACAGTTCTGGGAACCTGCGTGCAATTTAGATACCTGTTACAAAACTTGAAGAATTTTGAAGAGGCTTTCATTCATAAGGAAATGCTTAGATTTTATTTACTGGCTTTTTAAGAAAGAGATTAAAAAAGAGAAAGTGAAAATTGTTTTCTTTTGTTGAGACTGGTTGTAGCATAGTACTCTATTAATCCTTTTCTATTTTCCCCTCCAAAATTCTGACTCATTTCATGGGAAAATCAAAACCAAAGTTATTTAAAACTTGCCAAAAGCTTAGGTTTATATTTACTGTAGCCTGATCTATATCTGATTATTGATAGAGACTCTTTTCCCACTTTTCTTGCCTAAGTTTATGTGCAAGAACCTGTAGGATTAATACCAAATTTGTAATGGTGATAAGAAGTGGCTTTAGTTGTTTCTTTTACAAAAAATGTTCCTGAGACTATCGAATTGGATCAAAAAGCCTTGTGTCTCTCTTAAAAAGAAATGTAGAATGCATTCACTTCAGCCACCAACGATGCCTTGTTTTCCAATGCTTTTAAGTTTATCTTTTTAAATGAACTACCTCTAGTATAGCAGCATTAGTAATAGAGCGTGTTAGGGAATGGGAATAATTCTCAGAAGAATTTCTGTTTGAAATTTTGATCCTTAAATAGATTGTTGATTAACTGAATGAAAAGAAATTTGGGCCCTTAAATCCTTTTTTGTTACAAAACAATTGCTTTTTAAATTGAAACATTTGAAAGGCTTAAGTGTAGAAAAGGTAGTATTCTCTTTGATTTCCGTCTTTCACCAGGCTAGCCCTGTTTTTTATTTTTTTGTCTAAAAACATAGAAAGCTGTTTGCTAACACCTGTGCCGGTGGGAGGCATTGTTGTCCTTTAAAATTATTGCCACTCACAAACTTCTGTGACTGGAATAGTTTTTGTAAACCGATTCCTAAATCAACTCAAAACATAACAGGTGGGTTAGCATAAGGAACTCAACAGTTTGAGATCACCTCATGTGAATCATCTAGGTTAAAGTAAAAAGTGCTTAAAGAAACAGTTCTTTGAAGTGAGTTCTCAGGGAATAATCTTCAGCAGAGGAACAGTTACTGGCCTGCAGTGCTGCTGCTGCTGCTGCTATCTGATGTACAGTAGCTGAAATATATAGTGTAAGCATAACTTGCAGAAAAAGAGCTGGTCTTAGCTGGCACACTGAGATACAGATTCTCTTCACAGCATGTTACAGTAAGCCTAGTAGACTTCCTTAGAATGTGTGTAATTTTTTTTTTTTTGAGTTTGTGTGGATGCATTTACACCTTTGTTCTTTCTAGGCTTTTCTCTGCTTTTTAACTTAAGATGTACATAGCATTTTTGTCTGATGAAAGTATTTATAGTCTGTAAAATTGCCTCTCATTCTAATTTTTAAAAAATTAGACAAAGTGAGCGTGATCTTAGTGGAAAGCATTTTTTCAGCTTTTATATAATTTCTTTTTTCCTGTAAATGTTCCAGTTCCTACTTTGCTCTACCCGCCAACTCCCATGTGCACACTAGAACTGGGTACAGTGGTTTAGTATCTGTTTCATCAGTAAAACATATGTTTAAAGATAGGTAAGCCTTATTATGTTTTTCCTTAGCATCGCATGGAGAATTAGCATTAAGTTGTTCATCAGTGATGATCCCTAGTTGTTTGGCACTTTTTTAGGATGTAATCTCAGTTCTTTAATTGTAGCTGATTATGCTTGTTTCTGGGCTCTGAAGACTGCATTTGCTTATATTAAAATGAAATTTATGAAGAATAAAGTTATACCTGTGGTCATGTTGTGATTTTTTTTCTGTTTTGATGATCATGAAGGTAAGTGTGCTTACCTGTCTGCTCATCTACGTGTTTCCAGTCCTGCCCCAAACTTGCAGCAACTTTGAAGTTGCATATTTTGGAGGAGGGGGGGTGTTTCCTAACAGAAGGGTGTGAAGGCAGATCTGTTTTTAAAAACTAATTTAAGTGAATTCCCATTGCAAAGATGTTGCACAGTTGAACAAATAAAAATTATTTTCTGAAACCAGCCTTGTGGATGTTAATTCTCGGTGGAATATTAATTCTGCTAATGTCATTGATGTACTTGGCATCTGTTGCCCTCTCTTCTATGGAAAAAGTACTTGAAGCCTAACTGCAATTTAGGAGAGCTTTGTCGGTGAGAAAAACCTTTCTTTCAAACCATCCCTGCCATCATGCAGGGATCCATTTCTGGATCATTTTAGAAATGCGTGAAAAGAATCTGCCACTTTCTATCCTGCCATCAGTATGGCCTGGGAGGTTGAGATCAACACCCTTGTTAAACTGACAGGGCAGAGAGTTTGTACCAGCTCTGAGTGCAGGTGTAAAGAGTTTGCATGTGCTTGTGAAGTTTTGTGCATTTAGTTTATGGGAAGTGGAGGCACCTGTTACTCTTGGAGTGATCAGCTGCGCTTTTTTATTGTAAACTTGTAGACTGATTTGCTCTAGTATTCTACTCTTAGCACTTTGTAAGTTATGTTTATGCAAGAGTATTAATTTGGGGGCCTTCTCTGTGTGTTGTATGTTTCACAGTTCTGCATGAAGTGCTCTCTAGATTTATAAGCTTTCTAAAGATTTTTTTTAATAGTATTGATATCTTTTATGAAGATACTGTAGTATTTGTTTTGCCCTATTCATGCTGCATTATAACTAAAGTCTTTCTTGGGGTGGGGGATAAAACTGTGGAAGATAAGGAAATTTCTTTCAGTTGTTCTTTACCTATTTGAGCAACTCCAAATGTCATCTTCAGTATATTGGAAGAAAATATCAGAGGAAGCATTTTTCCTTTGGGTTTGCAAAACAGTGCATTTGGCAAACTGAGCAATGCGACTCCTGTGCTCTTTTATGATATAGCAGACTAATTAATAAAGAAGATATGGAGATGGAGAGGTTGTATGGTAAGCATGCAAAAATTTGTTCCCTGTGATGATGGGAGCCCGCTTGGAAATTTAGTAATGTGGGTTCTGGCATGTGTGTTAATTTTTTCTGCTCTAATTATCTGCTGTGACAATAGGTGCTACATATCCAGCCAGTCTTGTATAACTTTATTATGAATCCACAGTGATAGAACTATAAACTGCAACTGAAAAACATGACATTTAGTTTATACTCCCAAATTTAAAATGATCAGGTCTTGGCTTCTAGAATGATCTACTGACTCATTTGCTACTAGAAGTACTGTGATTTGATCAAAATGCTGCAGTTAAGTGCAGAATCTGGGTTTCAGGATAACTTCCAATAAATCAAATAAAGAACTACAACTGTTTGTATTTTGAAATAAAAATATTTATGGATTTTTTTCAAGGATAGAGAACTAGTTATTAAATGTAGTTAAAGCATGTAGAGAACAATTCAGAAAACTATAGGAACAGTACATGCAGTATGTTATAGTTTCTAACATTGTTTTCATTTTAGAACTTAGTCTTGGAGTTGAGAAACAACAGTTCATCTCCAAAAGGTATTTATCAGTTTATTTGGTATCATTGATATTATTTTAAAGCATTTCTCTTACACAGTATAATGTTCCCTTAGAACCTAAAAAACTGTGACAAATACTGAGCAGAAGTTCTTGTCTAACGCTTTGCAAAAAGATCCTATTTCAAGATATGGACAGCAGTCTGCTTGTTTAAGTACATGCTCTGTGTGTGTATATATATATATGTACATATACATACAGGAGCATTAGCCATATATATATGGCTAAAAAATAATGCTCCAGCATGTGTTTTTTTGTTTTTTCGCCCAGAAATGTCTACAGTACATTTCTGGTTAAAAGCTACCTTTAAACACAACATCTTTAAGGAACTATAATGATAAGAAGAGGAAGTGTATCCATGTTTAAAGCTTGTAGAATGCACACTGGCTATTATCAAGGATTTTAATTTTGGAACTTGGAGCAAAGGGGAGCATGTCGCATTTCTCATGTTTATGGGCACACCAAAGGAATTCAAATATCTACATAGCTTTTTGGAAGAAACACAAACCAGCTTAACTTGATGGGTAGTAATATGGTAGATTCCAGATTCTATGAGAGAAGGTAGGAAACATGCTCTGTGTATTTTTGTCAACATAACTTGAAACCGTGGGGATTTCATCTTTGTCCGATTTGTTAGAACTGTGTCCACGTGGGCTGAAGTGCTCAGAGTAATTTGTATTCCATACATCTACCAGTTGCTCTTGTTGGTTTTCTCTCTCAATGGTAGTAAGAAAATCTCTTAAAACTTGCTTGAATATGTAGACTATTTCCCAAGGTAAAACATCATTTTCTGCCAAAACTTCACGAAATCTAGAAACAAACAAGGATTGAAATCTAATAGTCAGTGCTGAAAACTATTCTACGTGTCTTTCCTCCCCCCTCTTACGAGGGAGGAAATGACTGCATTTTGGTCTCACTTGTTTCCTTGCTGCCACACTTCCCCCCATGTCCCCAGAAGATTATAAAAGGTAAAGAGCTCTGACAGTGTGCTGGATGTGGTCCAACTATTAAGAGGCCTGGAAGCTACTGTTACTGGGTGCATGGCTGCCTTTTTTTTTCCTCTCTCCTCCCTCTCCCCCTTCTTCCCTCCCTTCTGTCTCCTGCCATCWGGGTAACTTGATTTAAACTGACTTTGCCCTTAGGTACATTCTGGGCTTTAAAAGGCACATAGGCTTTTTCTGTCCTTTCTATGTGCCCCTAGAAAATATATTTAAAATACACACATTGGAGAATTTTTCTTTGTAAGATGGATTTCTTGCAAAAACGGCAAGTTTTTTTTTTTTAACACTTACTTGGCTTGTTTTATAAATTTTCAGGACTTGTGAATAGTGAGACTGAGTTTCTGCATAAAACAGTGCATTGTATTAATGCCTTAATTTGAGTTTTGGTTATTGGATTAATATCCCAATAAATATTGGGGATAAATTATAGAGGAAAAACTGAAAGTATTAAGAGGCAACATGTTTAAGCATGCGAGACTTCCTTTGTTTTGAGATTAGACCAGGAAGACGCTTACAAAAACTTTCTCTCCGTGTATGACAAAATACAGTGAAGATGTCATTTCTAAAACGCCTATAAAAATACATTCAAGTTGCTGGTCACTCTTACTTTGGAGGAAAGATCAGAGCCAAATACAAGTTTGAACTAGATATGAGAAATATCTTACTTTTGATACAGTACTCAGAGTTACAGGAATATGAAATTATTACCTGCTGAGAACAGTTCCAGTTTGGCAGGGTTGGATTTGTGAGCAAAGAACTTCAAGCTGCCGTTGTTCAGTAGCTGGAATTGTGGCTTGAGGATTTTGGTAGTTCTTCAGCCAGTTGTAATCCATACCAGTCTTCTGGACTTTTTGTTCATTTTCAGTCTCTTGCACTAATCTTTCACGTTCTTTCAGGTGCCATTTCAGTTCCCTCAGCAGGGTTTTTGTAACTACTTCTGATCCAGGATATTGCATGGGTTTGTAGGAATCATTTTTTGACCATTTCATCCAGCCAAAAAGTGGCATTTTTAAGCTTTGAGGAAAAATAGTTTGTCACCAAGCCATAATTAAATCTGACAAGCCTTATGCTTTATAAATATTTTATGACTGTTTCAGATTTAACTTTTACGACTATCTACTTGATTAAATAGACCAGAGTAGACAAACATTTAAAAGTACATCTTCTCAAAAATATTTTGTCATCCTGATAATATATGTGATGTTTAAAAATATATATAATTTGAAGTAATGCTTATACTTAAAAATGATTAAATAAAGTTAAGTAGTGGAGTTCCATGTTCAGTTCTTTAAAACTTTTGTACCTTTTTTTAAATTTTATTTTAAATAAATTTTTGTTTACTTATCCTCTGGAAGCAAAAAACCTGATGGAATAGGCTTTTAAGTTGCTGTTTGTTACAAATCACGCAGACACAAACATGTGAATTGGAATAAAATAACATAAATTACCTTTGCAGTTGTCTGTGAACAGTGTTGTTTCAGGTGAGTTTGCTTGAAGACCTCTTATTCTAGCATATCCTGTTTCCAGGCTGTTGCTACTGCTGAAAGAAAAGAAGCTTTTTTTCATTTACTCAAATGGTGCTTGGAAAAATGACTTTCTGTACTGAATATGACAGCTTAAGTTTGTCTACTTTCAAAGTTCTTTTTCATTTTGTATACCAGAGAGAGGAAGCAATCCATTTAACCTAACGTGGTCTCTCAGATGCTTTCTATGAAGTCCATTAAGGTCTCCTACCTCTCAATTGAGTTCTGCCACTGGCAGCAATTTGAAAAAAGATGGCAACAATTTCGGATGCTTGTTGCTTAATCCATCCCAAGGTACTGTTGGTAGTGAAATGAATAATGATAGTCTGAAGCAAGTATAGATGTGCTCCTAGCTAAAGTTAAGGCTGTCGCATGATGTGATGCTCGGCTGTGCATAGCTGTAGGTCACAGTTTAGAGCTGTATTTTTATGCCTGTAGAGTGCTAAAAATAACTACGTTGCGTTTATCGTCTAACTAAACTTTCAGGCCATTGAGGTGCTGGAAGACTTTTCTCCCATTAGAGGGGAATCAGGCTGTTCTACTGTCGGTTTTAAACAGTTAAGAATAGTCTTTCTCTAGTAAAAGATCACCAAAAGCCTGTGTTAACTGAGTGTTTACAGGAAAGAGCTATTTGACAATTGCTCAGAATTATTTTGCTATATTAAATACTTTTTCCAGATGAATTTCATCAGTCTCATGGTACTACGCTTTTCCATTACAGTGCATAGCTGTTAGCATTTTTAATTAACATTTCAAATGTGTTTAAAGCAGCCACTCTGCAACACCTACAGTGTACCATGAAAGAGTCATTCATCTAATTAAAGGAACAGAATGATAAGGAAATGTAAATTCAGGTCAAATGGATGTTTAAACAACAAAACAAAAAGCCCCCCACAACCTGAAAAACAACAGAATTTTAAGTCTTACCAAGGACACTAGTCCTCTGTCAACTGCCTGTCAGTTGCCTGTTCACTCTTTCCTTGATGAGTATTTTGAGCATGTCCACTTTTAAGCTTTGTTTTCAGGGATGGCATTGGGCGTACTAAAGGTCGCTGAAGCAGCCATTTTCCGTTCCAGTTATCTGGTCTCCTTCTATTAATCTAAGCAGTAGGCATGATATGTTATATGCCTTCTGTTCTGCTCTCTTTTGTTCTAACGACTATCTGTGCTCCTGTAAGTATTTTTCTTTCCTACTTTTTTTGCCTCCACTGGCATGCTGAACTGTTGGGAGAACAAGGGTTCTGTAAATCTCTTCTAGATGTCATACAACATAAAGGATGACGTGTATGGCTGTTACTAAAGCCAATATTACTTATACATTGGAAAAATTCAAATGTCAGTATTAATCCTCTTCAACTGGAAGGTTTTCACATTGCATTGTATATGGTACTATGAAGAAGGAAGGGAGCTGGGTTTATGATGACAAAACTGTCCTGACAGATTTTCAGATGAAATTAAAATGTTCCTTGCCACCTCCTTTACAGCACAGTTAGCGTGTCATCACTTTTTTTGTAGTGTATCAAATTGGATTGCATCAGAAGGTAAAGTGCTGTACAGTATAAACCGTTGTAATGTCTTTACAAGTTAAGGAGATGCATACTGAAAAGTGCGCAAGTTAAAGAATGAAATGAAAAACCTGTAACACTATTTTTATTGACCATATCTTTGCATCATCATATTTGTGAGGCTGGACATTGAGAATGATGTTTAACTTTCCATCGTAGGAAAACAATAAAACCCCAAATTTGTGTTGCTTTTACTTTTGTTTAAGCTTCAGATCGGTATTCTGGAAGAGATGACTACTTAGGTTAACATGGGAACTGGAATTTAAAAGTAAAGCAATGGTTTATGTAGTTGCTGTCCAACCATTGTTGGAAGTTTCTTAAGAGTAAGGAATTACTAGTTTCTAGCAATTCCATAAGCAGTAATTAAATGACTGTATGGCACTGTGTGTGGTTACCAGTGCAGATTACTCCAGCTGTGTATGTTAAACCTTTGTATACTTCTTGGAAGCCTTTCTCTAGAATAACAGGAGAAATGGAGGCCTGAGAGAGAAGCTCTGATTTTCTGACTGAGAAGTTCTTAATACTGCATTGCGGTTAGCTGTCCTGTCTACTAGTGCCGTGGGGCAGCACTTCGAACTGCCTCACTGAAGTGATTTGAGGTAAAAATGAAACAATCCCTGCAAAACACTTGATTTAACCAAATACTGTACTGGTGTGAGCAACAAGGTGACAAATTGTAACAACAGGTGGAGGAGAAGCTTATTATTATTTACCTTGGAAGATTTCTAGGGCACCTGTACCATCTGAGATGCTACTGACACTTCCAATTAAAAGTTGCAAGAAATACAGCTCTACTTAYGAATGGGACACCCATAACAAAATGGCAAGAAACTACCTCTTAATTCTTTATTTTACAAAGTGTTGATGGTGGGTCATTGCTAGATAGCTATCACTGACAGATGGACATAATGGTGTCTATTTATTTWTTTTTTTTTTAAGCATCCATAGGTAATAGATTCTTGTACTACAGTTTACTGTCCACCTCCCCAGATCRTTTCAGAAAATATTTGACTGCCGATCTTGGTGTGTGTTTGGTGGGGGAAAATCCATAAGCCTAATAGAGGCCTCTTTGCTGAGACAGCTAACAGTAGTATTAATTCTCTTTTTAAGTGTTAACTGATGCAGTTTCCTATCATTGTGCTCCCCATGTGATGAATAAAATCAGGACATGTTTGAAGCTTATTTCTTCCAGTCAGACTCTATAGTGAATGTCTCTGGTGTTGGTGATGCTTGTTTAGTAGGCTGGGGAGCTGCTGGCATCATTTTATAATCCAGCATCTCAGGCATTTAAGATTTAGTCTTCAGGTGCGTTTTGGAATTCAGAGCAGTCTGTGCTTTGCATTATATTTCATTCAGTGGTTTATTTAAGCTGGGTTGTATCAAGTTGATAATCGCATGCTTTTGTTTCTTTTTTTTTTTTTGTTGTGGGGCTCTTTTGGCTATTTGGCCAAGTTTCTTGCCATTATGGTTAGAGGGAGGAGCTAAATTTTGAAATTTTAAAGAGTGTTGACACTTTGTGAATGTTGCCAAAAGACCAGAAACAGTGCTTGACAGAGGAACTGTGCTTTTGGTTTAAATTAATGAATCCCAACATCCATCCAGTTTCTAATTCATATCTAATTATAACAGCTCTAGGTTACAAAACTGTTTCATGTGTGAGAAAGCAGAGAGGTAGTTGCTGTGTGGCTTGGTGCTGTCTGCCACAGGTGGTAGTTGCACTCTTCTGAACAGCCCTGTTTGAACTGTGGCTGCAAAAAGAGAAGTTCATTAACAGCTCATCTCCAAGAAGGATCCTGTGCTTTGAAGCCCAGCAATTCATCCCACTCCCCCCAGTGGCATAAAATCCCAGAGCAGTAGGGGTGTGTGTGGGGGGGTGTTTGTTTTTTGTTGTTGATGGTTGGAGKTTTTTTCCAAGTTTAAGGATTTAGGCTGTTTCATCCAGGCGTTTATGCTTCTTACTTTTCTTGGCTTTTAATTAGATGGGGCAGAATACCAAAGATCTCAGAGTTATTACTTTGACACAGAAAAAGTATTTTTCAGATGCTAGCTTATGTGATTTATCCAAATCCAAACATTTTCTTTTGCGTTCTTCAAGATGTTGCAAAGTAGTTTGTGCTTTCTCTGTCTCTTTTCCCAGCTAGCTATGGTTTTAAAACAGGAGTCCTAAATAACTACTAGGAGGAGCAGTACTGCAGGCCTTTATAGTTCCAGTATCTGAAGACTTTATCTTTGAATCTAGCACACTAGGTTTTTAGCATCACTCTTGAGCGCGTCTATGTGAAATGCACTTCACTGCTTCTTAGATTCTTGAAATAATTGGCAAATCATTTTTTAAAATGTGTAATTTAATATTTAATGGCTAAGCTTCACTTGTTCTGAATCCTAGTAATAAGCCTCTACTTTTGAGACTGAAATATTAGAGGTTTTTTGAATGACAGTACACTATTTGTACACTATTTCTTTCAAGTTAGTGTATTTCTGTAGGTGAGAGCAGTCTTCTACAAGTACTGAATGCCAACTGCCAGCTGAAAGGCGTTTTTAGTACGTCCTTCACTAAACCCAGTGGAAGGTTATTTGCTGTTATGTAAAGTGTCACATTATTTTAGTTTCAGAAAGAGGCTATGAAACAGTCTACTGTATATATCGTACTAAAAGTGTACAGCAAAACATGGCTGCGTGTGCCATAAAGCTAGGTGTTTCTCGAGTGATCCCCCCAGCGAGCCAAGCTCCCCGCAGCGGGCGGACGGGCAGCCGGTGCGCGCGAGGGGAGCCCTGACTTCGTGCGGGCCGAGCGGTCTGTGAGGAGAGCGAGGTGCGTTTCCACTTTAACTCCCGCTTCCACCTGAACAGAGTTTATGGCAAATGAGGGGAAAACACCTATAACTGTTTTTTAAAATACTGCCCTGAAACACTTTGATTTTTTTCAGTTGTTTGCCTCTAAGAGGAAATGTACTTGAAGTTATATAGCCTTAATATGAGTCTCTATCCCAAAACTAAATAGTAAAAAAATTACCTGAAAACTTCCTGGTTTAATAAACAAGCGTCTTGATATCTTTGGAATGACGTTACGTACTCCTAGCGTTTTCTCTATACAGCCAGGTTTGCGAGTAAGCAATGTCCTCTTTCAGGGAGTAACACTGTATGTATATTTTCAGTGGATTGTTTTGTTTTGTTCTATTTTTAACATCACTTCTAGAGCTGTATGTTGCATTCAGTGTGTGCACTGGAGTTTTAGTGTATATCACTGAGAAGAGCCAAATAATGTATCTCTCACAGGTATGGTTGAGATTTGGCACTTGTTTCTGTTTGTGAGAACTGAGTGTTTACAAAAACTTTTTTAATATCAGATTTACTGAGTGTGTGTGTGTGTGTGTGTGTATATGCATATCTTTTTTCCTGTGATGGCTGTGCTCACTTACTTGAGGTCATTCTGTAGCTTCAAGAAAAGGAAGACCTTTCTCTAACTGAATTTATTTAAAGAAAAGCTCCCTCAGTATATTTGAGAGCATTTACAATTGAATGTGTCAACAGTTTTTAGTGTTAAACTGTGTTCCCTTCTAGTAATTCCCCTGAAGTGACAGTTGTATTTAATCTTATGTATGAGACACTAATTTTTCTTATAAAGCCAAATAAGTAAATATTAAAAAAAAAATCCCAATCAAATGCTTAAGATTGTTTTAAGCAGTCATATGTGAAAGGTCAGTCACACTTCAGAAAAATGTTACAGCAGTTAAACTACATGGTAGAGAATAAGGAAAGTTTTCCATCATCCATCTCGTACTCAGCAATGTTACCGTCTTCCAAGAACGAGGCATGGTGCCAACAGAGACGATCCTGCAGCCTTGCTGGCTGCGTCCAGGCTGGTGCCGCCTCCTGGCCACTGCGTCAGGCTCAAAAAGTTCCAGCGACTGCTACTTGCTCTGAGTGTTTTTCAAGATAGGTAAGTCTCGAGCTGCGTGCGCCTTTACAGGTAGCTCGTGTGGTATGTTCCGCAGATGTTAGGACAGGCAAGAGTTACATGTCCAGATTGACATTACTGATTGCTTGCTGATTTTCTTTACTRGATTGTGCGCCCAGTGGTTTATAATTTTGTCCGGTTTTGACCATTCAGGGTGATAATGTCAGATTTCTGCTGCAGGTTCAGACTTCAGCCACAAAGGTCTGGCCACTTCTGAGGGTGAAACGTATTCCTGATTTGAGTGAGATCAAAGTCTGACCACGTTTTTCATGGGGGGGATGAAAGAAGACAAAATAAATCTCAGGTCGCCTGTATTTTTTTCAAATTGAAATGACTTGAAATTTTCAGTAATTGCTTTAGAGTCAAGAAAATACTTTTTATTGACTCCTAATTTGGTAAAACTTTGAGATTATTTTCATATATGCCACTGAAAAGTTGTAATTTCCCTATGTTGTAATTTATTCAGGGGATCAAAAGACTGGGTAAAATTGAAAATCAGGGAACAGACTTGGAATTAGAGGTGGGTACATCAAGGGAGACTGAAAATAGCTGAGTGAAAAGACTGAAATCTGGAAAGTTTAAGAAATATATGTTGTGATAGGGCAGGTATACTAAAACATGAGGGCTTTTACTATCAAGGTGAATAGAAATGGGGAAGAGAGAACTGTGATATATTGGAATGGCACATGCTCAATAAGGAGAATACAGAACAGTCCCTTCATTAGCATTGCACTTTCCTAAACTGGAAAGGGTTTGAATTTTCTGAGTCTTGTCATTCCTTTGCTGTCAGCAGTTGAAAATTCGTTAGGAAAATGTCTGTGTATAGGATGATACCTCCTACTGCTGGCTTATTAATGATTACTTGAAAGGATTGTATTGTGCTGATGACTTTTGAGAGCACCAGAGGGCTTCATAATATTTCTTGTTTCCATTTTGTTTAAAAAACACATAAAAGGCTTACAGAATAATGGTAAAGCTCAACAATAAAAAATTTAGAAATGATGTGATGAAGGTTGGTTGTTCATTTCCCAATTTCATATGGTTTTCCTTTGGACTCTAGCCTGATTCAGTGCATAGAATAAGCACTACTCATTCTTAATGAGTGGCTATTAAAYATTTTCTATATTCATTGTGTAGCCCCAGGTTTACTTACTGCATTCTGTTTTCTGGAGACAGAAAACCCTAATTTTGAAAGAAAGTATCCAAATACCCAAACAAAAAAAATCAATATCTTTTTACATATCACTCATGGGGTCATGCTGTCCTCATTTTACTGGTAAAATATATTGGTGTAGAGTTGGTATGTGTGTTCTGTGAGCCTGCTTTGAAATGCTTAATACCTGATCTCTAAGAGCATTTAGTTGAGTATATCTGTATTATATAAAGCTGTGTTTCTTACTAACTTCAGCTGCAGCTTAAATATTGATGCTTCTGCAAGTTAGTTGCAGGAAATGGGGTACGCAGGCCTGCCTTTCTCACCCTTACCCCCTGCCTTGCAGTGAGATTTTTTTGTTGAAGTGACTTGCTATTGCTCAGGGCTCTGACAGATGAGTAATACCCACTCTTCCGTGACAGCATTTATTGGCTTAATCACACTGGTTATTTTTGTTCTTGCAGGAGACTGAAGGACAAGCTGAATTTACTGCATAACCAGGTTTCATTATCCAAAGATGTGTATCCAGTGTACTTAGTGAGGCTGCAGCCTCACTGAAATGAAAAATAATTGGTTACATCGCTAAAATCTGGATAATATGTGCATACGATGGTGCCAAATTAAGATAGTAAGGCCAAGTTTAATTCTGCTGTTTTCAGCTACTGAATGCTTGGGTTTACTACCTTTGTATTTTTAGTTTTTCCTTGTGTAATATAYGTTCAGTAGAATAACCTACTCAACAAGCAGGCTGACACGATCTGTATGAACTTTGTTTCCCAAATATACCCCAGCTTCAGATAGATCATGGAGCACRAGGAATGTACCTTGCTGCAGCTATTTCAGAAAGATTAGAGAGATAAAAATGGTATAGTCTGCTTATTCAAAGTAGGCAGCTGTTTTTCCCTTAGTGGTTATGCAGGTATATGGAATCATGTTGAGCTTTGCATTAAGAAATATTCAAGATACAGGGAAAAATTGTCTTAGCACTATACCTAAAATACTGTTAAAATAGGATAAGAAGCCATTGTGAATTCATCTGTGTTATTCCTTTCACATTTTGCTGACAGCAGTATGGTAGTAAATACTTAATATTTCTTGTAGGAGGAAATAATGACACATCTGAATGAATAGTTTGTAGCAGAGCTCAGCTGGTATAGATTTGCCTTGCCGGGGAAAGTGGGTGCTCCGTGGCATCACGATACTGTGAATTAGTCTGTAATGAGCAATGTGTGACACAGTGCCATGTTAAAAACCTGAGTGCTGCTGTTTTCAGCTTAATTGTTTGTGGGGACAATCTCACTTATTATTTGGGTCAAGAAACAGACATTTCTGCAGCAGTATCCTTTTATGAAATGTCTCAAAGAGCCTCTGAGAAAGAGGTTTGCTATGTATTGCATAGCTCTGGGCCTCGTGCAAGCTTTTGCTCAAAGTACAGTGCAAATGCATAATTTTGACTTTTAGTTTATATTTTGTTTAAAAAGGAGGGAATTTTTGATGTGTACGACTGCTATTCAAACATTTATGTTCATTTATGATTTTATAATTACACAGTTATTGTATATGTGCTACTTCATTCACTRGTGAAATCCAAGTGGTTTTGTTCATGCTGTTTATGTAGAACAGAATATATTATCCCATCTCATCCTATTATGTCATGGAAAGACTTTTTGTCTTACATGTAATGGTATAACTCTGTGCATTTCCATTAAATTCTATGATCTAGTGATTCTGTTAGTTTGTTTCCTGATCATCCACCATCATCTCTTGCTTCAAAGACAAAAGCTGTTTCCTTAAAGCAGTGAAGTGATCGGGTTTGCTCACGTCTGCTTCTCCTGTCTTTAGGGAATCATGCAAGGATTTACATGTGTATTCTTAGTTGTGTTGTGTCAAGAATTGGTCAAACAGAGGTATTTTGTCTTTGTTCAGAAGAAGTCTTAGACCTTCATTAGGAAAGAAATTACTGGGTATTAACAACTTACAGGTTGTTGTTTTCGTAGCTCAGTTCCTGGAGTCCAAACAAGAAGACTTAATGTGGCCCTTTTCTCAGGCTAGTATCTAACCACAGGGCCTAAATTAATTTCTGAAGTTTGTTCGTTGAAATAGATCCTGCATGACATGGAGACTTGAACTTCCTGAATAATACTGTTTTCCCCAGAAATATCCATGACTCTTAGATTAGGAACCATTTATCGAATTGTTGTTTTTGTGCTCTTCAGGCTCCCTATCAAAGAGACTGTTGGAAGTAAATATGCTGAAAAATTCAGACAACTGGAGGAACAAGAATTAGGCGTATTTGGCAATGATCAGTTTGTCTCTAAACCAGGTAAATATAGGTTTGGTTCCCATTATAAACTTGTATACCTCTCCTTTTCTTTCCTGTTGTCTTTTCTCCCATCTCCCTCCCCCAAACAAACTCCGAAACCTAACTGCGTAGTTTCTGTTTGTCTAATGCTGTGTGTGCATTTGTTTGTTCTTTTTTAAGGCTTGGTATTAAAAAGTAAAAACCTTATTTTCTGTGTACCACAGTGTATAATGCTGGTGCATTGATATATGTGTATACATCTGATCTATGGTATTGATAAATGTAAATATATGATTGAAATATATCTGTAAGTAAAAGATGTCTCTTGTAAATATATAGAATTAATTCTGTAGTGACCATTAAGAATACTCTTTAYCATGGATTGAGTGTATCTTTCTTTTTGTTCTCTTTTCGCATTTTCTAATCCACATTATTTCTGTGTATTTTTGAGTGTCACTCTGAAATGGCTTTGGAAGAAAGAAATTTGATTGCACCTCTTTCCTAGGAGCTCTAGTAAAGGCAGTGTGAAGCTGACTCAGTTGTCAGGACAGCTTAGCTTCAAATTCTGCTACCGTGCTTCTTAATTTCCAAATTTGTTAATGTAGCTGATTTCTCAAGGAAAGGACATTTATGTGTGTGGGGTTTTTTTTTCCCCTGTTCTGCACTGTCATTGTCTGTAATAATTTCTATATCCATTTCCTGATTTTTCCCAAAATTTGATAAATCTAGAAGTTTTCTAGAAATTACTGTCCTTAAATGCCTCTGCAAATTATATGCTCTCTAGAACTCGGGTAGGTGCTGAAGCCATTTGTTYGGCCTGTCAGTAGCTGGGAGGCCCTTGGTTCAGTTGGCCTGTCCAGCAGCTGCAGTGCATTTGGCCATCCTTCCTGGACTGTGTCGAAACTAACCACAAAATACTGTCTCTTGTTCAGTTAACAGATCACATAAAATCTGTGGGAGACGAGGAGCACTGAAAGGTGAGAATGGGGGATAAACGGATTAGAAAAAGTGTAGACTGCTGTAGCTTAACTGTAAGAGGACCAGCTAGTAGGAAACCAAGCTTAGGTAATTCTGCAGGCCGTACAGCAACTTGTCTGATAGAAGTATGGGGTCCTCTAGCTTTTTCATGTGCTTTACTAGTGAAGGAGGGAGTTTATTAAATAAGACTTCTGCCAAAGGTGTGCTATCAATTTAATTTAGCAGCACTGGTGACATGCTTAATTTTGAATAGAACTGGTACTTGCAATGCTTCTGTAAAAATAAATAGGGATATAACTTGCTCTTGTTAAGACATATTTCTGCATGTTTATCCTTGTAGGTTTATTTTCTAAATATCTGTTTTCTCTTTGTCTGCCCTAAAATGATTGTCCTTGAAATTTATACCTTTAATATTCATTCTTGTCTTCCACTTGTAACATACTTAAATAGCGCTTAGTTACCAAGCGACCTAAAAGTATTACTAAAAATAATAACACATACATTTTCTGATGTTATTTATCTATTAGATGTTTTCACCTATCCCTTTTTTCCCCTTCTTTCTATTCACTGTCTTTGTCATGGTCTGGAATTGCAATTTCTTTAAGAGTGGTTCCTTGCTGTGTTGATGTCTGTCTCCTCTGAGCAGCAGTCTGCTCCCAGCTGTAGGTATCAATTGAGGGGCTCTAAGCAGCCTGAACAAGGATGGGACTAGAAGGTGCCCTGTGGCGTTCTGGGACTGAGCTGCCAAAACTCACCTAGAGGTAGAATACCAGAAAACCTTTAGGAAATTTCAGTTTTTATTGCTATCAACTTTGACTTATAGACAGGTTCTGGAATATTATGCTAGCATAATCTAACAAAGAAGCTCAGTAAGTGAACACAACTGGTAATGCTAATATTCTAGATTATAAAATTGTATGTTTTTAATAAAACTATCTGCTAATTGCAGCCTTATTAATAGTAATGTGCTAATCATGCAGATTCTAAGAGCTCCAAGACCCATAGGTAGCCATCAGCTATATCTTTTTGGAAGTGCATGTTCTATTTAAGAACACACAAAATTGTCATAAATGATCAGCTCAGAGATTTATCTAGACCAGCCCATACTCTCTCTAGTTGTGTCCACTACAAATATAGTCAAGTTATAARCTGCACAACAGGGAAATCGGAAACTTTAGGTTTGCCCTAAAGTTTTGAGAGTCAGCATCCCTACAGTTGTTTCTTTTTAATTTGCTGTGCTAACTGTAGATGAAAACTTATTTATAAATGGTCAGCCTAATTTAAATCTTGCAGCATTATTGAAACTGATTATTGATATGTTTTATGCACTTGAGTTGCATGAAGTTATATTGAGCTTTAATTTGCTGCTTTCCGATTTCCTTGAAGGAGCATACGCTTTTATATTCCAAAGGCAAATAGGAATGCCTAGCTTCCTTCCCTTCTGGGAAACCTGAGTTCACCAGGGAAGTGCAGGGAAGAATTTGGGCTTCTGCAGAACATAGTAGAAAGGATACAGCTGTGAAAAGGAAGTTGAAGTGATTAAATAAAAATGGAAGATTCGCAATTGCTAACCAGAACAAGTGCAGCATCAGTAGTAGTCCTTTCCAGGCCCATCTAGCTCCTCTCACGTTTGGTACTGGCTGATTTGGAGCCAGTGCTCAGTCTGCACCTTTTATTCAGTGAGGTCAGAGGACATTGTGCAGAACAAATACCTTACAGGGCTATGCATAGGTTTCAGGTATATGGGACACAGTCCAACTCCAAGTATCCTAGGGAAAACGGATCTTTTTTCTTTCTTTTCTTTCAGATCTGAGTATTCTGAACCATTTTTGTTAGGAGCTTTACTCTCAAGGAAGTTTCTAAAATCCTTAAGAAATACTCTTTAAAAAAAGAACCTGATTTCATTGTCCTTGCACAGCTTTGTGGATGGCGGCTTTTTTCCCCCTCTTTTGTCTTCATTATTTTCACACTATTAAGTGGATCCCTTCTAGGCATCTTTTAGGCCCCAGGGGTAGTAATCGCTTACAAAGAAGTAAAAAAAATTGTAAACATTGCTTCTGATCGGGATTCTGAAATACAGAAAACTTGAGTTCTTAAGTGACAGAGTTCCTTAAATGTTTTGAGTTCAGAACAGATGCCTGAGAGGAAAATTAATCTTAGCACGGATCTTCACCCTTTGTGTACGAAACATATATACAAGTTGAAGATGCCTGCAATGGAAAACAGAAGGTCTCCCAAACAAAAACTAATTACTTGGGGGAATTTGTTGGGTATTTTAGGGACTTGTTGGGAATTTGTGGACATTCTTTAGCAAGCAGGACTTCCAGACACAGAAAATTGCTAGCCTGTTTTCAACGATCAAGAAGAATAATTGCTGTGACCAGACTTCGAATTAGGCTTTCTTCCTTAGTGCTCAATCTGTTTGTCAGATAGCAGCTTTGTATTGCGTATTTTGCATTATGCCTGGTGTAGCATGATTTACTTCAGAGTCCTTCCTAAGCTTTGTGGCCTAGTGTAGGAGCCCGGTTGTTTCCTGTAGCTTTCTTGTCCTGTTAGCTTGTTTGCTAACTGTGATCACTTGGTGAGTTTGTAGCTGAATAGAAGAATGATCAGTGACAGAGTTATCCCCTCATCAGACCTACCTAGCCAGTACTTTATATTTCTTTTCTGCATCTCATTTTAATTTGATGAGGTTGCGCAGCTGCATCTTAGTATCTGCCACTATTCTCCCAGAACTGGGGAATACAAAATCTAATCTCATGTTAAAGGATCTTTCAAATTCAGTTCAGGAAATGGGTACCAGAAAGAATATATCATCTGCTCTGTAGGATACAATAATTAATTGATATGTTGGAAAATTGCTCCTTCCATGAGTAGTAGACTGTTTTAGTCATGGCAGTCAACATATCTTTACAGAACCTGCATAATAAATGAAAAGAAAGTGACCAGGCAAATTCATCTTTTCTGTAACTATGTTTCTTTGTACACTGCCTGTGAATAGAGAAATGAATATCAGTATTTATTCTGGGTTGACATTAATATCTCTTATATTACGGAAATATTTTGTTTGTCAGAAATCAGAGTGCTGGGCAGTTGCATGTTTCATTTATTTACTATTTTCAGGTGGAAAGTGTCCTGCGTTCTCTATATGTCAGAATTCAAGGTAGATGTTTGAGCATGATGTCTTACAAAGCCGTGCATCTGTTGTGGTGGTTGTCCCACTCTCATTAATGTTTTCTAGAAAGCATAACAACTGGAAAAGCGAAGCTTTGTGCCTTTCTTGCTGAAAAGTCTGTAGTTCTGTAGCTCCTTGAATCTTTAGATGCCTCTATATTTGCAGAAGTGGTCTGCTTTTTTAAAGACCACTTCTCCTTTTGGGACTACATAGGTTTAAAAGGAAGTAGACACAGCAATTTATTACTTAGGTAGATGTCAGAAAAGGCCAACAGTTGAAGGTAATTATACTGTTTGGTATAGAATCCACAGCTGAATGGCTATTTAAACCCACAAAATAACATTGGAACTTCCTTGGGGGCATATATTTGGTATTTCTATTCTGTTGTTAAGGTGACACCTTTTATAAAGAAAAAAGGTGTGCCAAAAAGGTGCCCTGGACAGGGGTGTTGGACCAGATGATTTCCAGAGGCTCTTCCAAACCCCAACTATTCTGTGATTCTGTTATATCTTCAGTTTGTCAGAATGGACCTTCTGATAGCTAGTTTGATCACATCAATGTTTTTCTGAAGTTGCAAGTTTACTCTGAGGCCCAAGACTGTCCTTTGAATTTAGATAGAATTCTCACAGTTCTTATTAAATTTCTCAAGCAAATTCATTATAGTTTCAGTTTTTATGTGTATTAAAAAACAAAAAACAAAAAAAAACAGGCTTTGTGAAATTTCTGTTTAGGCCAGTGAGCTTATTCCTGCTGCATGTTTGACATCTTGAATGCTTTGAAAAACTGCAGGCTAAGCATTTAAGTCATTATTGCGAATAAGGTTACCAAAGGTAAGTTTTCCTACCATTGTTTGCTTACGTACTGTGGTGACTTTTTCTTTGAAATGTTTTAGCACCTCCTTCCTTTGGAGAGAGCACTTGGGGCTTGAGATAGTCATCGTGAGAGATACGCTTCTCATGTTTTCCGTGGTAGCCAGATTATCTGTTGCATTTGAAAAATGGATTTGCATGTGCTTTGTAACTACAATGTAATGGGTAAAATCTGGAATCATTCTCTGTTCTGGGAATACACATGCCCCTTGCAGCTTGAGCTGCGTGTGCCACAGAGCAGTTAAACGTGTGAATAAAATTAAATTCCCCTTTGTGAAGGGGCTGCTTGGAGCYGCTCTGGGCCTGGCTAGGGCTGAACACTGAAGCTGAGATTTAGAAGCTTTGGGCTGACACCTGCACCTCTAGTGATGTATAGGCAGGATGGAAGAGGAAGCTGTTTCAGTGTGGGCAATTAGCAAGAGAGTGGAGAAGAGTATTTAACTGGAAAAAAGAATTAAAGCCTTGGGCTATTTGTATGAAGAGCTTCAACTGGGACAGGCAAAGAATTGAGATCTGAGATGAGAGGTGAGAACAAGAGAGTGAAAAGATATGAGCATCGCTGATGGATAGGTGGAGAGAGGATTGAAATATGCATTGTAACCAATTTCTAAACTTTATTTGAAGCAGAGGAAGCTGTCATGTAAAGAACAGTGTCAAAAAGGGTTATATATAGATCTTCAATAAAAATTGATACGTATATTTGATTAAATTGATCTCCGTGTTATTCAGCAGGTATACGAAGTGTGAAGGCTATTCACTTGTTTCTGGTTTGTCCCTGTATAATTTTTCAAAATGTCTTTATTGAGTTTTAGGTTAATGATTACTTATTAATATGCTAGTKGTTTGAACTGAGCAAATTGTTGTGTTTCTACTGAGTTGGACAAGCCTGTGCTGTGAATCCTACCATTGCATTTTTTTTGTCTCTCTCTCTCTTTTTATGAGCACATGAGTAAAACTACTACTGTCATCTTTTGTATACTTTTTAATCCTCTTTTCAAAATTATAATTTTTTGTTTTACTGCACTGAATATAATTATTACATGGAAAACCTGATAGAGATGGGAAGGCTATGTTGCTTTAGCAAGAATATGCTGCTACCAGGAGCTTTTCCCTAACAGCTTAAGACTTTTTCCAGCACTGGTCAAATTGTGATGTCTCAGTAGTGACATCTTTGTGCCAGAGGGAAGCCGGTCATCCTTTGTACTGTGACATCCGTTGTCGCTCTGACAGAATGCTATATATGAATTTTCCTAGGGAATATATTTAGAAGCTTGAGCAGAAGTCTTTTAAAGAGGACACTGTTAATATTCCTAAGGATGTCAGTGTTAAGTTGTCTTATATAGCTAAGTAAATCTGCGTACAGCAATCACCTGTCCCTGTTGTTCTCCATGTTGCACAGAATCTAAGTGTAAAAACCTTTCTTACTGGAGAGTCCTGGTTTCAGGAAGCTCCTGGGTTTTAGTGCTTTCTGGAAGTGTCTTAATGAGACTCCCCGGCTTTTGGGGTTTGCTGTGTTCTAATGTGGGAATAACTGGGCTTGTATTCTTTGAAACCCAAAGATAATTTTGGTTTGGAGCACATTTAGATACTGTACAGAGACAGTTCTGCCTGTTCCTGCTTTACTGCTGTGTGAGGATATTGGTAATCTTTTCTCAGAAAGAAAGCTATAACAGTGGGGCAGGTATTTAGGGTACAGCCTTTATTTTACAGTAAATATTTCCTTACTAAAAAGATTACTAACATTCTTTCCCACTCCTGGATGAATTAGTTAAAAAAGAAATGACTCATCATAAAAAAAAAAGTGAACTCTACGGTTTTATTATGTGTATGCAAAGCAGTAAGTAAATTTCACCCTTGTACATGGTGAAACCCATTCGAAATCAAAAGCAATTCTGCTGTTGATTTCAGTAGGATACTTTTTAGCCAAATTGTTTAACTTGCAGAATTGTTGCTTATCAATTTTTTTTTTCCCCTTCTACTTCTCCCTCATCAGTTGCTGTTGCTTTGTTTTTCACACTCAAACTGACAGCAGACTTCTGAGCAGACCGTCATGGCTGTAAGATTGTTTTGTCCTGCATATCCCCATGTTAGCTATGACTAAATTCTGCAGCCTTTTGGCAGGAGCATTGCGTTGAAAGAGCATCAAGATACTTAACAGGCTTGTTTAAATTGCTAGAAGGTAGAAGAACAGTGGTCTTCATACCATATTATGGATTATTTTGCACTGTCTGTCCAGTAGGCTTTAAGGGAAACACATGGGTACATAAATCAGGCTTATCTTTTCAGTATCATCAAAGGAGTTCTGATAGTTGTCATGCAAACTGTGCCAAATCTTATCTTTTGAATTAAGAGGAGAGTATATAGAATTACAGAATCATACGTATGCTTGGCAGTGGTTTGTACACAGTAGCAATAGCTTTCAGAGCTGCTGCCGGTAAAACAACAGTTGCATAAACACAGAAATTCTCCTCAATCTATTAATATGAGAAAGTATTAATTCTTTTAATACCCCAAAATGTGATTTAAATTTGGTAAGTTAGGTTTCCAAATATTGTAATTATATTCTCCTGCTCATGTTTCTCTTTCTGTATTGTAATAGCTTGCTTTTGATTATTTTTCTGCTTAGATACTTCATTGCCTCAATGTGAATCAAGTGATTGGACTCCTATACCAATAACTAACCATAAATATCCTGATATGCCCATAGCCAAACACAAGAAAGAGGTAACTTCACTGTGAACTTCATTGTACTTTTGTTCATTGTGAAATAAAACTGAAAATTGTAATTTTGTTTTTTCAGAAGGAAACTTCTGTTCCTGTTTTAATCCCTGTTTGAAAGGTTTTGTTTATTGTACATAACTTTTTTTTTCCCAAGAAGAAACATTACTGTTCTACTTTCTGTTTGTAGATGTTTATATTTTATATTAAAATATATAGAAGTGAGTGTGGGCACGTGTCCTTTTCTGTGATCTTCCAATGCATTTTAGGAATTCAGAATTACTTAAAGATGCTTAAGAGATGATGGAAACATGAGCAATATTTTACAGAAGTTTGAAATGTGTGCGAAAGCTATTGATATTTCTAATCTATACTTGAAATTTGTTTTGAATGGTTTTGTAGACTTACAAGTTTTCTTGAAAAAAATCATTTCAGATAGTTTCTCTGATAGAAAGCAATTCAGTTGTGATTGTACGTGGAGTAACTGGCAGTGGTAAGAGCACACAAATTCCACAGTACGTTTTGGATTATTGCACTCAACGATCTACCTACTGCAACATTGCTGTCACCCAGCCTCGGAAAATTGGTGCCACCAGCATTGCCAGATGGATTAGCAAGGAGCGATCCTGGACATTGGGTGGATTTGTAGGTTACCAGGTAAAAGAAAATTTCAAATTGTATTTAAAAATAAGGAAAAAGTACCATATCTTCAATCTTYGTTACTTTTAAGCACATGTAGTATACTGAAGAAATGTTATGGAAATGATTTTAAAGTGAAGTTACGGTTTTAAGCTGTCTGCTGTTAAACATTCGTAACTAAATGTTTAAGCCTTTGAAACTGAACAACTGGAAAAACTACCTAGACTCTAGCAGGAATACTTATTTGGCTGTGTTCCCATAATTGGACACACATGTTACTGTTCACTGATGTTGTTACAAGAGAACTGTCTTTTGTCACTTTTTCCTTTAAACTCTTCAATTAGCCTATTTGATTTGCTTGACTTTACCTGTCAGCTATGTCAAAGTTGCTTGTAGTTCTGGCTGGATCTCTTCACGAATGTCCTGCTGTAGTTTCTTCTTGACATGTCAAAAAGTCGACCACTTTTTCTTTTAAGCATACCTCTTTCTTCTACTTTGTCAAACTTAGCTGTTCCGTCTGTCCATTCATAAACTTGATGCCACTTTCATCCTTCACCACAAATATTGGTGCTTTGATCTGCTCTTTGTCGATGACCACGATAAACTGCTGTGATCATTGTTTCTAATGGTAGTTTGACAGTAACAGTTTCTGGACTAGTGAAGATACTTAGGAGATACCACAGCTGACATTTAAATAATAGGACTGAATTCTGCTTTGCTTGGCAAGGTTTACCAGTACTTATGTGTTCAGCTTCATTTTCCCTCCCCACCAAAAGGAAACTTTGTTGTCATCTACTGAATATTGTTCAAGTGTCAAATCTTAGGAGTTTCTTCTAATAGAGCTACAACAAATACTGTAATGGGAAGAAATTTTTTACTTTGTTTTACATAACTTTAAAGTTAAATTTTTCCACAAGTAGGTGGGAAGATGTAGTAAAAATACACTCTTTGCTTGATCACTTCCTAACGAAGTTTTGATTCAAAGAGGCGAATATTCCAGATAATTACATGAAAATTATAATTTGACATTATGTCAACCTTAACCAAGCCAATGTTATTAGCCTCCAGTTATCACTTTGCAGAATTATTGTGTTTATGTTATTTGGTTGGTTTTCCAAATAGTTTCTCAAAAAATGTTTTATGTACTTTCATACCTTGAATTAATTGAAAAATTGCTTAATTGATTCAGTAGAGTAACAGGAAGGTGTAAAACGGTGGCATGCTTCCAAACTGTCTTCAGGACAGCGTATGTGGTTGTGCTCTGCTTGTCTTGCAAGTATTTGTGTGAGTTGAGCAAAAACTAGAGAAGCAGAAGAGCGTAAAAGCGTCCTTACTTCAGCTAGTGAATACTCAGTAAAGGGTTTTTAACCTGTTGTGCCCATGAGTCTTCATGTACCAGAAGCATAGACTCATCTGCTCCAGGTTATTGTGAAAACTCAAAGTGAACAGATGGTCATGGCCCTGACTCTCTGCCAGGTTAAACAGCATCCAAGGTAGCTAAGATTACAGGAGTATTTTAGAAATTGTAAATCTATTGTTTTACTGTAGGTCTTTAACTTTCATCTCAGGAATAAATTGTCTGCCTTTGATGTCTCATTCKCCTTTTCCTTTTCTCCTGCCCAGTAAACAAATTAAATTTTGGCAAAATCTTTTTCTTGCTCTGAATTTGAGTGGAAAGACCTGTGTGTACCTTTAAAACCCTTTAGGGAACTTTTTTTCAGCTAGAACCCATAGTAAGAGCAACCGAGATTTCAATCCTTTGTGTAAATTTAGTTGTCTCTGATTTTTGGTAAGGAAGATTTTCTATTCCTGAGTTAACTGGTTCTGGGCTTTAAAACGGAGACATGATTAAAAACACTTTTGTTCAGAGGCTTTCACAAGTTGGAGTGAATGATTGTGATGGCTTTACATTATATTTCAGTTTGGAGTGTTTCACATGCATATTTATGGAAATATATTAAATATCTATGCATGAATATAATTTTGAAATGTCTCATAGTATTTTTCTCATTTTATATTAGGTCAGTTTAGAGAAAGTTTCCACAAAAGACACAAGATTGACGTACATGACAACTGGAGTTCTTCTTCAGAAACTAGTTTGTGCTAAAAGTCTAACTGAGTTCACACACATTTTCGTTGATGAAGTAAGTTGGTGAAAATAAATTTAAATTTCATATTACAAAAAACTTTTTGTTTCTCTTGCCATCCTAGAGAAAGAAAAACAGAAATATCTACCTTGACAGATTAGTAAAAATAACTTGTATAAATTGTGGTCATGGTTAACAATTCTAGAAATAGGCTTGTGTCAGTTATTCTGTGTTTTTGTTTTGTTTGTTTGTTTTTTAACAATGAAGTTTAGAATTGAGGTGGTTTGGGGATTTTTGAGATACGGTTTGGGAATTTTTGAGATACGAGTGCCTTGAAATGGTTTCTGAATCCGCAGCCTAGATTTCAAGATTGTCTGGCTAGACCTACGAAGAGGAGGCTAGTTTTTCCTGTCTTCATTGTTACTGCCTTTAGATAGGGCTTTACTCTTTAGGGAAGTCCTGAAAAATAAAATAGCCATCTGAAAGTTTCCTTTTCTTCCAGCCGAATTTAGTTTTCTCCTTCATGTTAACTGGGTAGCATTTCGTTAATTTGTTTATAGGCCATCCACTCGTGGATTTATAATTATTGCTGTTACTTCACTAAAAAGCTGACGTAAAACATATTTCTAGAATTTTTTTCCTGATTTGTATATTTTGTTATGCTTTTTTTTTTCCTGAGGTAAGCAATGTTTGACTGTTAAATAGTCAGATGCAAAGTTGTACATTCATAAACCATGAATGTAAATCACATGTAAGTTGTAGGACTATATCTTGGGATGTAGTGGCGTAGAAGAGGACCTATAGTTCTCTCTTGATGCTGGTTTTCATTTTTATTCAGTTACGATATTGTAACTGGGAGCAACTTTTATTCTTTGATGTTTGAGGAGCAAGGCGATAGTACTTGGTGTAACATTAGACTTACAGTAATAGSTAGTCCTTTGTGCCAGGAGAGCAGATTAATACAGAGAGTCCCAAACTTTGTTTGAGTGCTCCCATTTGAACTGATGGTATCAGCTTGTACCACTGTTTTTGTCAGCTCTTTACTTTCTGGACTGCACATGCTCCTCCTTGCTTCCCTTGCCAGAATTCCAGTCCCTCCTGTTCCCATGTGCCCCGCCACACACACACTCCTTCCCCCCGCCCCCCCCATTTTTCTCACTGACTGTGGTCTTGACTTAATCTTCACCATTTTAGCAACCATATGTTCTCTGTTTCTTCATCCTTAATTTTAGGTCCCAGCCTGGGCAGGCTACCACAGGCATCTTGGAACATACTGAAGCAAGTCCTAGAGCTGAAAATCACAGCTTCTCATAGCAAAACCTTTCAGTCAGCCTGAAAACTGCCTTAGCTGAATCTTTTTCATAATGAGGCAATATTGAATATAAATGTATCTTTAAATTATGTTACAATATGCTAATTAACTTACAGGGATGAATGCAGACCTAGAGCTCTCTTGAAGGTTGAGCTCTGAAAAGCTGCAGCACTTAATTATATATAAACTGTAATAATTCAAGAAAGGGATATGGTCATCGCTGGTAATATTGAGTAGAGGACTTTATTCAACTGTATCATCATCAGCCTAAAAGTCAGGTGTTAGGATATATAAAGAATTGGATGGAAAATAACATGTTAGAAAGCAATCATGTATTTTGGTAGTGGCTAGAAGCCATTAGGAGCAAGAAAAGTTTATTGAATTTGTTCAACAACCTGTTAGACACATAGTGCCTGCCTGGATCATTTGTGACCTCACTGCTACCATTGACCTAACCATTTTCAGTATTGCTTCAGTTGTTACTGGCAAATCTAGTGGAACCTAGTAGCTAGAGCTCATGATTGATTTTTCTAATAATTTTCTAGTCATTATTCTACAATGCTCATGACTTAAAATGTCATATGGTTTTTATGAAAGGCGTTGTAGTCATCTACGCTGTTGTGTTGAGATTTAAAACATAACTTGCGTAGTCTTAAAAGATATGCTTTCTGCTATGAAAATTTGTGGTTGTTCCAAGTTAGAAAAGCATATAAAATGTGAAACTGCACAGTAAAGGAAGGGATTAACAAAAAAGACAAGTGTGAATTTATGAAAATTAAGTTGTGAATAATGTCTTTCAGGTGCATGAGCGCACAAAAGAAATGGATTTCTTGCTCTTGGTAATCCGTAAACTGCTGCGTACGAATTCACGATTTGTAAAGGTAGGTTCAAAGTGTATTCTGCTACTTTTTCTTGGAAGAATAAATTTTTACATGTTTTTGGTCTACAAAGAGTGTAGTTTTAAAGAACTTACTCAAAAATAATTGCACACTTTAAGGTAAAATATTATCTAGTTTGCCTCTTCTTATAGGCAAGTCAGCTAAGGGGCATTATTTTCTGGCTCTGAGAGACTTTTCTTTCCTCGTGTTAAGATGCATCACTTCCTAATGTCTGCTTAAGGCTAGAAATGCAAGATGAATATGTGACTAGAATTAAATGTTGGATATTGAGGTCAGCGCCTAGGCTTTCCTAAAGATGGTAGCATTAACTCTTGGAAATGTTATGCCTTTTTTTTTTTTTTTTTTTTAATGGGGCAACATTATTGAAAAAATAGCCAAAAATACAAATATTGCATTGCAATTTATAGGCAGAACTGGCAGTGTGATGTGGTTGAGATTTTTCTCTGCATGTCAGGGAATTTTACTTACATTGTACAAAAGCAGAGTGTGCAGAGTTTTAGCACGAGGTATTCCACCTTTGTGGTCTCAAAGTAATGGACTCACATGAAATGTAAGAAATCAAATACAAATAATAAAGTGGTAGTAACTCAAAATAGTTAGGTGTAGCTGTTTGTGACTGCAGAAAGTTGATGAGGCTGAATGAGGCCCTTAAGTGGTTCAGTCAATTGTTCAGTTAATGTGAATTGTTCCATTTAAAATGGACATAACCTGAATCTGTGCTGGCTTTTTTGTTGCTTTTGCAAGGGAAGCTATATCCTTCTGCACAATCCACCAGTACTGGTTTGAACTCGATAACTTGTCTTTAACCCTTCCAAGCATGCTCTTCCCTCCCCTCCCCTCCCCCTGAAAGTGCCCTTCCAGTTGTCACAACAAGTCTGTCACTTCACATCTCGTACTTTTATCCCTTTTATTGCCAGTAAGAAAACTCGCTTCTTGTCTTTGAATTCAGAGACAGTAGCATAAAGCCATTCTTCAGCCTTCCTTAGCACTTGGCTCTGTCTGCTAAGGGTGCCAAACAATTTGATCATATTCAGTTCGTGAAAAGTTTTCCTTGATGCCATTTATCTAATTGTCAACAGCATAAGTCCCTTCAACTTCCGTCGTCTTTTCCGTGAGAAACCATTTCTCTCTTAAAGGTTTCTGAAAGATCTTTTTGTCTCCATAATTCTAATTAAATATCTCAAAATTGTCCTTGGAAGACTTTTGTCTCCCTTACATCCTTCTCTGCAGTTGTTTCTTCAGATGGCAGTTTCATGTGGTATGAATCTGAGACAGTCTTACTTCTGTGGATGGTTTTCTTGCTCTTCCCCTTCCCCCTCACCTTGAGTTTTTTATGCCAAGGAGGGAGGAACTATTGATCCTAATTGCTGGGTTTTAGCAGAGCATGTGAACATGTCGTTTTGAATCTATACTATAAGCCYGGTATGTCCTATGCCATTCCCTTTTTTCCAGAAGTCCCTTTTGAAAAACTGATAGGGAAGGGATCTTTGATTACATGGCAAATTTATTTGAAGAATGTAGGATCCCTCTTGCACCCCACCCCAGCCCCCGCACTGATTTCTGAAACAAAAGTGTGCACGGAGGCTTTCTTAAGGGAAAAATTTTGTATTTATGACACAGGGTAGTGTGAAGTACATAGGAGCTGTTTGTTTCCTAATGTGGACATTACAGRCTTCAGATATCTTTCAGATTTCTTTTTTTTTTTTTTTTTCCCCCTAATCAGCAGTTATCTGTGATTCTGACCTACAAAGTACAAGATCTAACTGTTGTAGTTCAACTACAAACTAGTCTGAATTTTCTGGCTGATGGCTGGAGCAGATTACTGCGTGTAGATCACAGGGCACACATTTGTCTGTTCAGAGGTTGACCCTTTTGGGAAAGGGGTTATCGCAAGAAAACCTGAGAATGTAAGAATGGCTCTATTAGGTCAGACCAAACTGTGCAATTTCCAACAGTGACAGTAACGGCTGCTTAGGTAGGAAAGTAGGAGCTAGAATCTGTTCCACGTTGTAGCAAATTGCTGTTCACGAACTTCTTGAGAGAGATATTCTCACCGTGTGCATCTTTGGTCTCAAATGATGGAGTTTACACACATCCACACTGTGCAAGTGTTTATGGACTTCTTGATCTTAAACTGTCCAATTATCCTCTACTCCCATATGTTCTTCTGCCCTATTGATGATATATGCTTATTAAACCTCCACTCTGAGAGTATCAAACTCTTGGTTTAATAATAAGGTTCTTCAACCACTGTTCGCTTAGGAACCCATGATTTTCCTTCCAGTTTGAGAGAAATCTGTGCAGATTACTGTGTGAGTGACAATTACAAAGGTTGTGTACAGGAAGAGGAATTCAAGTTCCTTGCCAGTACATGCATTTTTAGAATAATTTATGTTGGATTTTGTTCCAGTAGCCTTCAGGCAAGGTTACATGTAGCCTATTTTCCTAGCATAGGTAGGCCACTTTCCCTTGAACCGGCAGGCAGTTCATGCTGTAGTGGAACAGCTTTCATCTAATATTTGCAGAATTATGTCCTTTCAGATTTTTCCTTCTTTCAGGACTATGATAATCGACTTTATGATTTAATCTGCTCTTTCCATGTTTTTCCTGTACCAGGGAACGTGTGCCAAGCAACTGTGGTACAATGTCCTCTTCATTAGCTTGCCTGCCAATCACTTCATAGGGGGGATGCTCATATATTTCATTGCATTTTTGGTTTAGGTGTTTTTTTATTTCATTTTACTTTCTATATGATGGAAAGTCTCAGGAAAGCAAAAAAGGACTGACCATATCTCCATGTACAGTAGTGCATAGAGTGGCTCGGGAGACTTGAGAGACAAGCCGAACACCACACAGTTCGTTTTAATTCCTTGGCTCTTTGTGCTTTTCCAAGTTGAGGCARTCTAGCTCATTCCAGCTGGCTGTGCTGAGCCATGGGACCACATTCTAAATAGAGCAAGTTAGAGGGTAAATAACTGTAGCCACTACCTTACTTCTTGTCCCTTTGTCCTACACTTACCATGCTGTCTAAACTGGGGGAAAACGTCTAGGCTGACTGTAAAATTGAATTTCTTAATAATTTAAAGAAAAGGCTTCATCAGGTAGCAAATGTGGTTTCTGCTCTTCCAGCTGGATGAAGACAGCCTAAGAATCTTGGCAGAGTCAGCAGACATCAGAGAGCGAGGAGCTTAGTGTGATCCTTGAGTTTGTTGCATAAACTAATTGAAACTCAGGAAAAACCTGTTACTTGAGATATTTCAAAATCATTACAGTAAAATTTTTAAGGCTAGGCTATAATTGCAGATACTACTGTTATAGGAAACAATCCTATCTTTTGAGGGACATAAAGGAAGTTATCTATTCTTAACTGTTTAGTAAAGCAGGAATTGAAAATATTTAGCATGCACTTTCTTCATTTGAGGACAAGCTTAAGGAAGAGTGCTAAATGTTTTTAGATTGAACTTCTACTACATGAAGAGGTTGTTCATGTTGTCTGCCCTACGCGTCTAGCCTGAGTCATTCTCTTACAGGTGTTTTACCTTTTTCTACCTGCTGTATAGGGACTCTTGAGCATTTAGCTATGCTTGTCTTAAATATGCCTAAGGTAGATCCCTGTAGTAACCTAAATAGTTTGCTTTAGCATAAAGAAGTGGAGATTCCAGTGTAGAATAGCTTTTCATGTTAAAATTAATGTTTTACCTTTGCTATGCAAATTCTTTAACAGGTAATATTGATGTCTGCTTCCATCAACTGTAAAGAATTTGCTGATTACTTTGCAATTCCAGTTCATAACAAACTGAATCCAGCCTATATATTTGAGGTGGAAGGCAAACCTTATGCTATTGAAGAATATTATCTTGATGATTTGAAGCACACTGTTCTCTTCAAGGTACAGTAAATATTTTATTTCTTTGGATGTAGTAAGAAAGAAGTTGGAAAAGACAATTACAATAAACCCATTTTACTTTAAAGTCCTATATAGGAATTAATACATGGTGATATGACAGGAGTCTTCCTACTAACAGCCTAGTGTTTTTTCACACAGCTGAAGTGAAATGGAAAGGGCTGGGAATTTTAAGTAGCATGTATCTCCTACTCTGAGCCTTTGCTCAGTAGTTTGCTTCAAAGGTGAACACCATAGCAATCTCTGTGTAGAAACTAATGTATGAGGGCTTACAGATCTCTTTGGATATAGCTGGTAAGATCAGGGAATATTCTTGGGATTGGTTCATGTGCTGTTATGTATCAAAGGCAGAAAGAACTAGGAAATGAAGACAGTCATCAGAGAAGAAGCAGGTATGATTAGAAGCTTGATGTTGTGAAGCTTTACCAGCTGAAGCTGATGCACCTTCTATTTATTTATTTATTTATTTTAAGTCCCAGAGCTGTTCTGCCATAGTTCTCACACATTTCTGTTATAGACACATTGGTCACCATGGCGAATTCACAGAAGCCACAGCCTTGCTAAATACACAATTCTAAGTTATAAAAGTATGTTGGTATAACAGCTGTTCACCAAATCCCTGGTGACCACTTAACAGCCTGTTTGGCTGCACTGAAGAACTGATGATCTAATGTATGACTTGAAAAGTAATGGCTGAGGGAAAGAACTTCCATCATCCTAAAAGCCAGTTATTTTTAGTTAGCTTTTGATAAAATTGATGCAAGAATAACTGCCGAGCTGAAGTTTAATGAATGTGATGACAATATGGCACTGTTTGAAACTAACCCTGTTCTTAATGCAGCAATTAAAATGTCCCTATAAGAAAACAGTGATATGTTAACTAGACCAAGTGTGCTGTTCTCTGACTTTAATAAGCTTTGGTTGTCTCTCATATGAGAAAATCAGATCATAGGCAGCTCCTTACTTTCAGCCAAAGTAAAACCTGATCACTGTGATCCAAACTCTGAATAGCTAAAAAGAAGAAACACAAATCCCGTGGTACCATGGAGAGGTGCCAGGGAAATAGTAACCTTGACTGCACTTCGGCCATCTGGAGGGGCTGGGGGCTGGTACTGTTCCTGCAGGTCGCCGGGAAGCTCTCCAGCACCGTTTCATGGAAATTAGTCCGTTTCCTGCTCTCTTGGGCAACACGCAGGTCCTTTCACAGTTGTCTTCATTCATTAGGGGAAGTCGATTCAGAAAAGAAACTTACCTGATCTGGAGCATCCTATGTGTTATATAGGACTGATTTCTAGAATACCTTAATTTTGTGACCATATGGAATGCTTCCTGGAAGTTTTTTAGGGTGTGGGGTTTTGGGGGGTTTTTTCTTTTTTTTAAAACTTCTGTAATAATAGGAAAAACAACTTGCTATTTTTTTAAAACTGTTATAATTATCTTCAATGAAATGAATACATTTTGCCAGGATCCAAATTCAATTATTTTAACATCCTTTTCTCTTCAGAAAAACTTGCATGTAATGCTCACACAATGAAGAAAAAAGTGGATGCACTTAAAAGGTAACAGTATGTGAACATACTGTTATTCATTAGGTTTCATCCCTCAATTTTGCAGAAACAAAATAATTTTTAAAAAAAGGCAACTTATGGGAAACCTAGAAGAAAATAATTGGCTATGCTGTAGATATATATATCCCTGTATTTTGTTGACAATAGACAAGCAAAGAAACCCCACCCCACTAAAAAACAACTGTTCAACAACTGTTGAAGTTTTAATACAGGCAAAAAAATACGATAAATGCATATACCATTCAGCCTGTCAGTGTTCATACATTAGTGTGGCAGCTCTGATGGATAACCTGGAGGAGATTATGTAATATGTGATTCTGTAAAAGACTTTTGATCGATGGCAACAAAAAGATGACCAAAAAATTCTATAAGAAGTCGACTTCAATCAGGTTGCGTTTGTCAAAGCTAATGCACTCTCAGCTGGAGGCCAGCTGCCGCACCTTTCAGCTCAAAGATCATGAACAAAATGAGCTGTTTACAGTGCTTATTTTTTTTATGTATATATACTTATTTTCTCTGTGTACATGACCATTCAACTTTGATTCTTAAGTTTTCATCTGTTTCTTAATATTGTATTCTCTTGGCTACAGCAGCTCTGTTTTTCATAGGAGGAAATGAGTATGACTATACAAGAAGTTATTTGTACCTTAGGGCAATGTAGAAGCACATATAAGATCCCTTGCATTTCTTTTTAATGCATATGAAAAAAACAGAAAATGAATTGGAAGGCATTGATGTTTTATCTCGCATCTTATTTCTTACAAAACTGTGTGTGGGAATTTTCTCTGAACTGTAAATTTAGTAAAAGAAATTACTTAAAAAACATGGAAGACCTGGGATGATTTATATAATGTTCCCATAAAAATGAAACGTAGCCTGGGAGTTAAGGCAACTAAAGTTAAACACTGCCACATGAAAGCAAGGGCCTGTGTCTCATCATGCTAAAATCAAGATCAATTATATAGCTCCGTAAGTGCCTACAGGCTTCAGGCTTTAGTTTTTATATTTGATTTTTTGCCTTTGGAAAGTCTGTAAAATTCACATAGAAGAATACAGCATTAATGACAGTTAAAACATTTTTTGCTTTTGATATAAACAAAAATTTTACAAATTTTCATCTTGATTTTAAAATTAGTAACCATAAAATCAGATGACATAAGTCATAACTCATTGCTTAAAGCATCTTGATTTGAATTGGTTCAGTCCTTCATAATTGTCTTGTTTGCTGTGAGATATGAAGCTTTGTCCTTTCTCAGAAAATCTTAAAATGTTACTGCATACGTGTACAATTCTTTTATGAATCCTGCAGAGCTCTTGACTTCAATATTTACTCATTTCTGTGGGTGATAATGTTTTAAAAATATATTGGGAATTAAAAATTCTTTGAGCAGTTCTGATTTGGATGATTTGGTGATTCACTGATTCGCAACATCAGTTGTGATTCAGAGGATAAAGAGGAATGCCATTCGGTATTTTCTTTTCTCCTGCATGCCTCTCTACAGTAAACCCTTTGCTATGGCTAGACATAAGTTGTGGAGTTAAAGAAATATCCCTCCCCTTGAATTGCTTAATTTGTAGGAAAGAATAAAAAATAATAGAGAAGAAAAGGAAAAACATTTTTCAAATATAGTACTGGCTTACTCTTTCCCAGTTATTGAATCATATATATGTGATACAGTTTGAGTGTAGATTTATCAAAAGTAATTTCTTTTCTCTTGACATAACGATCTTCACGTTGTTTTGGATATTAACTGGATCATTATTTTGTCATATCAGCACCCTGTAAGCCTGACAATATCAGTGAAACACAGATTTTGATGAAGAATGCACAAAGGCTGAATCTATAGGCAAACCTAAAAGCTAGCTGCATTCTGTAAATGCATACCTATTGGAATAGCACAGTATTTGAGATGCTGAACGAAAATTAATTGTATAGTTGATTCTATGAGCAGCTCTTTCAAATGTAAGCAAACTAGGGGTCTTGAGCTTGCAAATTTTGGCTTGCAAATGTAAAAACTCCTTCATAGCTCTGGGACTGAAGTCTCAGAGTCCAGATGAAGGGTAGTGAACTGCTGTCAGAAGCAATTCTGRTAATGATGTTATTTCGGTCAGCTGTGCCAGGGCTTTGTACTTGCTGTTTGTCATGTTGTTACCTTCTCTGAGTGGTGTGGCAGCCTTGTCATGTTAAAGAATGCTAAAGATAACAAAACTGAAAAGACAAATTTGACAGCTATTCAAGAAAGGATAATCTAAAAACCAGCATTTTATCTTCAAGTAATCCTGAAAACATAAATTCCTTAAAGATTAGCACATATATTGAAAAAAATTGCTTCTCACCAAAACTACTGGAATGTTGTTTGTGAGCTCTTTCATGGACTAATCAAACTTCATTGGAAAAGCAGAGGGGCAGATTCCCCTTTATTATAAGGGGTGTGAGATGTGGTTAGGAAGCTCTGGGGTTGATGGGATTATATACCTGAGAGGTCTGCCTAGATGGTTGATTCAGGGGGGAGGGAGAATTGGAAGGAGTGCTGTCAAATTCTTAGAGATGGCTTTTTTGATCTTCCAGTCCATCTTCCACCATAACAAAGGAGGATAACGTTTTGGGGGTTTTCAAGAAGGAACCTTTCTGCAGATACTGTGGTGACCTAGGGTAAATAGTGCATGGAGTTACAAAATGGCTGTTCTGGTAAGGATCAGAAAGCCAAAGACCAAGGCTGCAATACAAAAGGGTGATCTGAGTCAGTGTTGCTACATTCATGCCTATTCTCTTGTGCCAGCAGTAGTGCTTTTGTGATTCTGTAGTGAGCTGTTTTAAAGAGGGGAAACTGGCATAAAAATAACTTTATTAATAGTTTAGATAGTTTAGTTTTCTGCAAGTTTAGCTCTCTGAAGCAGCTCTCTGCAAGCTCAAATGTGCACAGTTGAAGGCTAAAGACTTCAACTTAAACTGTCTTGGAATTGCACCTTGTGAGCTTGAAGTGGATATGCAGGGCTAGTGCTGGAGCTGGGGAAGAAGCAAGTGATTGGGCATTGGGATTCTCCTTCCTTCTTCCCTTGCTCCACAGGAAGCTATAGAAGACACTGACATTTTATTCCCAGTAGAATGAACGCTGGTCTTTAGCTCTTCTCCTTCCCATGTAATTATTTACTTCTGGATAATTTTATGGATAGCAGTCATACCTCATTCTGACTTTCATTTTGCTTTGYTAGATGAAGTAAGTCTTTGCTACTCTCCTTTTAAGAGGGGTCTTTTCATTCGTCTGATCATTCCAGTAGCCATAATCAGCATCTGTTCAGGTTTTGGCTATGCTCTCAAAACCTGATAAAACTTGCAGATGTATTGTCAGTCCCCTTCAGGTTTCCCCAGCATCGCAAACTTATTACCTGTTGGTTTCAAGATTTATTTTTATTTTTATTTATTTATTTATTTATTTATTTTACTTCATAGGCACATGCTAATGGAGAGTCACCTCAGAGTTAGGGACAGCTCTGTACATTGTCACTAATGCTTCCCACAGTCTATCAGAATGATCAAAAGATAATAGTTATCTTCCAATGCAATGCTGCTGAATGAAAGGCCAACAAGATCCTAGGATAAATCGGGAAAAAGTCAAAATATTTGCTCCAGGTTCTTCATTTTCAACCAGTAAGCTTGTACCCAAAATTCATAATCTCCAAATGTTTAGGTTTACACACTATCTCACGGGATTTTATCCCACTTCAGGCAATGAAAGACACTTCATATGAATTATACTCTTCTCAGTACAGATAATGCATTCTAACTTTATTAGTGTATCTCATTCAGTTGCTGTTGTTGTTGTAGTTGATAGAGAAATTGTGCAGAATCTTCTTATACAATAACTGAATTGGAATAAGTATATAATCCTAATGTTGTGTTTAATTAAAATAAAAACAAAGCCCTGTGAAATGTGGACAACTGGTAAACACTTCCAGCTTCTTTTCTAGGAAACCTGGGATATCATAGTTGTACGTATATTTACCCTGAGTATTACTCTAGGCTGTGCAGTTTCTGTTTTTAATGAATTTCTTTCCAGGGCTGGCTTTGTCCTTAGACTTTATATCCTTATTAAAAATCCTTCTTAATTATCTGGTTGTAGCTGATTCTTATCTTATGTTGATATCTGTCCGCACGTATTTACCAATTACTACAGACTACTGCATTTCTAGCATTGTAATGCAGTCCAGGTTTATGGAGTGCTATGCTTAAAGCATGGGTGACAGGGAACTGTCAGTTCACTAATAGTACTAATTAAAATAGTAATAAGTAAAAATGAGAATTCTAAGCCTAAATAAAGCTGTATTCGAATAAAAAAGTAGTATGGGAGTGTATCAAGCAGCAGGTGAAGGAAGCTAGGAGAAAAAAAAAATTTTTTTTGAGCATAAGCATAAAAGTAAAGATTTGTTAGCCAGTGAGAGAATACAGGATTTCTTAAATATATACATACACACATATATGTAGATATTCTCAGAGCCTGTGGAGAAGGAATGTTGATGCTGATCACTTGAGCCTATTAGTTTTCTTGGGAAAATCTTGAGCGACTTAAAAACTGTTAATTTCAGCATAAAAACAGAGGCAAACATGAGGGAGAAGTGTAGTTTGACTGCAGAATTTCTAATCACATGAAATGTGTGGAGGGCAGAGTTCTGGTATAAAATTACAATGTAGAGTTAGATGTTGCTGTTAATCCAGTAAAGAGTTTCCTCTAGAAATTGTGAGAATGAAAGATTAATGAAGATGGTCTTTAGCATTAGGATCGCAGGACACTTGAAGAAAAAATCTATTTAAAAGCTAATGAATATTTCCAGATTATAATAAGTTATTCACACAGCCTGTGTGCTGGATCAGTTTTAGTTAAAAAGCAGTTGAGGAGTCTACTCACATATGTAATCAAGAGTCTGTTAGCCTGTTTTATGATGTTAACCTCAGTATTGCCCTCCACACACAGCTTCCTCCTCAAATATTTGAAGAACCAGCGATAGTAAAGGAAATGTATGATGTTGCAGTGTCTTTGATTCAGTCCTTTGATGAGCTGGAAATGACGAGCAATAGGTAAGATGGAGTTCAAGGTTGTGACTAAGGAATATGTAGTTCTTTGGAGAAATGACATCCTAATTAAGGAACAGAATTTATAGTAACCTATGTGTTACAGTTCTTAGTGGTACCTTAATTTTCTTTGTATCTCTTATTTTATATAAAACAGATTTCTACTCAGGTTAGTCATTTTAAGACTCCTTCTAGGTCTTACTGAATTTCCTGTGTTCTTGAAATACATTTTATGCCCTTGAGTGTAAGTGGCCATTAAAGCCAGCTATGTCATATGGAAGCTTCAGGCTCAATTCTGCAGACTAGAGCTGAATATTATTTATATGAAGAATAAAAGCAGAAATAGCCTATTCTGTATTCTGAACTAAAGCATACATTAAGCCATTAAAAAAAGCCTAAAAATATAAGAGAGACATTAAATTTAAGAGGGTGTTTAGCCGATGCTTTCCTTTACTCTGTTTTGAAAGAAATCAATATTAATTTGTGTTACTTCATATTTTTGTTAAATTGCTGTTTGGTATCCAAAAACATAGTGAAGCAGCTTTGGTCTAATGCTGAGCAGGTGTTTAAAGATAGGGGTGTTTTTGATCCTGTATGTTTATTATGATTTATACATATATGCTGAAGAAATAATTTGGTTTTGTAAGCTTATTTCTTTTTCCAAACTCAGCATTACTTAAGCTTGTAAAATTTTAAGCATTCCCTAAGCCAACCTAAACAGTTATGGAATTGAAACTGAAGTACAAGTGTCAATGGAGGTACATTAATACAAATTTGGATGTATACATATGTATAAATTATTTATAATAAGCTTTTTCTTTTCCTGATGATTTCTTTGGTATTTTCAATGGTGATGTTTTATTGTAGTTTGGAATAGCCAAAAGTAAACTACCTTTTACTAATGAGATACCTTTTATAAGCAAACATGAAGGCATCAGCATTTCATCTTTGAAATTCTAAAAGGGCTATTAGGAAGATCGATTGTTACCTTCCATTGAAAATTATACTTCCTATTCTTTACACAGTTTGAGAATAAAGACTTTCATGGTATATGAAAATATTTTCATATACATGGAACAATTATTACTAAATATAAGAGTTTTGTGTTAAGATAACTGTAGTCTCTTGACTCATAACAAATAAACTTTTAGAGGATGGCATCTTCAGTTAATATCATGACCTGTGACTCTTGATAGTGATAGGTTTTCTTATAGGCTAGGCTTTTGTTAAAGGCATCTGGTGATGCTTTTAAAGTGACAGAATATGGTATAAATTTGATAATTTTTCAATTATATATAGAATTCTGCAGTAATATACTACCTTTGCATTTTAAGATCTTTGATATCCTAATTTTGATGAATTTTAAAGACAAATAAGAATATTTGTTTTGACATAATTTTGAAGACAAAAGCAAACCTAGTGATTTGCTTCCAGTGTTTACATATGTGTATTCCAGAAAACATAGTTGTGAATAATGTGGTGAATTCCACTTCTTCAGGAAGTTTGACTAATACATATTTCAGGATATATGTAATTCTGCTTGTCTTTCAAGATAAAATATCTTGGAGTAATGAAACAAAGTAGGTTGAGGTTGTAGAACTAATGAAATTGCATATTCTTATTAGGGAGAACAAAACCTTGGGTCTTATGTCCGAACGTGGCAGTGTGCTAGTATTTTTACCAGGTGAGTATAGGTCTTAATACTTCTTTTTATTTGTCATTTAACAAGCTTTCTTCCATCACTTCTTCCATGGGTTAATTTAATGTGTACTTAACTGGTGTTTCTTGGGGTGTGTGGTGGTTTTTAGTTTTGGGGTTTCTTTTTTTGTTTTTTTTTTTTCTTGCAAACTTGTATGAATACGGCAATAACTGGAAGAGCTGTGACTTAAGTCTTAAGTAGTGTATTTAACAGATGAAGTTACAGTAATAACAAAATTAGTTGTACAGTTAATCCAAAGAGATTGAGTTGTTCAATTAAATTTTGAGACTACTTACATACTGTAAAAAGTTTCTAGGATTTTTTTAGAGTCATATCTCCTTATCTGCAATATAGTGCAGTCTCTTACCTGGATTTTATTTAGATTCTTAGAGCAGAGTTTAAGTTTCACTCTTTTTCTTTCCCTGTACCTTGTTTGATATAGTAGGAACACTCAAAACCCAAAGCATGCAGAACAACATAGCTATTAATGAGTGAACAGAGAACTAGTGTTTGTTTTGCATATATATATATATATATATATATATATATATATTTTTTTTAATCTAATTTAATTTGTAACCCTAAATTATCTTACACTGTCTTTAAAGTCTAGTTAAGAGGTTCGGGTAAGAATAACTATCAAAACAAAAGCATACAGTATTTCTTGTATAACTAGGCGGCAGCTGATCTTTTAGCCTCTTCAGGTTACCGCAGCATTGCAAGCTTACTACCTTCAAGAATTCTTTTGCTTCGGGAGCTTGCAAGTTGGCTAGTTGAAAACTTTACAGYGTGCCCAAGTCTTTTCAATGGTGAATTCACTGCAGATTAGGGGCAGCTCTTACCTTGGGCCTAGGGAGGTCTGTCTCCACCAGAACTCTTTAATTCTCTGCAAAATCTTTGCGTGCTTTGTCCCTGCTACTTTAAGCACTGCAGCAGACGTGCTAGCACTAGGGCTGGAACCACGGCACAGGATTTATACTGCATTTGCGTGGTAGCTCTCAGCAGAGGGATTAGCAAATACCTCTTGAAATTATCTTCAGAAACAATCTTTGCACAAAACCAGAGACAAGGAGAGTCTTTGGTTTACAAGGGGGCAGCTGAAACAGATTTGACTAAAAATAACCTCTATGTTTAGGACATTGACTTGAGATGTCTGAATTTTTGAGTATTTAAAATTGTATAGTGTTTTGTACATTGAGTAACACTTCCATGGACATTTCAAGCTGAGTAGCCATCAGGAACCAGAAAGGCAGGCATGCGGGGCTGGGGAATGCTTTTAAGTGATTTGCCCTCCGTTTTTGTCAAACTCTGAGGCAGAATCCACTTCCGTGGAGCAGCCACAGCTGTCTGCAGTAGGATGCCATGTTTTCCCTTCATCTTGTAATTGCCAGTCCTGTTCAGTGCTTAATTTTTATTGTTATTGAGTGTGAGTCTTTACAGATAAGTATCTGTCAGTCCTCAGCTCTTCTTTGATTCCAGAGCTAGTCTATCCTAGGTGATACAAACTGTTATGTGAAAAATATCACTGTACAGTTTAATATATATGTGTGTACATGTTTCCAGTGGGCCTGAATTAAGTTGGCGCAACCAACCAACCAGTTTGGGCATTTTTTGATTTGAGTGCTTGGTGTGGCGACCTTAACGTTTCTTGAGCGCATACTTCAGTATATAGTTTTTTACTTTTTAAAGAACATACTGAAAAAGCAAAGGCGGGGATGGCCTGATTACTTTGCTTCACAGACACTCGCTGATGGCAGGAATAGCATGACTTAAAGCTTTGGGGTTTTCTTTCAAAGGGTTTGTTCTATTACTGTCTCTTAAGCTTTTTTCTGTTCATGTAAATCTGTTTCTGTTCTGTGTTTTCCTTTACACCTCTCTGTGCCTCTGTCTCCTTATTATCCTGATATGGTTTGCCAGACAGATTTTGTTATTAGTTGTTTTTTCCTTCTAAAATCTGCTTCTCCCGCTGGCGGTCGTGATCACTTCTTGTCTGTTCCAGGATTGGTCGGCAGATACTACCTACAGTGCCTAGTAGGTAATTACAAGACTAATTAGTAGCTAATATTAATATTGATTATGCAGAATCTGCTTCTCCTACCAACTGTAGATCAAGACTCTCTTAATAATTTTTTAAACATTAATTGATTCAGGTCTTGATGTCTTATTCAGACCCTCAATTAGACAGCATGGCAAGTAGGATATGGAGATAGTCAAGCAGTGCCCACTGGGGTATGGTACTCTGGCAGGCTGAGTCCAAACAATCCCTATCATGGTGTTCTTGTGTTTGCATATTTAATTGGGTCCTTATTAGGTCATGCATTTTTTATTAGTTGTATCTTCTATTTCTTTAATTGCATACCCTAGTTCCATTCATGAACAGACATATTTTTTATATATAACAATAACTTTAAAACATTATCTTCGCATGTTTCCCACTCTTCATGATCTTCTCTACAGTGCTAAGGATGTTTTGCTTAGAGCCTTGCTAATCCTTTGGACTGTAGATTCATTATTGTGCTATTTCATTAGTTTGTTATCTGGCCACTCATCTGTCACATTCTCAAGTACTCTTATGATTTCATTTGAACTGCCATGTTAATTAGGGCTTCTTGGCTGTTCTTTAGGTCCTCATGGCATTGCCTTTTCCCTGGAGTAGCCTCACACAGAGGGCTTCTCTGCACCATTTTCACTTCTCCTGGATTTCTCMCCCCCMCCCTTTTTTTTTTTTTTCCTCCTCCAACTTATCTGCTCTCTCTCCAGCCCTGATCTCTATTCGCTTCTTTAGCTTTAGTCACTTTCCCCTCGTTTTCTGGTTTCCATCTGTCTGCCTGGCAACGTTAACTAATCTCCATGTTCTCCTGCAATTTCTTTTCCCAGCCAACCCCATATTACCACCAGGTTCGTTTCTTGTTAAATCTGTTGCCTCTTCTCTTGCCCCCGGTTTCTTGCTTTCTAGCCTCTTCTCCTCCTTCCTTATCTAAACTTGGTTGTGTTTTTTTTCAGCTCATTGCACATACTTCCTTCCCCTGATTTCTGGTATAAGTTATCCTCCTCTCTTATCTTTTCTGAAAAAGTGCTGCTCTTCCTTTCGCATCATCTAAAGAGCACAAGAGCTGTCAGTTCAAGGTGCTCAAACTGTATTTAACCTGACTGAAAATCACAACAATCCTGCATTGAGGTTACAGGATAATCTCCTTTTTAATATCCACTCAGAGGTAGCCTGCTGTTGGATGTGGTTTTTTTGGAAATATGACTTGAAACTGAAGAAGTCTGTATCAGAAGTACGCTAGGCTTCTCCAAAAGGTTTATACCTACGCAGATATTTGGGAAGACAGCAAGAATACACTTAATAGGAATATTTCCCCTGACAGACTTTTAAATTCCTTGGTCAAAGCATGGGTACTAGTGCTCTTCAAGAAAAGATGGCTAAACCAAACATGGCCAAAATACTTCTTTCTTAGCCCTGTTCTTGGAAACTTTTTCATTGTTTTGGCTGAAGTGCACAAACTTGTCCTAAAACAGACATTCAGCACACAGGGAGCATTTTCAGCTGTAAGGAGCAGAAACAGGTGGGAGAGACTGGCAGATGGCCTTTATATCCGATACTGTCACTTTACTTTTGTAAATGTAAAATCACAGAAAATGAGTCTTTTAAATGAATCATTCACAAATGTTTCAAGAAATGACTCATTATTACCTGTTTTCTCTGCTATTATATTCATATGTGAAAAGGAAGTAATAATGAAGGTGAGATAAGAATTTATGTAGAAATGAGAATTGCTTTTAGAATTGTTAGAGTGATTACTGCAAAGAAAAAATGCTTGATTACTTTTTTTCCCTAGGTTTGGCTGAAATAAACTACATGCACGCGTGTCTCACAAATACACTTAACAAAAGGTAAGTTAGACTACATGTGTTTATTTCTGTTCAGTTAAACTTGTACATGAATCCTTCAGCTATACGAGTTCTTAGTACCAAAGGTGATTTAGCGTAGTTAGAGATACTTACTGATGCAAGAATATAAAAATTAATTGTATTTCACTGATGCATTTTCTTTAGGTTGCAAGTGTACCCACTCCACTCAACTGTGACACTGGAGGAACAAAATAATGTATTTTTGTCTCCAGTTCCTGGCTACAGAAAGGTAAATATTGTTGAATTATTAGTTACCTTTTTTCTTAAGTGTGTAAAATCTTTGCTATGAATAATAGTAGCTGTACCAACTCAAATCACTGTATGAAGGCCAAACAGTTTTGTTTTTTCACGATGTAAACTGATTGACTTTCTTACCAAGCTGTTGTGTTAACTACTGTTTGGAACTCAAGAGAAATGCAATAACAGAAGGTTATCCTTGAATTATTGTGTGACAATTGTTTTTGTCCTTCCAAATAGTTTGTGCATGCTGATTCTTGCACCTGCGTGACATTAGTGTGTTGCTGATGGCACTGCCAAGCGGAATTGTCTAGCAGAATGGATCTCTCCTGCATTGTGCTCCACATTTTACTTAGCATTTTTGTTTTCTTTGTCACTGCTAATACTGTGGTATTTTACTATTACAGAGGCATAAAGAAATATTTGCATTCTTCTTTGTTGTCATATACTATACCACTTTACTATGTGTTTCCAATTTTAGGAAAGAAAATATAGGTTTTCTTGTGTTGCATCAGTTGGTATCTATATGCAGAACAGAAGCATTGTATTCCCTGTACCCACATTTCTGTTTCTTCATAGCAAGTTGGATTTTTTCATGTAGAAACACATTAATATGAGTACACTTTTCTTTACACATTCATTGTTCCTTTTTTGCTTTGGAACCCAGATTATTCTGTCTACAAATATAGCTGAAAGCTCTCTAACAGTTCCTGATGTTAAATATGGTAAGCCTTCCAAATTTTATAATTTGGTATTCATTGTTTTTATAATGTTTTCCTTACTTTGTTTGCCTAACTCTCTCCAGCATGTCCCATTTTTAAAAAGTATTCTTGCTGATGGAGTTTAATATTTGACAGTTGTTGAATTCCCTCTCTCACAACAGGAAGCAGCTTTAAAGCTGAATATATGGACAACTATCAGATCTGTTGAATAGGGTGCTGATTTTAATCCTTTCCTGGAGAAAAAAAATGCAACTTTATGTGCAGTAACAAACAGCAGTAACAAACAGCTCACATGTCACARGTGTCTTAAGTTTTTTATTCACATTCTAAATATATTTTAAAGTAATTCCATCAGATTAATCACATTCTCCTACAGAATATCCAAATGCAGAAACAGCTGTCTCTCTTAGCGTAGATCAGATGACAAACACTAACTCTTTATGGTGATAATGTTGAAATCTATTTGCAACTCTGTAAGTATTCAAAATAAACTGGGTCTAATTGTTAATATATTTAGTATTCTCTTTGTTGCTTTTCAAATACTTGAAACTTTCCTTTATGCAAAACAAAATCGACCAGCACTTACTGCGTTGCAGTGAAGATAAATTATTTCTTACTAGTATTTTGATTTTTTTTTTTTCTTAATTGTAGTGATAGATTTCTGTTTAACTAGAACTTTGGTTTGTGATGAAGACACTAATTATCAAAGTTTGAGACTTTGCTGGGCATCCAAAACAAATTGTAATCAAAGAAAAGGTAAGGTGGCAATAGGTAATGGAAAGGAATTTTAGAAGTTAAGCTTGATGAAGAATTATATATTACTTGCCATTTTATTAATTCAGTAAAAAGGATTGATGGCTTTTGTCATCAATAATTTATATTAAAAAAAACTTAATTCTRTACCATTACAGGCTATTAAAATGTTATTAAACAAATATGCCTGAATATTCTATCTCCTTCAAGTATTCTGCCAGGGCATTATTATGTATTTTTAATTGAAAAATACTAATATTCACAAACCATAAAACTTACAGGGATTCTGTGTTATTTAATAGTAATATTTTATTATGTGATATTAAAAAGAAAAAGGAAAAATGTGGGAGGAGGGGGAGGAAAAGAAAGAAGTTACTTCTGGGTATTTATTGACTGCTTGGGAGTTTCAGCTGTAAAAGAGGCCTTCATGTTTACTCTTAAATGAGAGAAAGAGCCACAGTAATATATTTATTGTTGACCAGTGTTTGTAAACAATAACTAATATTGCCTCCTCTAATCAGACAGTATTCTTTAATATTAAAGTCGCTTAGTTTTGATCAAGTACTGAAATGAATCATAAGCAGCAGCATCTTTGGATATAAAAATGTCCCTTTTTTTTTCTTTTTGTGTGTGTGTGTGTGTGTGTGTGTGTGTGTGTGTGAACTTTTTACAATTATAGCCTTCCTGTAATTTCCATTTGGTTCCAGCTCAGTTAGGAAATGATACCTGGCCAACATGCAACCAATAGCAGCAACATTTTATATAACAGGAAATTTGAACTTGTTATTCGTATGACTTATTTAGAAATACGGTCTAATTTTCCAATAGAGTATCCCACTGAATTGAGTCACTTATAGTTTGCTGAAGTGAATGTGTTTAGGATTTGGGGAGATAAGCTTTCTAATCAGTGCATTTTCTGTAAACAGTGGCTTGTAAATATATTTTGCTGTTCGTAGTAGTATTTTAAAAGCTGTTTGTATGGAAGATTGTCGCTAGCTTTAGTGTCGAGCAGAAAATCTGAGTATGCTCATCATGTAAAGAAATCCAAATGCAAAGCGTATCTACTCTGCATATAGACTCTTCAGTTTGGGGGTATGCCAAAACTTCCATTGTTTGACACATTTATCCATAGTAGCTTGGATTTGGTAGGAGTTGCCCTTTCCTAATTTTGAAGAATTTTATTTCAGAGTGGGGTTTGTCTCATCCTTTCTGCTGAAATAGATGCTGATTTCAAGGCACTTATGTGAAAGAGGTATTTGAGTGAAATGTGCAACTCTTTGATAGAGCTGCCATCAGGCAAAGTGATCTTATCTGATCCTTGTGTAGGAAAGCAGAAAGATAATGTCTTCACTGGGCCAGCCTGCTGCAAGAAGCAAATTATACTGTTGAGCCTGTAGCATCAACTGTCCTCTGCTGCTCAGCTGTCCAAAAGGCTTGTGGGTGGGTATTTTGTAAACAGTCTGAAACTTGGACAGTTTATAAATTGATGATGATTTGCTCTTTCATGTAAAGGTCGTGCTGGACGTGTTTCCAAAGGGTATTGTTACAGGCTTGTACGCAAGGACTTCTGGACAAACTGTATCCCAGAGAGGCCAGTACCTGAGATACTGGTAAGAATTTTGGGGACCTTAAGGTTTTTTAATGTATGTAGTAATACCAGAGATGATGATAACTAGTTTTACTCTACTTTTCCCAAAGACAGTGTATGATTTAAGTAGTTACTATTAACTCTACTACCGAGTAGATCTCAAGTTAAGTTAGTTAAATAATTGATGAAGACCATTCAACGCTTCTTTTCCTCATAGAAAGAGATGCATCACAGCAAAAGAAGGGATGTGACTTTAGGGTTTAGCAGCTTGTTTGAATGAAAAATATCCTTAGTTATGGGAAATTCATTTCAGATTTTACTAAATTATTAACTTTAACTCATTTTTTATATAAATCACTTCAAGTCCCACTTCTCATGGAGAAAAGTAACAGTAGCATTGTCTTCCCTTTAGCGTTGTCCATTGGGAACTACGATCTTAAGAATAAAAATGCTTGACATGGGGGAACCAAAAGCCTTGTTGGCAACAGCTCTTTCTCCACCCAGTGTAGGGGACATTGAACGTACCATACTTCAGCTGAAAGAGGTACRCATTCGTTTAATGTTCCTAAAATCAAGGTAATCAAAATATATTGTAGAAGTGTTTTTCTGGGTTTATAAAGTAATAGTAACCTTAATTGGAATCTGAAGTAAGAACTATGTCTGGAGAATCTTTTCTCATGTTTGACTCTTGCTTGGTTACCATCCTCTTTAGCATAATTTCTGCAGTTACTTCAGCAAAACAGGATTATATTTTCATCACAGAACAACAGCAGATTAGTGGAGAAACAATGCTGTTCGTAAACAACATCTATAGTGAGAAAGAATAGAAAAAAGTAGGAGAATCTGAGCTCTGTAAGTGAAAATATTTCATAACAAGTAGCAAAATCCTGGTGATCACACACTTCCAGCTTATGACGTGTTAGAACCAACCTGAACATCCCTCTTTGACCTACACGAGGAAGTCAGTGACTTGGCTTTCTGATTATAAATTTGGTATGAGTTTGAACACTAATTGCATTAAACTTCTTATTTTTCAAGATTTGTAAGCAGCTGTATTTGGATGCAGTGGCTTGCTTTTATATTCAGTATTTGTAGTAGTAGTTTCAGTTCTACTAGGCTTTTAGAATTGATTTAAGAACCTCAACTTGGTTAGGATTTTGGTATTAATTGATGTTTTCTTGAGATAATTGCTTGTTTCTTGTCTTGTTTGCTTACAGACTGGTCTTAGATTTACATGATCAACTCGTGAATAACTTAATTTTAATTTTTGTAGTTAGGAGCACTTACAACTTGTGTGCAAACAGAAGAAAATCCACATGATGGTGAGCTGACTTTCTTAGGAAGGGTATTGGCACACTTGCCAGTGGATCAGCATCTTGGAAAGTTGATAGTCCTTGGTCATGTCTTTGGGTGCTTAGAAGAATGCCTTATTATAGGTAAGTGAGAGAAAAACATGTATGAACATTTCTATGAAGACAAGTAAGTTGCAGTTTTTCATTTTGGTTTGTTTGTTTTGTAGCTGCAGCACTCTCCTTGCGGACGTTTTTTGCAGTGCCTTTCAGACAGCATATTGATGGATACAGGTAGTATAGTCTTAGATGTTTTACATCTTCCTGACTGCATTTGAGGCAGAGGGCTAAGTTGACTGCTAAATATCATTTTTAATGTCATGAGTTTAACTTTCTGTCAAAGTGCCAAAACTAATGAGTGCAAAAATAAGCTTTCGAAGGTAGCTCAGGATACTGAAATCTACTGTGGTGTGAACTAATTAATATCACAGAAAGGGACTCATCCTTTTCTGAGTGCAAGACCTGATTGTTCAGCTTTGCCTTTCTGATGTGGACATATGGCTGTATCTATTAAAAATAAAATAAATCTTTGCTGTCTTGGCCATACAGCTCACCCTCAACAAAATGATGTGAATAAGAACAAATAATTACAATAAAGGTATTCACCTTGTTTATTGAACTGCTGGAAGGTATTGATACTGTGGCAAGATGAGCTGTGTAATAAATTCGATATTTGAAAGAAAAAAAAAAAAGATATTGCTGATAATTCTTTGTTTGTGTTGCCAGGAACAAACTGTTTTTTTCTGGGAATAGCAAGAGTGACTGTATTGCAATTGTGAATGCTTTCAAGGTACATCTTTTTTCTGGCTGATCTTCCAGTGAAATCTGGTAAACTACAACAGAGCTCCTTACCTTTGTAGGATCAGTGCAGTATTTTTGCTTTTAGATTGATTATGAGTCAACTTTTACCACTGAAGGAGCTGCACAAGTTTGCATCAAAGTAAGGCTGTAAGAAATGGTGGGTGAAAACAGGTTGCATCACTCAGTTTCTTGATACATTCCCTAATTTTTACAATCTCCTTTGGCTTTTGAGGCATTTGTTCTAGTTCTCCACTCTGTTTACCAGCTGCTTAGAAAGAGAGCAGGCTGTCGTCTCAGTCTCATACTTGCTAGAAGCAGGAGCAGGTTTGGAACAAGACAGGAATGAGCGGCTCAGGTTCTCTTGATTCCTTTCCATAAAGGACCCACTTTAGATGGCGAAGCAGATTCAGGGAAGGCTTACCCGTGTTGTTCTCATTATTATAAAATGGTTGCCTCATTGCCTACAGGAGAACAAATGGTGGTTAACTCATGCAAAATTAAGTTATTGGAACAATAACCTGAGATGCTGAAGAAGTTTCTAACATAGTATATCTGTTGTCTATGTGGTAGTGAGGATCCCACTGCAGCTGTTACAAATCTTGTGTATGAGACCGAAGTCTTTTTCATTGTAATATTTGTGGGTACTGTGCCTTCTCATGCTTCTCTTAAAATCTGCTTGGTTCTGGACCTGCCTGTGCTCCAAGACAAAATGTGGCTTCTTTTGCGACCTTTTTAACATGTGTGGCAACAAGAATGGTTGTAGCTAGACCCTAATACACAAGTACAAGAAAGGGTAGTCAAACAGTGAAATAGGTTGTGAATAGGCAGAGAGGTGGGAGCATCTCCATCCTTGGAGGTATTCAGAAATCTGCTAGACAAGATCCTTCTCAACAGTCTGATCTAAGTTGGCCCTGCTGTGAATTGGGCATTGGAAGACTTGATCTCAGGAAGTTTCTTCCAACCTAAATTAGTCTATGATTTGGATTTCCTTATGTTCTTTTGTGTTTAAATTTTCTTGTAGTCTGTGTTAGCCTAAGGGTGTCTCTGGGTTTTAAATTAGTGTTTAAAAAAATGATCTTCAGTATACATTTGGAAAATATTAGATAGTTGTAAATATGTCACATTAATTTGTTGTAATAATTACTACTGAAACATTACAGTTTGTGCCTGAATTTTAAGTCACTTCTTTCTTAGGCATGGCAGATCTGCAGACAAAAAGGAGAACTGAGGCATCCCAAGGTTAGTTAAATTTTTTTTTTTTTTTCCATTTGAGGTTGGTGACTCTAGTGTTGGAGTATTTTATATTCTTAGTACAGCAATTTGAGCTAGCGATCTTCCTCTGCAATAGCTGGGATTTTTCATAAGTAAATAGAAGCATAGGCTTTGAGGGAACATTGTGAGTCTTTGAATCCAGTGTCAAGTATTCAAAGGCAACCTTTTATATAGTCCCTTTCATAGGTGGACCAACAGTAGCCAGAATGTTTAAAATCCGACCTTAAAAAGGAAATCAAGCTGAAGTTGAAAGAGAATGTTTTTCTCTATAAGCATAGGTGGATCTTCCTTAAAGAGTCAAAAAGGAAGCCTTTAAAGTAGTTTAAAAAGTGACAGTGAGTGGGACCAGGTAAAAATAAGAACCTTAAGAGTCAAGTTTCTGACCTGAAAGATTCAAGATCCGTATGTGAATCGGCCTCAAAAATCAGTGGTATACATACAAGAAATAACTGCCTCTAGTCTTTCTGTGGTATGTATAACAGCCTTTTTGATTTCTCTGCTTCTCTGACTGTAATATGCTTTATGAACACCTGTGCCTAACATGCACTGAAGTTTTAACGAGTAACCAAGATTGCCAGCATGTGGGCTCTGTCTGTTAAAATTATGCATCCAGATAAAGAAGTCCTGTTTTCCTAAAATGTAATGTCTGTCTTGAAATAGACTTTATAGTAGCAACATGGAGGAGTTGGACCTGTGGGTTTATATGAAAAACTTGCATGACCCACAGCTGCTCTGATGTTAACCAAAGTATAGTTTATTAGTCAAATCTATAGCTGTGTCTTTATTTTTTATAAATGCTGAAATATTGGTTGATATGGATGCATAGAAAGCTGTGAAATGAAATCCTTCTATCACAGTATATAACTATGACTTATATCCACCCGGAAGAATTTGAGAGAATTTTTTAGCAGTAGAGAAACTAGTACATAACAGCTTTTGCATTTGCATTTTTCGCTTTCTCTTCCAGGAAGAGCTTGACTGGGGTCGATCAAATTATATTCAGATCAAGAGAGTCAGAGAGGTGAGCTGAAATAGATAATCCTTTTCATAAATGGAAAGACTTAACTTTCTTTGTTTTCTACAGATGTCAGGATCTTGGATGAGCCTACTGTTTGTATATATATATTTTTTAAACTCTGTGAATTTTTAGTTTGGGTTTCTTTGGGGGAGGAGAGATGATACTGTTTAAAGTGGGGTTAAATTATTAACCGTTTAGCATATTTATCTTTTTCTAAGCAATCTCCAGTATTATTTACCAATTACATAAATTCCTCAGATAGACCAGTTGTAGTGAGACCTCTGCAGATATTTTTTCCATTGTTACGTTGTTTTGGTGTAAGAGGCCCATTTAAAGCAAATATATGTATAATTATATCATAAGGACAGAAATTAAAAACGTGTGGTGTTTTGTTAGTAGCGTCACTGTAGCAGTTAATGAAAACTGCATTGCAAAGTGCTTCAAATTCAATGTGATATGTGGAGAGGGGAAATAATTAAAACTCCTGAATAACTGTGACTGGCAGAGCACGCCTTTGCCGGTTTATATTTGCAAGTAGCAAGGTTCCTTATTAAACAGTTGCTTTATTCTCCCGAAAAATATTTCAGCGTTATTCCAGCATGTCCTCATAATGGCATGAGCCCTGTAGAAGATGGGTTCAAAAAGCACAGAAAAAACAAAAGCTTTTGTAGTAAGCAACCATCTGGAAACAAAATGGCAATAGATTTTTAGCTTGTGTACCTCTTAGACTTTCTTTGAAACAACTTAATACTGATATTTTACAGATCAGAAGATTAGAAATAAGGGTTATTGGCCAAATATATTCTTAAGCTAAATCGGAAGAAGGGATATATTGCATGAAGAAGAATGTGCAATGTATGTAAATGTAAAAACTTACTAAAAGACAATTTAGCATGTGACAAATAAGAAGTAGACAAATCGAAGATTGCACAAAACTTGTTTTATGTGCATGCAGTGTAATGATTTTTAACTGAGAAACTGTATATCATTCCTTCAAGAAGAGTTCTGCTTGCTTTACTGCATAACAGTGACTGGTGCTCACTGAATGAAGTGCTGGTCTTTGTTCTGGGGTTGTTTGTTGGTGGTCTTTTTTGGGGGTGGTGGTGCTCATTTGTTTGTTTTGTAATCGTCATTCAGTGACTGGACTTAGGCCTCATACCAACATACATCATCCAAGGTTTGCTCTGAATGGAGTTGTGTGGGCTTTTCTAGGACACTTACCAGTATAGTACCAGGCTGCTGCAGAACATGATCAATTTTATCTTTTTTGCCTCCTTCTAAAGTGAAGTGGTGATATGCTCTCCCTTTAACATATGGGGAACAGGCATAGAGATCAAGACCAAAAGGAACATAAGTACCTTCGTTTAGTTCATGTTTTATTTTCTAGTTGACTTGAGATGCAATTGAAAATGTGTAGTACTTTTTCTGGCATCAGCTATTTCAAATTTAAGACTGTGGACTTGAAAAACTTACAGTTAAGTGATCACCTTGATGATTTTGATTCAATGACTTGCCTGGTGTCACCTAAGACCTTTGAGGCATGTGCAAGAATAAAATCTAGTAGTGCAAGGTACCCTGAAAGTGTCAGTGTGGGAAATAATGCCACATTATTCATGTAACTGAAAAGATGGTCTTGAAATGGAATATGCTTTTAGCCTGTTTATGTTAGCTTTTGAATGGACAGGGCTGTCTGTAGTTTAAGCTGCTTTAGTACAGTCTTGGACAGTTAGAAATCAGAAGAGCTACTGAACAGATGAGTAAAAATAAAACTGTATAAAAAGGAGGAAAATATTTTAAAGAAATTGTATACTGGAAAAAAGTTACTGGGAGGAGGGAAAGTTTTAAATACTTCATAAGATAAATGTATCATTCATTACATAATGTACATATTATATATAATGATTATGATAGCAAGGAGAAAAGATGAGAAAAGAGCAAATCATGTAAAGCTGAAGAGCTGAAGGACTTGTCTTGTATGATAGCCTCGTGGGTGGTGATGTTTTTTTGACCAGCTTCAGATAATTCTAGAAGAGATTGTGCCTGACTTAATAGCTCAGGTGTTTAGAGTGGACACCTACATTAACATCTATTACAAAGTGGTGGTGGGGAGGTTGTTTTTTGGGGGTGTGTTTTTTTGTTGTTGATTGTTTTTAAGAATTAAAAAAACCCCACACCTTTAACTTTTCACATACTAACTTTACAGTCCTTTGCATGAACGTGGGTTTGCAGGACTGAAACAGCCACGCTGACTGGTTTCCAGTCCTGGTAGTTGTCATATGAGGAAAATAACAGGAATTTTAGTATCCTAAAACTGCCAGCAATGGAATAGAACATGCGGAATGGAACAGTTTAGAGAACAGTATTTTTCTAACCATTTGCTCCAAAATCAAATGGGATAAAGAAGGCATTCACTGTGTGGCTGGGGGACTAGTGGCTGCTTATGGTTATAGAAGCTTCTTGAAAATGATTAGTATTTAAAGCTTAAYAGAGTATGTTCTGCTACAGGGCAGACTCGCTTCAGGTGCTTAAGGTTGCCTGCTGAATTAAGGGTGCCCTGTGCGGTTACTGCTATACTTAGGTGCAGACATCCTGTTTGGTGTTAGCTTGTTTCTACCTTTTAAAATATGAAAACAAAATGATTTAATTGGGAATCAGTACGTAGTCATGTCAAAGGTAATTTCAGTTCCACTTTTTTCTGATTTTTGTTCTGTATCATATATGCACAACAGTGCTTTCCAACTACAGAATTCTATGTTAAATATGAAGAAAACCGCCTGAGTCACACTACTGAAAGTAGATCTCTCCTGAGTAGAGATGTTAATCGGTATATCAGGTGAAACAGATATAGCCTCCTAAAAAAGAAAGGGAGCTTGCTTGCTTCTGTAGATTTTTACGAACATATTTTATTTGCATTTGTGGACAGTTCTGATCTTTTAGAGTTGTAATTTCAGGTGGCAGAGTTATTTGAAGAGTTGAAAGAGCGAGTCCGTGCATTTAACATGCATATTAATACTCAACCATCTGCTATGGATCAGGAGTATGTATACAAACAGCGCTTCATTTTGCAGGTAATACTTTATTAACTCACTTTTCAGGGAAGAACAGTTATTTACAAAGTTTATAACTGGCTTTTTACATACTAGTATTAGTGAATTACTGTTACCTCCTGTGTTTCAAAATTCTCCATAGATTTTGAGTTTTCAGATTAAAAAAGATAATGTTTTCTACAGCTTAGAAGTACAACTAATGTTAATTTTAATGTCTCAAAACTTGCAAGTAGTATTTGTTCTCTAGCTATCCCTTAACTTTTTAACAGCTCATCAAAATCAAATCAAATCATCCTGAGATCAGTTTAGCTCTGTGTGTCCGGATTAATCTTTGTTAAAGTCATAAAAATACTCTGAAGGATGGTTTGAGTTGGAAGGATAAGAATTAACATTTTCAAAAAAAAAGATTTCACTACTTGAGTGCTATATTTGGACCTCCACTGACTTGGTTAGTTACTGGGGAAGAAAACAAATTTCTTTCAGCTACTGTAACTTACTGTCGAATTTCCAATGAAACTTCTTGTCCCATTTGGACTGATCAGTAGGGTTTGTTTGTTTGTTTTGTTTTCACAGACAGACATAGTGATTGTTTCAAAGGCAATTTGTTTAACTGTGTCAACAGTGAACTTCTCAGATCTAAATTGTTAAATATTGTAAGACAGAATGTGAAAACTGAGCAAGTCTTGTTTCATGTAGCTCCTTTGTGTGAATTTGTTAAAAATGGGGACTCCTTTGAGCTAATCAAAGAGACTGTGTTAAAGCCAAGGTTAATGATTATAGTTTTCATAGACCTTGTCTTTCTACAGAAATATGAAAATGTTGCAGAATTGTTCCAGAAGATGAACTCTTTTTCATGAAAGTATGTTTTTAAGGGATAGGATTTGCATGAGTTAACCTTTAGTTTGAAATTACAGTCTTTCCTGGAAAGAGACAGGGAAAACTGTTCACATGAAGAACTGGTAATATCACTTTATATTGCAAGTGTATTTCTTTTGGAAAACCTGGATATAATGTGCTATGTTTCACAAAGTATTTTTTTACTTCAGGTTGTAATAGCTGGTGCTTTCTATCCAAACTACTTTACTTTTGGAAAATGTGACCAAGAAATTGCTGTGAGAGAGCTTGCTGGCAAAGATCCAAAAACCACTATATTGGTATGTTAGGAAGCTCAATAACTTAATAAAGTACCAAGTAATTAAAATATGTAGTGCTAAGGCTGGTATTTTCAAGTTTTGTTCTGTCCGGGGCCAGGACAGAAATAATTGTCTCCTCTGATCCTTATTTGGTAAATTGTCATCTCTCCCATCTTCTCTTCTTCCAATATAATAAATGCTGTGTGGGTGGGCAATTTTGAAAAAATTCCTACAGAGAACTGCCATTTGATTGCTAATCTCACATAACCAGCCAACTTTCATAAAACTCTTAAAGATTTTATAGGATAGGACTATCAAGGCTGCTTTTAATGTTTTTTTTAATAAAAACAAATTGATGCAACTATTTTGCAACCTTTTGCTATTTTGTAATCTCTTATTTGGTGCATGCATCACATACCTGGTTGTTATGTTAAGGTTACTCAGGTGTTGCACTCTGGGTCCTTTTTTTTTTTTTTTTTTTTCCTTTTTGTTTTTTCATGATTGAATAATTACAAGCTTCAAATGGCTGGGTTGACTTTGCAAAAAGGTACACAACCTAAAATAGGAAAATGTTTTGCTGTGCACTCCTGTATCTGAACTAGATATAACATTATAAAATACAATCACTGTGCTTAAACAAAACAAACCTACAATCAGCAAGCCTCAAAAGGTAGATTTGTACTGGCACAAAAGAAAACAGTTAAAGATGCAAAGATTGTACTTAAGGGAGGAAGGAAACTCCTAAAAGCATATTGAGAAAGAATTTTGTCATACTTCACTACTTAAGAAGAAGTGCTAGACTGAAGATGTTCACTGGCATAGCAATACAGGAGCACTAGCATGTTTACATATGTTTTTGAAGTTTTCAATATGTTGTTTCAGGATATTGTGGCACAAAAGTCCAGTTTAGAAGACTTGACCCAATCAGGAAGCTGATTGAGTAAAGATGAGATTAATCTTAATCAATGTTGCTGTGGCAAGACTAAACTTAGTTCTAGGGAACTATTTACTCTTAATGTATGTAACTCTTGTTCTGCTTGTATATCAACTGCTTTTCATGATGAAGAAGGAAAGAAGTGCTGCTTTGTCTTTGTCAATGTAAATGATTTTTCTGGGCACAAGTGCTGCAAGTTGCGCTTGATTTGAGAGACTACTCTTACAGCAGTATCATTCACCTAATGGTTTGTGTCCAGGACATAAAAGGCAGTTCTTCCTCCCACTCTCCAGTGCCTCTAAATCGTCTTGGCTTGAGACAGTTTCTGCAGTCTGGTCTAGACCATATTTTTGGCCAAGAGCTGATCTTAGTACTGTTCTTCTTATCAGGTATCATCCAGGCATATGAAGTTATTTWTTTATTTAATACTGTGTTATTTCCTGTCTAAAGTTTTAATGGCCAAAAAGAAGACTAAGCAGTTTTATAGCCCCTGAAAAAGCTTTCAAGTTTGGACTTGCTATTTAGGAGTTCTGTGATTTAATATTAAAGCAAAATCTCTTAAAAGACATACTTGAATAAGTAAAAGGCAGGAAAATTGGGGTTGCCAAACCAGATGGTATATCTGGCTATAGTGGCATTTTAATTATTGTGGAACTGTCACCTTAAACTGAATTAAATTAGTGCTGCTGGATTATTGTTTTGTGTTTGAATGYGCGTGTCCTCCTCTTTATGTTGGATCTCATCTGACTCCTGAATGAGCCAGTTCAGGGTTCTAAACTAGGAGAATGTTATTCAGTTTCTTTGTAGAGTTGGTTTTCAAGTTGGTTTAGTTCACTGAATTTGTGAAATGCGTGACCAGCTCTCATGTTGCTTTGGTCATACATAGTAATGTCATAATGATCCATTAATATACTTATCTGGAATGTTATCTTTAACAGAATGACTTTGAAAAGAAGTGTTGCAACTCCTGTAACTTAGGCAATTTGTAGTAGTTTGAGGATTAAAACCCAAGAAGAATAATGAAATCAGAATAATTTAAGTTGGAGTGAAGTCACCTAGTCCAGCGATCTGCTCAAACCAGGGTCAACACTAAATTCTGATGATGTTGCATAGGGCTTCGTCCAGTTAGGTTTGGAAAAAATTCCAAGCATGGATGTTTCACAACTTTTCTGGGCAACCTGTTCCAGTGCCTGATTGTCTGCATGGTAATATTTTTCTTCCTTGAGTCAGAACCTCCCCTGTTTCAATTTATAACTATTGCTTCTCTCTTCCTGCCATGCACCTACATAAAGAGACAAGTTTTCTCTTAGGAACCTCATCTTAGATTTTGCAGGTTCCTGTTAGGTCTCCCCAAAGTCTTCTCCTCTGCAGGCTAAACAAGCCCAGGTTTTTTTAGCCTCTCCTCTGCCCTCTGACCATTTTGGGGGCCCTCTGCTAGACTCATTCCTGTTTATCAGTGTCCTTCTTGAACTGGGGAACCCAAAACCGGATGCAGTGTTCCAGATGCATGCTAATGAATGCTGAGCAATGGAGAATAGTCACTTCCCTTGATCTACTGGTTGTGCTGTGCTGCTGTTGATACAGCCCAGTATGTTGTTAGCTGCCAGGCCATGCTGCTGACTCAGGTTCACTTTGCTGTCCACCAGGAGCCCCCAGGTCCTTTTCGATAGAGCAGCTACCAAATCAGTCAGACCCCAGTATATGTGCTATTGAATTTTGTGAGACTCCTGTCAGACCATTCCTCTAGCCTGTCTATGTCTCTCTAAGTTGTGGCCCTGTTCTCTAGTTTATCAACTTCTCCCACCAATTAGTCATCATYCACAAACTTAATGAGGGAGCATTCTGTCTCCTCCTTCAGGTTGCTGGTAAAGATATTAAACAGCACAGGTGCTAGGGTAGACCCCTGAAGAACATCACCTGTAACCAGTCTCTAGATAGAGCATGAACTATTAACAGCTACCCTTTGAGCCCAGTGGTCCAGCCAGGTCTTCACCCACCTTGGAGCCCACCCATCCAGACTGTAATGACCCAACTTGGGTACAAGGATACTGTGGAAGACCATGTAAAAATCTTTACTTAAGGGAAGGTCAGTGACATCTGCCACTCTTCCCTGTTCTACAGACCTAGCCATTTTGTGATAGCAGGTAATAAAGGTGGTCGGATGTGATTTACTGTTGCTAAATACATGTTGGCTATTTCCAGTCACCTTCTCCTTCATATGCTCAGAAATGGCTTCCAAGAGGGCTTCCTCCATGAATTTTCTAGGGACTGGAGTGAGGCTGACCAGCCTGTAGTTCCCTAGCTCATCCTTGCCCATTTTAAACCTAGGTATAATGTTTGATCTGTGTATGCAGCCTGTCTGACCCCTTGGACTTTTATGGGTTGAATTTTCTCAAGAAATCCCTGATTCCATCCTGAAGGAGGAAGTTAACAGTTAAATATTTAGGTGAAGCTGTTGATGCACTAAAATAATTAAATGTATCCAAGCTTTAACTTGTTTTTCTTAACAGTTGAGGAATATTCCTCCCTATGGATTTCTATACCATAAACAGATGCAGTCACTTTTCAGACAGTGCGGGCAGGTAAAATCTATTGCATATGATGGACCAAAGTAAGTACAAAATATTTCAAGTATTATATCTTTCTCATGTTTTCAATTGTGAGCCCAGTAATCAACTTATTTCTTTGTCGCTGTTGCACTGACAAACRTGAGTGTATTTCTTATGATTTAATCTGCTTGGAATAGGTAATTTATTTTTAATGCATTGGCTAGAATAAGAAAGGTAGCCTTGAGGCTTAATATGTGAAATGGAGTAGCAGAGTAATCCAGTAGCATTAGATAAACGAGCTCAGTGAGAGACTGCTTTCTGTTTTCTCTCTTCTGTTGCCTAACAGTGCCCTTAAAACTGCAGCTGCTCTGTCTGTACTTGTTTCTAACTTGCAGTGAATTCAGCTCATTTGCACCAAATCAAGTGGCTTTGCACAAAATATATGTGACTGGCTGCTTTAGCAGATTTGCTGGCTGACTTTGGGCTACAACTGTCCAAAGTTGAAAATTTCATATAGCCTTTCTTATGCCTCTTCTAAGCTCTAATACCTTTGTTATTCATATATATTTCCACCACATTATTTCTAACTTGTATTAGATTTACTCAGTAGTTTTGGTATGTTCTTGTGAGAATGCTAGAAAAATTTCTTAACTGCAATTAAAAATGCTTTAAGATGTATAAGAGGAGTAGGCAAAGCCTGTGAGGAAGCTGCTCTTTTACAGTTCTCTGGGCTGCCAAGATAAAGACAGGGAGAAGAAACGATTGGGTTTTGGGTTTTGTTTCCTCATCAAGGACCTTTGCAACTTTATTTTGTGGGGTTTTTGGAACAGGGCTTTTGTGGAGTTCTCTCGTAACCCGATGGAGGGCTTTAAGACTCTTCCCGCAGTGTATATGTCACTTAAAATGTCCCAGCTGAAAATTCCCCTCGACCTCAATGTTCATGATCCAGACGAGATCACAAGGCGGCTGGCAGGTGGGACAGCTGCAAGAGCAAAACACCCAAGGTGATTGCGTTCTGTGGGGAAACAGCTTTGTTTGCCGTCTTGCGCTGAAGCGAGGTTTACAGGACGGAGCGTTTCCTGGAATTGTTACCRGGGTGGAACCTCTGTGCCAGCAGAACATTTTTGCTGGTACTTCAGGAAAACTGTAGTAAAGTCATTATTTGAACACTTTAATGGCTGTGGAGAAAAGTGCCATGAAGCAAGAAACTTAATTCAGATGCATGTCTTGGACTAGAAATATCATAATTGTCTTAAATATCTTTTTTTATGGTTAAAGGTGTTTCCCTAGAGCAATCTGAGTGTACACTGTCTATTTACATTTCAATCCCATTTTCTTAGAGACGTGTGGAATTATGATATATGTTACAACTTTACACAGTGATTTCTGTTCATGCTAGGGACAATGTGGGGATTGTTAGGACCAAAAGAGAAAAGGAAGGGCATTTGGAGACATAATAAAAAGGGATGTTTGGAAATAGTGATTAAGGATGCAATGTAGCAAGTCCATCTGGTTAGACCATACCTGCTTTTGCTAGAAAGGTCTGGCACATGGGTTTCATGGTCTGGAATATATGCTGTCTGTGAGTCTCTGCTCTTGGTTGTACATGCAACTGCTGAAACAGTAATCTGCCTAGTTCATGAGTTCGTGATAGCCAATTTTAATATTTTAAACATGAAATCCAAAATAGGAAGGCAGGACTGAACTGTAAAGGTTAAAGTGCATGTGAATACATCACTTCCAGTTGATCATAATTGTTTTTAATAAAGCACATGTGGCAGTTTTACTGTGCCCCAAAACTGTACTTAAAAACTATACGAAAAATAATTCTTAAAGGATTCAAGAAAGAAATCACTCAGACTGGAGGACTAATTCTGGATTTCCTAACTTTTGTCAAGTAAAAAGAATGTGATATTCAAAAAAGAGGATATGCTGAATTTATATTTGTGCTGCAGTGTATTCAATTTATTTTCAGAAAATTAGCTTAGACAGCATGCCATAGCAGAAAACTTGCTGTTTAACCTTGATTTTTTTTTTTTTTGGATATTTAATGAATTGGTGGCGCAGTTACTCCTCAGTGTGAATATGCCTGCCTTCAGTCATAACAGGCTGTCACGCTACTATGTTGCATAGTCATTTTTCATTTTAATTAACTTCATACCTTTTTAAATAAAGGCCATTAAGTACCTAAATGAATATTAAGGCTTATTTTTTCCTTGCAAAATGTGAGTGCCATAATTTTTGTCAGTAAGTTGATCTTTTTTTCCTCTAAGTACATACATACGTTCGTGCTAAATGAATGTGAGAAGCAAGTGGAAAATGAAAATTGAACTCTGAATTTTCACTTTTGAATTTTCCCCAAACCTGGTGCATATGTATTTAGCATCCTTATTCCGTAAATTTTTCAGAGTAAATGTGGACTATCAGAAGCAGACAGTAGAGCCTGCGGAAATATCATTTGGTGTTTCGGAACTGTCAAAGATGATCCCAAATCGTCTTCTATCCGTCAATGTAACGGAGGTAGGAATGTTCTATATCTCAAGGAAATTATGTCTAATCATCAGGACCTAGCTATATTTGCACAGATGAATATTCAACAAGTGAAAACAATGGGTATTAATAATTCATTTAGCACAGAGTTATTCAGGAAGGGTTTGAAAAATATTCTTGGTCTAACTTTTAATATTTTTGTGTTAAACAGTACTCACATTTCTTTCCTCAGTTATTGAAATTTGTTTGCGTTTGTTAAACCACTAAAAATATGTGGGATTCTCTGGCAGAAAATGTTACCTGGAAGTAGGCTTAAATGTAAAGGGGATAATGAGAGTGATAAAATATTTGTGTACACTATAGAAATGAATATAAGTAGGTGTTTGGGCCATTTATCTAGCTATTGTAAACTGGCAGTTTTCTTTAGAAGCTGTAGATATGAGAAATTAGATAAATTCATGGTACTGCATGCTCATTCAGGAAAAACTGTTGCATGCATAAAAGGTGGTGTATTAGGATGAAAAAAAAGTGTGATTCGTTAGTGACATAAAATGCAGCAGCTGATAGGGAAGCATCACATTCTGAGGAGCCTTAAAAATCGAGCAGCATCCTGTATTTTTTTTCATCACAGGGAACTCAAAGTGAAGCATCATCTGCATTTCTTATCTATTTTCATACTGTTTCCACAAAACATTTAATACCCGTTCCACCACCTCTTGGAATAGCATACACAGCTGTGACCTGTACTTGGGTGACGTAGAAGCCTTTCTGTGTCAGTCCCAAATGTATGGTCTGGGTTTCTCCTTTTCATTGGCTGTTAGTTGGACTACAGTTTTGACACCTTCGTATGACAAAATGAATAAACAAATAAACTCCCTTTCTTACAATGGTGGGAAAGCTGGAGGCAGATGTTTCCAGGAGAACAGGCAGGGTAGGTCTGTCAAATACTGAGTTAATAAAAGAAATCAAGCAACAACCTTAGCAGCATTTCAGGTAACTTTGAGTGTATTGTCAGGAAGACCAGAGAAAGGGAGCCTGAAGACAAGATTGAAAGGAAGGCTCTATTAGTTCTGTTTTTGTTTTTTGTTTTTTTTACACAGGGAAAAAAGGAATATATCTGTTTAAAATCATGTTGCAAGATTTGTTATGTCAACTCTCTCAATTATAAGTCCATATTTGAGTAAGCTTAAAAAAATTCAAATAGTGATAGTGCAAAGATTTTTGAAAAATTTTAACAATAAATGCATTTTAGAATGAGCATGTGTGTGTGCACGTACATATATATAAGTATTTCTAAAATCTGAAGCTGAGAATTAAGTCTTGTGTTAACTGTAGTCTTTTCAACAAATTGATTAATACTAAGCAGTATATAAGCTGTTGAAATTTTAAAGAAGGTTCAAACCACCGAGCTAGTGCAAATTACAGGCTGAAGTATTCACAGAATCACAGAATGGTTGAGGTTGGAAGGGACCTCTGGAGATCATCTAGTCCAACCCCCCTCTCAAGCAGGGTCACCTAGAGCACATTGCACAGGATCACGTCCAGCGTGTTTTGAATATCTCCAGAGAAGGAGACTCCACMACCTCTCTGGGCAACCTGTTCCAGTGCTCTGTCACCCTCACAGTGAAGAAGTTTTTCCTCATGTTCAGATGGAACTGTCTGTGTTTCAGTTTGTGCCCGTTGCCTCGCATCCTGT
>NW_020450760.1:504422-529130 GCF_003343035.1 Apteryx rowi | reverse complement strand
AACACCCACAACAGTGTCACCCATGCTAGCCTGCCCTTTAATCCTTACCCATAAGCTCTCGACTCGCTCTTCATCCACCCCTAGGCACAGCTCAATACATTCCAGTTGCTCTCTCACATAAACCAGCTCTTGATAGCAGTGGCGTGTTTTGCAAGTGCAGAAGGAATATTTTCTTCAGTCCGTCCAGTTAAGTCTGTTATATGAAAAACGCTCATGGATTTGATGACCGAAATCATTCCAGTCAGTTAGCTATTGATGCTACTTTTGTTTAATACATCGGTTTTAACTAATGGTCATGTATATTTATTTTCACAACTTAGTTGTGAATAAAGATATTTCYTTTCATTTTATGAGTGTTTGAAATTAGATTAGAAATGTTGTAAGAGTTCAGTAGGCAATTGGAGAAGATGACTTATTTTATTCAATTTGATTTAAATAGCAGGGTTTCCTCCTCTCCCCCCATCCCCCTTAATTTCCGAAAGGGTGGCTGATCATCACTGGTCAGTCATAGTGCCAGTTTGCTGCTAAATGTAGCTGACTCTTAAGTTTGTCATTCTTTCACTAGCTAGAAAGGTGCATCATGTCTGTGTGCACCTATGTARTGAATGGCATACCTTATTTTTATTAAGTTGATTTTCTTTTTTTAAAAAAAAAAAGTAGTCATCTTTCCTCCCCCCCACCCATAATACTTATGTCAGGGTCTATTTGGATGAAAAGTATAACTCAAATATACAGCAAATAGACATTTTAAAACCATATTATTTGATGAAGAACAACCTTATATGAGAGAGAAATGCGTCTCTGCATTTTTCTTGCAGTATGAGAGCACTTTTATATGTGTATCAGGAGTAGGAATGATTTCATGTATTTTGCTCAGAATAATTGTTTTGTATTTGATGTATAAGAAAAAAATAATAATCGAATGAGATCTGGAACTGTTTATTTTTTATGGCTTTTAGATTGTGGAAGTTGGACACTTTTGGGGTTACAGGATAGATGAAAAAAATATGACCATACTCCAGACTCTAACTACTGAAATTAACCACCAGAACCTGATGGATTTGCCAGTGTCTCCACATCCGGAGTTAGTTTGCCTGGCCCCATTCCCTTGTTTGGAAAACAAAGGATACTACCGAGCTCGGATTCTGTACGTTTCTGGAGATTTTGCTGAGGTACAGTAATACGTTATGTCATATTGAATTGGTAAGATGAAATTGGGTTAACAATCTTGYAGCTATGCGTTTCAACAAAGTACTGTTCTTGTGACAGTTGTAAACATTTCAATAAAGAAAAGATAAATCTGTAAAACTAGAACTAAAATAAAACCTTAATGGAATGTTTCCAGAATAGATGAATTACAGTTTTTTTTTCAGAACACAGGAATATTTTTATATTAAATTAAGAGCAGCTGTTGTTGATATGGTAGGGAGTTGTGTGTACTGAAGCAGAGGGAAGCAAAATAAAGATGAAAACATCCAGTAACTTTGAAAACATGGTAAGGATTACCTAGATAAGAGTCCAGTGCTGTATTTTTGGCAGACAACCTACATTATTTCCTTTTCATAAAGACCTTGAGCTCCATCTTAAAACTAAGTTTCTTGCTGCCACTGTATTGGGAATCCTTCCTCCCATATTCAGTTGTTTATGTCCAATTTGTATCGATTTGTTCTTGTGGCAATGTCTCCTCCCCCGGTTTACCTAGACTTTCTTCTCTTCCTCCTCTTTCCCCTCCCCTCCAAATTTCTTATGTATCTTTTTCATTCCTGGACTTTGTTTTGCTAATTGAAGCAAGCTGCACTTTTTTCTCATCTGATACCACACTGCCTCTCCATTCTCCTCCTCATCTCAATCCTTCTGCTCTGTTTAGTAATATTCCTAGTTCTGAGCTCAGTCTTCTGGAACATGGTTGACCAGAATTATGTATGCTCTTGTAGCTGTACTTCCACCTTTGTTTGAGCAATGATGATAGTACTCCCATTCCAACATATATCTCCTCTACTTTCAGAAACATTTTGTGTTACATGCCAAGATGTACTTGCCTTTTGATAGCTTTTTTTGCATGAACAGCCTCTTTTCACCCTATGCTCAGGTTTGTCTGCTGGGTAATTCCCAACTAATCAGAATTTATAAATAATTGTATAGCATTTATAGCAGAAGTTGTTATAAATTCTAATGGATATGATGTTTTACTTGATAGTATCTATTTTCCCCACTCCTGTGCAGGTCTCTGGTCCATTCAGTGTAAATTTTTTTTTTTTTTTTAACGTTGATCAGTTCTGTATCATCAGCAAATTTCATCAGCACGTTTTTGCTCTTTGTGCCAAGGTCAGTAATGGAAATTACTGCAGCAGTTCAAGGTAGATCTTAGTTTCCCAGGCCAATACTCTTCTCAACATGTACACGTTTTTTTTTATTTTTAAGATTAGCCTTTGCACAGTCCTTTCTTCCTTTGAATTTCTCAATTTCTTAACATGGTTGCGTATCACCACTATAGAGTTCATCCTGAACCTTGCTATCTGTCTACAGTCATGAAAAACTAGTGAATAACAGTGCTAATCTCACCATTTTCCCCTTTGCATTTATATACACTCACCCAATCCATGGTAACTATTTACTTATGCAAAGTCGGTTAGTAGGTGGTGTCATTCACTGTTAAGAGGTTATACAGATTTAATTGCAAGGAGAGAATTATTGCCTTTCAGATAAGTTTACTATTTCTAGATCTAGCAGATTATTTGCATAATTGGTGGATGTGTAGCCAAGGGATCAAATAATAGACATAATAAAATTTGACTTATTATTTTTGACAGATCTTAATTTGCATATTTTTCAGATTCTGAATTTGCTTCCCTTTCACTTGACAGGATTTTTTGTACAGTAATTATTAAACTTAATTTGTTGCTTCCCTCGCCCACTGAAAATGGCATTATTTTTTAACATTGTGGAATCTCTGCTGATGTTCTTGTATTTGTATTCTTCTTTTCTCCAGGTTTTCTTTGTAGATTATGGCAATAGATCAAGAGTGCCTTTAAAAAAATTAAAAGATATTCCAAGCCATCTTCGAGAACTTCCTTTCCAGGTAGGGATGGTGCTGTTTTCTACTACTTAATATCCCAATGTCCGGTCTGGCAAATGAAAGCATACTTCAAATCATAATGCTTTTTCAGAATAATAATGAACTGACCTGTATTTTGCTAATGTGGTGTACCTACAAATGTTTTCCCCCAAATATATGATCTGGTTAATTGCACTTCTTGCTGCATGAAACTAAATTGTGTTCTATGTAAGTGCAGAGAAATGTTATCTAGCCTTTTGTTTTTAGGGACGCTTGCTTGAGCAAAGAGCTTGAACTTGCTACCTTGATTAGATGTTAAAAAAATAATAATTTTTTTTTAACTGAATATCTGAACTAGTCCTGTTTCTTTGGGGACAAGATAGTGGTCTCTATCTCCCACGTACAATCAAAGGAGCAGCAGAAAGAGCGAGAAATCACTCTACCAACTGCCTTTGCTTTTTGTTGCTTTTGGCCATCAATTTCTTCGCTGTCCATCAGTTCTACCAGAAGTAGAACTTCTCTAGGAGAATGTTGTTCTGACCTGCTGACATGTGACGCTCAGGAACAACAGGCTGGGCGGTAGATGAGCTTTGCTTTATTCTAAGAACCTCCAAGCGAACAGCAGCTTCATTTATACAGCCCAGAAAACAGCCCTGAGAAGAGAAGCAGAATCAGCAACTAGTTCAGTCCATTATTCTCTGCTTAATTCTAGCTGTTCCCAGCACAGGTAAGTAGCAGTACAGCATCTCTTTTTATCTACATCGCACAAGTCTGCAGGGGCAAGTGTCTTGTGTATAGTTACTGTGCAGAGTATTTTTGCTCAGTCAAGTCTCCCACTTCCCTATACTATTAGTTGTAGGGAAAATACCTAGGAGATGACTTGCTAGATTTACACCAGGTAGAATCTTCTCTGTGAAAACTTCTGGTTTTGTTTTGTGGTGCTTTGCCATTCTTTGAACTARTAGTTCCACTTTGTTTCAGGCAGAACTCTCTTGAATGTTAAATACTGATCTGTATATGCATTCTGGCGTGGATTTATTCTATAGCTAGTTTTTCAACAAAACAAATCTCTTGAGCTGTATTTACAAATAAAAGAATGAGAGACTTCTTTTAACTGAAATTGCAGTCCTTATCTTGATATTTTTTTAAGCTCATTGAAGCAGGTATTCCATACTTAATTTCCTCTCTGAAGTATTTAGTAGTGCAAATTAGAAATGAACTAGCAGATCTGTGTTTCAATTTTATTTATTTGTGCTTAATGTTAGATCTTGAGAGGACTAATTTTATTTTTCTTCTATATTTGATTTTTTAAAAATAGAGTTCATTTTAGCAAAAATCATCTATTCTTGAGTTTTCTTCGGATGTATTAGAGAAAAATCTATTTCTGTTCCAGGCCTAACCTTTCAGTTATCAATTCTGATATTTCTTTGCCAAAATTATGGCTAGAAAAGTAGGGTTTCTGTTGTAAATTCATGTGAAGCCGTAATTAGTGATCATGGAAAGGAGTCAAATGAGAACTTACTCTTGCCTGCCCAGGGAGAGAATAGCTGCAGTGGTTCTGCGAACTATTCTATTATCCTTGTTAAAGAGAACTGCAGGTTATAAAGGTTTAACAGGGAGAACGTCTCTAGACTCATAAGACTTCAATGTCGATGGTGAATTAATATTGACTGTATATCTGTGAAATGTGTTATCTCGTGTGCACTGTTTGCTCTGGTTCTGTCAACTATGTACAGAATTGAAGTGATATGAGATGTAATACAGTAATGTGTAGCTGCCTTGGCAATGACAGAATAGGGATTATGCCAGTAGTCTTATGGTAGTCTTAGGAATTAACATAAGCTATTGCAATAATTAAGTCATTTTACAGTTAATAATTCAAACAATTTCTTGAGAAAATGAAAGATTTTGGTGCCAATTTGGTGCAAGCATTATTTTTAATGTTTTTGCTCTAGGCTTTAGAGTTCAAGATGTGCAAGATGCGTCCATCTGCAAAATCTCTTGTATGTGGGGAACAGTGGAGTTACAGTGCTAGCCAGAAATTTGCCTCACTGGTGAATGGTTATACTCTTCTAGTGAAGGTGTATTCACTTGTGCACAGTGTTCTGCATGTGGATGTTTTCCGTTATTTGGGGAGCAAAGAGCTTGTGAATATTCGAGATGTGCTTATTGAAGAGTGTTATGCTGAACAAGCAGAAGAATCATATGAATCACAAGTATGTATGCAATAAGCTTCTCTCTGATTCTTTTCTTATACCAATTTATTTCAGCTCTGACTGTCTGAAGCCCTGATTGAGCTTAAGTCTTGGGAGCATGCCATACAGGATTAGGCAAGATTAATACTTGAATAGTACTATATATTTTTAAGTGTCTGCATATTTCATATGGAACTCTCGGCCAAAGGCGTTGCTGCTTTGARACGCGTAAGAGGTGTTTCCCAAGAGATGATTGAATCACTTGAACTGCTCCCCTATTTTATATAATTTGAAAGGTGATAAGAATGTTGATATTTTTTGTATTCGTGTGCAAACATGCATGTTCTTTGTGTAAAACCTTTCTTCTTATAAATTTTTGAAAAACATAACTGTTTTATGGTTTTAAATCTCTTCCATTTTTATGTAGCGAAGCCATGATTTGCTCAAGGCATTACTTTCTGACCAAATAAGAAAAGAAGAGAAAAAGCCTGCATCTTCAAGAGAAGAAGAAAAGCATCCCATTGAAATGTTGTTAAACAAGTTTTCCACTAGTAAATTTGGTACACCGGCCCATAAGGTAGCTTGAGGGGTTGTTCTGGTGTGATTTTACATGATGTTACATGTTAGAATGGAGATCAAGACTGAAAGTACTTCCATGACTGAGCCATATTGATGTCTTTCATAGCATGTATTGGAGGACCTTCTGTTGGTAGAAAGCCATAGTATGACCATCATTGACTAATCTATCACACCTCTTAGCAAAGTTTTGAAGATATAACTGGAGAGCTAACTGAACCTACTCTTTTAGCACATTTCACGGCAGCTCTTCCCGCCTTTGCAGAATGAAGATATAATAAACTGAAGATAGTGTTTCAGCAGATTGCCTTCCTCATTTTATAAGCTGCAGCAAAAAGCAAGATTATGACCTTATCCATTTTTTTCTAACAATATGAACGTTATTTTACTGTACACAGTGTTTGGTTCTCCCTCAGCTAGGTAATGCTGGCGAGGTAAAACAGAGAACACTGCTGTAATTGATAATAGTGAAGCAATGGATGTTTCTTCTGCTAATTCCAAACTCAAGARTTTGCTGTTTATTATGTATATTGAGACATCTGGCACTACTAAGTTGGAGTATAAAGGGTGAAAACGTGTTCTACTCTGTTACAAGTTAAGCCCAGTATACGTTATAACTCTTTCCCATTTCAAACCTCACAACATTTCAGGCTTCAAGCACCTAATCGTGCTTAATTTACCCATGGGAGTAATCCTGTTCAACTGCTTACTTGCATAAATTGAGATATTTTCAAGATTAAAGAACAGCTCATGTAAATAAAAATGGCCTGATTTTGTTAGATGCTCTGTGAAGTCTAAGATGATGTTTAAACCAGTGGGAAGTCTTGAATTCCAGCACCTGTAAAAATACACTCGTGTGTGTGGTGTGTGGTTTTTTTGTTTTGTTTTGTTTTAAGGTGCCTCAATGCTAAGTTTGCTTTAGATGCTTGAAAATGTTGCCTGTTGATCTATTCAGTGTTGCTCTATACATGCACAGGTCCATGAAAATGTTTTGTTTTTCAAGTCAGTTTTTCATTTATAAAGGATTTTGATGAGGAGAGATCCAGATGTTAGCTAACTGGCATTTCGTTTCTTCTCTCTGGTTTTTGAAGGTAACACTTCGCGGACCATTCAGTCCTTATGAGGTGAAATGCTACAGTATGACTAGAATATCCCGATTCAGGTATGATAAAGCTTTTACTGTGAAGTATAGGCACACTGTCAGCTGTTTTTGATAAATTCATGGAAACGCATCCTGATTACTGTTATTGTGTTTTGGTTTGGTTTGGTTTTTTTCCCTTCCCCTTGGGGAGGGTGGGGGTGGGGGGATTTTTTATTCATTCACAATATTTAAGTACTCAGGCCTGAAGTGCATTGCAATGCATACTATTGCTACATAAAATTCTAAGAAGAATAGATTCATTAAAAGTGTTTTGATGTTTTATACAGGAGTTATTTACTAACCATAATACACAACTGTTAACTGGGATTCAGATAAACTTCAGCCACTAAGTGTTACCCATTCAGGTGGTATTGTGAATTCAAAAGGATTCTTTTTTCCAACATTGATCTGTGTGCGCTTTGGTGTGTTTTTTTTAATGTTGAAAATATTTGTTACTTCCTCCTGCAGATGTGCTTTCATACGAAAAGAAAGTATAAACTCTGTTGTTGTCAGTGATGCTCCAGAAGATCCCTTTCAGCAAATGTTGGTTGCTGCTTCTTTATCAGTAAATGCAACTGGTAATGGTTGATGAAAATGTGTTTGGAGGGTTTTTCTGCACTTGGTCCTTTGTTTTTTCCCAAAGGAATACCCATCTGAGTAAATATGTCACTGTAATTCTATTAATTACATCTTTTTGATGTTAATGTTCTCTTTAGATACTTTTTAATGTTGTATTTTTGGGGGTTTTGTGGTAACAGGATCTGCTGTGATTTTGGAGGAAACATCTTTGATGCCTCCTATTCCTGGTCTACCGGCACTCCTCAGTATGCTGTTTGCACCTGCTATAGAACTCAGGTATTCATGCATTTTTAAAACAGTGACTCTTTTTTAATATTGCTTAGGACCTTGGCAAATTGGTGACAGACTTTCTTGCTCTGATTTTACCATTTAGCATGGGTTTTTGGTTTGGGGGGGGGGGTCTTGTGTTGTTTTTTTTATTCCTACTCATGTAATTCTCATTTCTCCTTTTATCAGTTTTAGTATAGTATGTTGCTAAGATAACTTGTTTCATATACTTATGAACTGGCACTGAAGGCTTTGACCTCATGACAAGGTAATACAATTCCTGACAGCCATGCTCGAAGTCTAGGAAGGTGATCTGTAGAATGGCGCAAGCTTCAAATGTGCATGAGGAGAGGGGACTTGTGAGATTTTTGTAGAAGTTGAGTTCTTGTATTTGGTTTACTGTTGTGTTTTGTTTAGATTCTCACATAGGGGCTGTCACTATAACACAGGGAAGCTACTTTTCCTTAATTTAAGTTCCATTTTATATATACTTTTTTTTTTAAGTTTTATAACTACGTGCTTTCGTAGCTATAACTTTATTAATTTTGTTTCAACACCATATTTAACAATAAAGGCAGTATGACTAGATGTGAAGGTCTCAAAATTGTTTTAGCATCTTTAAAAGTCCTGTATCATCTTTGGCATGGCTTAGATACCTTTCTGTAAGTCTGTCTCTGTATTCATTTAGCTTCCTAAACTCCAGGTAAGATTGTTTTCTTCTTATTTGGTATAGGGTTGATAAAAATGGAAAATATTTTACTGGTGTTCTGTGTGGTTTGGGCTGGAATCAGATTCATGGAACTCCACTGCTTCCAGAAAATGACATGGAGCTGACATTTGATGTGCATTTTGGTGTGGATGACATAGCAGAGGTAAAACATGCATGTGAATTTTCACTATAGTAGGAATTAGGTAGAATCTAGTGCATCAGAGATTGTTAACTGTTAGAGTTCTAGTAGCTGGAGTCTAGCAACCTTTGGAAAAATCTTGAAGTTTTATGTTTTTGTAGTGTAACTGCCTGTTTATAACCTTGGACTTGTATCAGAAAAAAATAAACAAAAAACGCAAAAAAATAGTTGGGCTCAATACATTTTGTTAAACAAAGCCAAATACAGTTTATTATTATACGATACCCGGCAAACTTTTCAGAACAAAAGAAAAGCATCAGTTCTGCACTAATCAAATATCAATGCTTTTTAATTATATTCTTAGGATTGTTGTGTTTTTTACAAATCAGTCTAGTATTACTGCTTTGTAGTCTTCCATCTGTGATTTTACAGCTTTGAGAAGTCATCTGTATCAACCTCCATTTCCAAAGATTCTGAAGTTTTTGCTTAAGTTAATAATAGTCGGTTAAGGTTAGTTGTATTGATATCGTGGCCACTTTCCGTACACACCAGTGTAATCTAATGCAGAACTAGGACTGGGTTAGAGTGCTTCATATTCTGTCATTGGCATTTTTACAGATAAACATTCTAAGGACAGCCATTAATAAACTAGTCTGTGAATGTGCAGTGTGTCTGGGACAAGGCAGAATGGTCCAGCTGCAAGAAAACATTCGTCAGAAACTTCTAAGGTAATCATTCTGTAGACATGAGATCTTGCATTTCACAGTCTCAGCAAACCCAAAATATGTGATTGCTCAAAGCATAGCTCAGATTAGGCTTTGGGGAAATGCTAATATATTATGGTTTCATTTAATGTTGTGTTTCATTTGCTTTGCTTGTTTATAAAGCAGTATACTCAACAGCTTTAGATTTCTTGTGGTAGCCCTAGTTCTGCAGGGAAGCCCGATCACTTAATAGTCATAAAACCTAGAGAGTAGAACCTGTTCTTCAAGGTACTAGTTCTTAGATATCTTTGCTTTGTGCACCCAGGGCAAGGCTAATAAATGGTCCTATGGCATAAGAGTGCAGAAGGATTTAGAAATTTTTTTCCCACCTCTAGATAACATTTGAATTGTATGTGCTGCCTTTCCTCCCTCAGCAAACCTGTGGTAGGAGAGGTGTTGGCCAGATCRGTTGCTGGAAGTCCAAAGTTAATTTATAAATTGAAGTAAGGCCACTTGCCTTTTTTCCAACAGGCCTCCCTGTTGCTCATAACTGAGACTGTGGCTCTGAAAATCATGCCTCAGTGCTGCTAGTCTTGAGAATTTTTTCGGCTTGCGGTGTGTGAGAGAAGTGTCCTGGGAAGCCAATTCAATGAGGTGTCCCTCTAGCAGCTCCTCCTAATGTCTGTGGCTGCTGAACATACTGTGAAAAACCTTCCCTTGTTTGTAAACTTAGTGTGATTTTTAGTGCTGCTGGTATCATCAGTAGGCCTTTCTTATCCTTAGTTGAGTCTGTGTCGAACAGTCTGCATGAAGAGCTCTGGCTCAGTCATGAATTGGGGGATTAGGTTATGCTCTCTAGAATTGTCCTCTCCAGGAAATGTGACCTCTTGTACAGCTGTATGCCAAAGTTTGGTAGTTGCTCACACTGAAATGGCACTGAAAAATGAAATTAAAAGGGCATAAACAATTGCCAGAAATTCTGGGGGCACCCAGTGTATGTTAGCTCACCAGCAGATGTGTTGAATGTGACAGGGGAACAAGTGCTGTGTGGTGGGGGAGAGGGTGTCACCGTGTGTGTGCTGCCGTGGGCAGGGAGAGCCAGCCGGTCAGCCGCTCTCTTCCTGCGGAGACCTGGCAGCCCGTAGCCGGCTGTTCCAGTGTTTTGTGTGTACGTCGACAATGTGATGGTACGGCTCCACGATGGCTCTACCTCAGAGGTGCGCGCTACTGGTGCTTTTAACTTAAGGATCGCTAGTGCAGACTGATGGCAGGCGGTTCTCATCTGAAACCTGAAAAACTCTTGGTAAAATACCGGCTGTTAAGAGAGCTGCTAATGCTGCTGCTAATGGGTAATTTAATTTCCTGTTCCTGTGCAAGTACCTTTAGGGCAGTTTAGCATGGTGCTAGTTGTTGTCTGCGTTGCCTTTGGACGCTGTCATCTGGTACCGTGTTCAGGCTTCAGAGCTGAACTTCAGTAACTTGATTCGTGTTGTAATAAGTGCAGACAGAAATCAATGAAAGTGGATAGGCAGAAAGAAGCAAAACCATTATTTCTTCAGAGTAAAAAACTTTTTTTTTTTTTAAACTGGGCTGATTTACAAATAAAATAACTTCAAAATTTGGTGTTGAATTAATTCTGTCTTAAGGCATTATGTGAAAAATAAATATATTTGAGTTTTTACAGCTCCGGAATGTTTCTTCCTTAAAGTGCTCTGAAAAGCACTTTCTGGCTTACTATGTATTTTCCCAATACTCAGAATTTTGTCTTATTTGAGTCCATGTTTGTATGACTTCCAAACTTCTATCAAAATCTGCTTAAAAAAATCAGATAATAAGCTGCTGCAGGAATTTTCTTTATTTTCTAGCATGGCAGATTCTAGCAGAACAAAATCTGGTAGACAAAATTTGACCTTTAAAGTCACCTCTGGACTCCTGCTTCGTGTCTCCTCTCAGGACGGATTTGCAAGACTAGCTTTCACAGAAGCAACCTCTTAGGCATACTGCATTTGGAATACTGTCTCCTATTTTTGAACAGATACATGCTGGATTAGTTTGTTACTGCATTTGGATGAGCATTTCTTGTGTTTCCTCTCTGAAACCTTTTTTACATGATTGCCATTCATTCATTTTTTTTTCCCCTTTTCCTTATTCCCACATCTGTCTTCTGGTTCCTATTTTGTCCCCAAATAAACGAAAGAACATAACTGTCATTTTGAAATGTCATGCAGTGTTAAAAACTGCAAGTTCAATGAATCAGAATCTAAAGGATTAATTTAACAGACATACTGATTTCTTTTGGTAAAATTTCTTGGGGGAGGGGGGAATGTACAGCAGGGATGTCCCCATCTCCCCACGCAGACACTCACACAGATATGCTGCTTATTTATTTTATTTTATTTTATTCTGGATTCTTTTTCCTAAGTCCCAAACCTAGGCCCTTTTTTTTTTTTTGGGGGGGGGGGGAGGAAGACCATCTGGTTAGTGTTATGATGCATTTTTTCTGTGTGTAAAATCTTCTTTCATTTTAAAAATATTATTTCTGGTTGTACTTTGTTTAATGTCCTGAAAAAATCTTTTGTTAATAAGAGTAAATGTATAAAACATTTAGCCTGAACAGTCTAACTGCTTTTTCCATTTTTTAAAGCTAATTGTATTTACAACATGTCACCACTACTTAAGACTGAAATGTATGTATGAAAAAACACATCTTGACAGAATTAATTAAAGTGTACTGTTTTACTTTGCATAGCTTGAGGAAATAACTGGGGCATACAGACGATTTGTAGCAAATGAGTTGTCATACAAAACAGAATGCCCTAAAAATAGCAGTATTGCTTATTCACTAGAGTGTACATGCATAAGTCTTACGGAATAAATGATAGTTGCAAATTGTAGTACTTTGTCAATTAAGGGAATCATTACTTTCTTTAAAAAAAAAAAAAATCCAATGAACTTTTACAGGGAAACTAAGTGTATTTTTCCAGTGAAACAAAGTGTATCTTCTGACTTGCGCTAAAGGGGCAAAGCACAGATAAATGAAACATTAGAAAAGTTTAATGAGGAAGTTTAAGATTTGATTCACAATAGACACCTTGTAAAGACCTGATTGTACCCAATATAAAAATTCCTTTGCATTTATAATTAATCAAATACAAATGTTTTCCTTAAAGATATTTCTATGTAATTTCAGTTTAATCTGCAAATCAAAACCACGAGATGCAGTTGTTCCTAAGTGGTTTGACAAATCATATGCCTGGAATCAGGTAAGGTTATTAATATACTTTAAAAAATGAAAATGAGTAGTTAGGAGTACCCCAGTACGTCTTAAGTTAGTTGACCGTGGTCAAAGGTAAAAAAATTTTTTTTAAGGGATATCTTTTTTGAGGTTGAAAAAAATTTACTGAGTTTGAAGATGCTGAAAGCACTGTAGAGTGGGATTTAAGGCATAAGGACTGTTGTGCATGCATCAGCCTCTATTAATATCTTATTTTTGTAGAGTCTGTTTAATTTTTTATATTGTGTGTACAAATACTTTGGCTTTTCAAACAGAACTCTTGATGCTTTTTTAGTTGAGAGAGAGTGAAGAGGAAACTTTCACTTGTTGGAAGTTAAAATTTTGTATTGGTTCTTCTGTTAAACAGCCTTAGCATTAAAGAAGAGGAAAAACATTAACTGATACACTTTTCTTGTTTAGGACTGATCTGAATGCAGCACATTTTGGTTTTACTTTGGTTGCTGTGCTTTCAGGTGGCTTTTCCCCATTAAGCTTACAGAAACCTGGCTTGTTCTAGAATCAGTGTGATGGGGTCAGATAGAGGGCCGTTTTCTTCATCTGGGAGCGTTTCCTATAGCTGAAAAGTAGTTTCCTACTCTGCTAGAAGTCTTGCCTGCCTTTCTGAAAGGACTTCTGCAAGCCACTAGATTTCTTGTGCAGTTACCATGGCAAACAAGTGCATTTTCTTAACTAGAAGAAGGTGAGGAATTGCAGAATGCAGGRGTAAGRTTACCCCCCTCCCCCCCCCCCGGCATATAAATGAGGTATTTAGGTCTCTTTTGGAAAGATTGAAAACAGTGGATGAGCACCAAGGGCATGTATTTTTAATAGACCTTCACTAAGGGGGTAGTGTGTCTTGTTATATTGCCTTAAGCTGAAGTGTTGCTATTTTCATATTTCAAATTCAGTTATCCTTGGGGTTGCCAAGATAACCTTTTATTCAGTTATATTAGTGTTTAGCGTTTTATAAAAATAAGTTAATGTATAAATCATACATTAGGATTTACCCCATTACATCCAAAGTCTGAAGAATCTCAGGACATCTTATTCATCTCATAGCACAAAATAATACCTATAATCCCTTGGAAATGATTATGGAATAATGTTCTGTCTCAGACATATCATGAGATAGGGCTTTTTACAGTAATAGTTATTACGTTTAAATGTACTGCATGGAACTGAAATTAATGTCTGTTTGATTTGAAACAGTCAAAGCTCTTTGAAAATACATTATTATATTGTTTTCATTAACTATATTCTATGTGAATGCATTTTTAAGAATAAACTCAGTGATTTTGCTTGTTTTGATTAGGTGGATTCAGAACGTATCATTGACCAGTCTGAAAGGCAGCACGAAGGAGGAAATGGTCTTTATCAGCTACATAAGCTTGTTGTGTTGAATGTTTAAGTGTTTCTGGAAGTATCTCAGATGAAGTACAATAACTTGTCTAAAAATTAGTTCTGTTTTCTGTGTACCATTGAAGGTTCATTCTACAAATCTGATCCTTAGGATTAGTGTAAGCATACTACAATATAGGGCAGAATATGTTAATGGGATTTTTAAAAACTAAGGTATACTGACCTAGAGCAGACAAGTTAATTCATAAAACCAGCTTATTTAAAGCAGGATGCAATTTTCATTTTAATAATATTTCTGAGAAGGTGTGTCACAAGCAACATGAAAAACAAAGCAGATTTAGGCTTAGTTATTTATTTTCTATCTAAAAGTTCAAGAGCTAAGGGGCAATCTCTTTGCTTTGATAATTGCAAAATGCATTTTTGTATTTGGTTTATTTGTATGTCATCAATATTTGAAAAAGTCACAATAAAGGTTGCTTTTGTGTGCAAAAACTAGAGGTTAATGGAAAATGGTAATCTAGGTTATCAAAAGTATAACTTTATGCACTGGATATAACTGTTGTTCTTTCATTCACTTTTCACATGACAGAAGCTCATACATGATTCTCTTTTCTATATGGCAGAAGAATGCTTTTGAATTACTCTTTCATTGCACGTTTCATCTTTTCCTCTTATTTTCTAACCCAGGAGTTCTTTAGTCCTAAAAATAAGGTCGGTGGTTTCAGAATAAAACACAGAAATGGAATAAAATGGGTTTATCTCTTCTGTTGTGCGGTCATGCTTCATAAAAGCTAAATTTAGTTATTAATGGTGTGTGATTGCATTCATGTAATACATGAATAAGAAAGCGATTAGGGGAATTATTGATCTATTCTCTCTTCACTCAGCTATTGGAAAATCTTGTCCATTATTCTTCTGAAGAACAGACAGAATCAATAAACAAAGTGTCAGATTTGGGGAAAATAAGGTGATACTTAAACAAAAAGTAATTTTAAGTGGTGCTTAAACAGAAAGTTAAAGGAGGCAACCCTGTAATAGACAATTTCAGTGTCTCTTCAGTTCATTATAAGCCGTACTTTCTCAGACCCATTTTGGTAATACTTATGAACTAAAACTTCATACTTCATAATGAGATGGATTTAACAGAAAGAAATTGTGGTTCCTGAGTTGCTTAGACAACAGTTTTTCATATCGCACCTACATGTTCTTGTGGGCAAAGGAAAGTGAAAGAGGCAAAATGTCACATCTTTGCTTTGCCTATTAGTGATGGGAATTCCTGTAGGAAAAGGTAACTTTGTCATAGCAAAAGGTATTATATAAATAATGTAATTTCTCATGATTCCTCATAAACAATGCTGAAGTTGAGATTTGAATGGAACGGTATGTATTTTTCTTACTCCTCTTTCCCCCCACCCCTGTCTTGGTAATGTCTTACTTTCCAAGCCTGTTCATGCGAGTATGCTGCCATCTGGTGGGGTTATTATTTCCCTTTGGACTTCTAATCGCATGATGTAATGCTGCCAATAATGAAAAAATATTCTGTAATAATTCACATAGTAATAAAACTGATTGATTTCTGCTGTTGTCATTAGGAGGAGAGGAGTGAGTAGCTCTAGGTGTTATTGGGTTGTAGGAGAGCTATTTCTCATCAGTCGCTTGAGGAGTGTGAACCATGTGTGTTAACTCTCAAGAACTCCCAATTTTGCATTTGGTACATAATGAGCCTGCAAACATGATATGAGATAGGTTGCCCTTGAAGGAAATGGGCCAGTTAGCCTTACTGGGAAGTGCTACTTGTTGCCAGATGAAAATGTAGTACCAATTTTTAAAAAGCAGCAGCTGTATTTTATTGTTTGATCCAGGTTTCAGCAGCACTGCAAAGTTTCTTAAGGTTGAGACTTAGTCCCAGGTAGAACAACAGCTTCAGGACTTTCCCCTTCATGTTTAATAGGAAGCAGCACTGGAGAAAGTAGCACTGTAATACATCAGTGTCTCTGTATGGCTATAGACCTGATCCCAGTCAACCTTGAGCCTTTCAGGGGTTACTTCCATGAGAAAAGGGCCTTGACCGCTTAACAAGCTTCCTTGTTGTCGCGTGAAAGGGAGGGATGGAAGGCCCTTCCTTATCTTTATAATTTACGTTTGCCTGCCAGAGCCCCCTGTTTGAGGACTTTCCCTGGGTCAGTTTCGCAAAGTAAAAAGAATAAGATTTTATTAAAGCGACAGATACAACAGGTTCGGAATTGCCGTTGATAAATGCACTTGCTGCTGCAAATTTTCTTTCTATGAGCTCAAACTAACAATTAAGCGCTTTCAATAATAATATATTTTCCCGGGTAGTGTCCGACRTTTGTCGGAGGCGCAAGTCTTACCAAAGAGGCGTCCCTGTTTGGGGGAGGGAGAAGGAGGCTCGCTCGTCAGCAATCTCCGGTGAACAGGTTGGGGGTTCAATTTTCTTCCCTTCCAAAAACTTTAGTGAGCTATCCGCTGTTTTGTAGTTGCTGAAGGTGGGATGTGGAAGCGCAGCAGACATACTTCATTGGCCAGATTGCCATTTGCGTGGTTGTTGGGGGTATGCCCCCCTTATTTACATATCATTATGCAGCAAAGGGCGTGATTTTTAATATGGTAAGCAGGGATAATGAGGCTGGGGGTACTATAGGTCAACAGTTAGTCTGTGAGCAGCAATTATTTTTTGGGATGCAACCCTTTGCAGTCGGGGCAGACCGTGATACCTCCATATCGCTCCCTCCTCTGCGTGCAGCTGGAACAAACTGTCTGGCCTTCACCAGCTAGTTCGTTACTCATGTTGCAAAAGGGTGATGTGCTTTGGCTGCCACGTACTGCTCTTCCCCTGTGCCCCCTTATCTTTCTCCCTGAATTCTCTCTTGTTCCCACACTTGTGTCTCCAGGTGCTTGTCAGTATCTGATACAATGGGGTATCATTTATCACAATTTATTAGTGATCATCGACATAATGTATTTATCCCGTAACTGAGTTCAAAGTAAAAATATGATTTGAGTCAATACAAGGTCAGCTTAACCAGTGTTTCTCCTCTTGATAGCTTCCACTAGCAATGGTACAGTGATAAATCGTGCTGATAGGTGCTTCTTAGAACATACAAGTCTGCAAACACACAGATTCGTTTTTACTTCTTATCTCCCACACAGCTACAATGAAATCAGGTAGTAGTTTTGAAAGTTTTTTTTTCATGTTGCAAATAATTAACTTTGGAAATTACTGCCACAGGGTGTGCTAGAAACCAAATATATAAACAAATACCGAAAGGAGTTTAACTAACTRTATTTTAACTAACTATGCACTAAACAGGGTTGTTCAGGAGGTGTAGTTTGTGTTGTATTAACTATACCAGCTGTTATTCCAAGTACATCTGAAGCTGCTAAAACAAAGATTAATGTTATCTCTGATTCTTAAGTTGATTCCTTAGAATATTTGAGAGCCCTAATTATTTCATTATAACAATCATATTGATATGATCAACACATTTTTATTTTTATTTTTTTACAGAGTGAAAGAGGAAAGGAAACAATTATTAAAAATATATAACAAACATGGACATTTCAGTTACTCAGGTGTGATGTAGGGAATCAAGGACAGGTATAACAGGTATATAGCAGCCTTTAACATAATACCTGTAGTTGTTAAGTCGAGCAGTTTCAAATGAGCTTGGCCTGCCTTTGGGAACTACAGCAGTGATCACAAAGCAAGCTTAGGATTTTCACAGGATTTCTTTCCCCAAATGGTGTATTAGTAGGGACGTGGGTAGTTTAAATGAACCATAGAGAACTTCTGCTGAGACTTAGAGACACAAGTAACAGTACATGCATTCTGCAGGGAGTGTGGCTGAAGAAATTAAGATGATTATGGATGCCAGTTTGAAGTGATTTCCAAAGAAAATAGTACTATCCCTTTGCAGCCTTATGTGATTTTTAAGAGGTGCAAACGAGTGCATAGTTCAGAAATTTTTGTCTTTTCTAGCAGTTTCCTGCTKCAGGTATTTGAGCTACCTATTTCTAAAGCTTGCTCATGTATTTTACATAAGTTTTTGATTACAGTGTAAACATGCAGAGACTTGACAGTTAACTGGAAAAGGTTTATTTACCCTAACCACCTTGTTTTGTGCAACTCTGTCATGACTTGAATGAGAATTTAGTGAGAAAAAGGACTGTTGAAACAGCCACATAGAAGATGGTCCAAGTCAAAAAGATTGCCTTGAGAAATGACATAAATGCTGCCCTTTGCTAACTGAAGATGAAACTTCTTTTGTCTAAAGCTGAGATACTCTTTTGTCTAAAGCTGAAATGTCAGAATTATTTATATAATCCTGAAAGCATGTGAAAGAGGTGAAAAATCACTCATTCTGCAACCAATAAAGTTGTTTGTTTGTTTGGGGTTTTTTTTTGTTTGTTTGCTTGTTTTCTTTTTTGAATAAGAAGTAGTTAGCCTTCACTTAAATACTAGATGGAAAGGAGTGGCTCTTGGATAAATTTAGACCTGTAGTTCTGGACATACTTGAATTGGTCCTTGAAGCTGCTATACTGTGTATCTTTAAAACAAGAGCACCACATCATGCTGAGGATTGCAAAAATCCTTAAAGCAGATTAAAATGAGATGCCAGTCTACATCCAAATGTTAGAAAAAGGCCATGTGAATTGGGATAAATTTGAACTAGTTTGGACTAGCACCCATAAAAGTGTTAGCGTAGAATGTGACAAGAGTTGTACTGATTTTGGAAATATTCTAGCAGCACATTTCAGAGTATATGGTAATACGGGACTGTTTTTTTCACCATTAGCCTGTAGAAAGGGATAGATGTGAACTAATATTAATTAAAAAAAAAAAAAGCCATCAAGTGTATAGCTTGACTTTTTCAGTTTCCTTCTTCTAAAAGAACCTGGAGAAAAGCAGATAAAACTCCAAAGAGGATGATAAACAAAAGAAACCTGAGGCAAGGAAGAGACGTCTGAGGAAGGAGTAAGGTCTTTCCCAACCCCCAGAAAGGATTATTGAGGTGAGAGGCAACCTCCGAGATTATCTAGTGAATCTGTGGAAAGATGGAATGCTTTTTTCTTAGGCACCTAGCACAGCCACATGGAAAGGTGCTTGTTTTCCTCTCGTCTCTATTTTATACTCCTAAATTCAGTTTTCATTCAACTGCCGTGTGGTGGTGAGCCGTGAAGCAGATGGAGGCGAGTGGGGCCAGGAGGGAGCAAGCAGCACCAAACGTCTTCCCGAAAGCTTATCACCTCTGTGCCTCCCTGCAGGCACCCTGGTAGCTGGGGAAAGAGCAGTGGGGATGCCTCCTGGTACAGGGGAGGGAGCAAGGTAACCCGTATGCTGGTGTCCAGTTCCTCTTACCCTCCAAAAAGTGCAGGAACCTCTCACAGTTGATTAGTTCACATCTCCTTCATGCAAAGCTTATGAAACCTGTCTCCCTTCCTCGCCAGAGTGGTAAGTCCCAGGCGTTGCACAAACTCACCGTTGCAGTGGTCTTTTTTTTCCCCTCCTGTATTTGGTCTTCATGCCCTCCATGGAGGGGTTTTTAAATCCTGCTCTCAATTTGTTTTCTTCATAAATAGAGAATAAAACACACAGGGATAACTCTCTCCCTGGATGCCTGTGGGATTTTTTTTGGTTTTGTTCCCCCCCCCCTTTTTTAAAAAAAAAAAAAAGAAAGAAAGATGCAGCCCTTAGCAATATTTCAACATTTACAATTTTTTTTTTTTTTAGTCCGTTAGCAGTGCAAATTCAGATTGCATAATCAGTAAACAAACAGCAGAGAGGTTGCATATATATCTTTGGGGATTTTTTGGTCTATATTTTTAATAAGGATAGGAAGCCCACATTTGCAAGGTGGGAAGGTAGCTTAGATTTGATTAGAATTCTTGGTATGGGCAAGATCCTAAACTCTTTCAGAGCACGTGTTTCAAGAGATCACAGAAATGGCTGTAGCAAGTTCCTCTGCTTTCTCTGGTTTAAAATGATAGATCTATCATGAACTAGTTTTACTCGGTATGGATAGCAGTGATTTGCAAACTGACTCCTGCTGCCCAGTTGTGAATTAAGTGGTGAATTGAACAAGTTCACTTTTCTTTTAACAGTATTGTACGTTCTCTAAGGAATAGATTATTTTATTTATGAGGTAGAAGATGAGGTAGAAAAAAAAACATTAAATGATTGCTGCTGATGACTATTCTAATTTTAGGACTAGCTATTGAGGCTAATATATTAGTAGAGACCCTAAAATGGATGCCAGTGCTACATGATGAGGAATATACACAGGGAACCACAATCTATGATATCTGTGAGTTTCCAGAGAATACACTGGTGCTTCCGTAAGTAACAGATTTTTCACGCTCTTGCTAAATGGATACTTTGAACGAAAGTATATAAATGATAGCAAAATGYTTCTAGAGATGGATGTTTTATAATACTAGATTATAAAATAATGCTCATATCACATACTAGCACATTAATCAGAATGGAAAGGACTTCTTGAATACTTCTGTATGCGTGATCACAAGATAGCAAGCTCAGCTCAGGACTTTTTTCTGTTGTGCTCCTGAATGCATTCATTGATGAGGCTATGACTATTATTTTAATACAAAAATGTAAGTTTTTGTCTTAATTTTATTGCTTTCAGATTTCAAGCTATGTTTTTAATTTACTTGAATTGTGACAGACTTTTGTTTCTTTTTTTCAGCAATATAATATAGTGTGATTAGTTGACAACTGTGAATCCAATTATATTTAATTTAGATCTTCTCCAGCACATTATTGCATTAATTTTGTATTTGCCTCATGCTAAGAATTAATGCATAGTCAACTTCAGCAAGTTATTTTATGATAAGGCTTTTCAGTTCAGAATCATTTTAAAAACTATTTTTTATTATAATCTGACATATTTTCTGTCTACAAGTAAATAAAAAGCTACTGCAAACTGTTCTGAAATGTAGAGAGATTACAACTTAGGGCCATAGCGCCTGCTATAGGAAGGAAAAGAGGTAAAATAGCTATAGCTTRTAGTATTAATTTTTTGTATTATATTCTGTTGCCCATCATAGTCTCTCTAAACGGTTAGCTACCTAATCCTAGAATATTTACCACTGCTTGATTCCTGTAATGTGACAATAGAAGACTCAGACAAATTTGCCAAGTGTCCTGAGGTACCGTGTGTTCTCTTTGATTCTCTTATTTTCTTTTATTTATTGCTGGGGATGAATAGTGGATGTGTTTTGCACTTTGCTTTTGTGGATTACTGATTTATGGAACTGGAGTAAAAAGGAACTTCTGGGTTGAGGAGGCTGTTAATGCTGGCAGGCATTTACAAAAAAACTACCTCTAGGAATTTTCTTGTTCTCTAGTAGTTGTTATAAAGTTAGAGGCGAAGCTTGAAATGTGGGTATGTCTGCACTGTGAAGGATGCGTTCCTGATGTCAGGAAAAGAGAGAGGAGGCAGAAATCGAGCGGCGCTGGAGGCAGCGTACAGGAATCCGGAGCCTGTCGTCCAGGCTCCTGCGTTGTCAGACGGAGGGACCCTGGGACCCGCTGACAAGGCTCTGGTCTCTTATTCGTGCAACTCTAAACTGAGTCAGTGGCTAGTGATGTCCTAACTAATAAAAAATGATTGAACTCCAACTTTTGCCTGAGCTCGCCTAGACACCTGCACTGAGGATTGTGGTAAATGCCCTAACAGTTACAATTGAACTTGTAAAAGCTCTAGCCAGTCTGGAGCCCAGCTCGTTTTGCAAGTGCAGTACTTGAAGGGCCTCCGTGAAGGATAAGGCAAGGCTTTCTAACCCCCAGCTACATAAGGCATCATGAATTTCCCCCGAACACCCGGCTGCGCACGTGAGGCAGGCTTTGATATTGCGCAAGGCTCCGACCCTGTTCACCTTGGCGCTGTAAACGGCTAAGAATATGCGTTGTCTTAATTGGCCTTCTCGCATGATTTCTGTGTGCTCCACTGAACTTCAAAGGGGGTGTTACCTCTCATAAAGGTAAAAGGGGATGTGAATTTAAATAATGATGCTTATCTAGAGAAAGCACTCAACCTTTCACTGCAGTTCTTAAACTTATTTCCGTGGATACAGCAAAAAAGTCTGGCTAAGGAGGGCTGGCAAGGAGAAACACTAATCAACTGACCGCAGTGGAGAGTCCCTCGCACTTTGACGATACACCACTCCTTTTTCTTGCTCCCTCAATTTGTTATACGTAGAAGGGAGATAAGAAATAGCGAAACCAGTATTCTCTGTCAGCCCATAAACATTAGAAGTAAATAGTGAGGTTCCAGAGAATTTCTGACATATGATAAGCTGGAAATATAATTTGCTAAACAAACAATGGAAAGATTTTAAAGCAGCAATTAAAAGGAAGTGAAAAACAGATGTACGGAGGTGAATATAAACTCTGGAGAAAGTTGGATTTCCTCATTTTTAGTTTTTTCCGCTGTTACTGTTATTAAAACCTCAGTTATGATGAATGTCATGTTGTTTTTATGATTGTTACCACAATTTTAATACAGCCAGTACATTGAGTTATATATATTGGCATTTTGGCTGAGTTTGAACATGGTAAAGTATTAGGGTTCAGATACTTCAGCATCAGAAGGCACTAATCGTATGGCTAACAGCTTTTCTGTTATTGAATGACAACCAGTTGCTTTTCCGTTGGGCCCCAAGCTTACATTTTGCTATGGTATCTTGCCAAATAAGCATTCAGATACAGTCTGAAGTCAAAACCGATGGAGAATATATCATTTACCTTCATAATTTTCTCCCATAATTTTACGCTCCATCAATAAAGCCATCTATCTAGTTTCTCATTTATATTTTTTCTGGCCAGTAGTTGATTATTCTACTGTTATATCAAACAGCCCTTTAATTCCTAGTAAATGCTCTCTATGAATGTACTTATGCCCTGTAATCAAGTCACCTTCCTATTCTGATGTTTTGTTTTAATTTTTAATAGAAAATTTGGTAGACATGTAGGTAGACGTAAGCTGTCAAAGCTCTATTAGGAATTTTCTCTAACCTGCAAATCATTTCTGTGGCTTTAGTACTGACTTTTTTTTCAATATCTTAAAAAAAAGAAAAGAAAGGAAGGAAAAAAAAGGATGGAATAATCTAAAATTGTTGAAGAAATTTATCAGAAAGTTCCAGTTGGTTAGTTAATCTCTTGGGTGGGGCAACATAATGCTAACAGTTTATGACCTGTAAAAATATTTTCTAGGTGATATAACTTGCCAAAATAAAATCAGTGCCATGCGTTAGGTAGTACAGATGTAACAGCTCTGTAGTCAGCAGCTGGCAAAGAGAAATCTACATCTTTCCCACTAATTAAATAAATTTCTCTTGAATTCGAGTGAATTCCTGCAGGCTTTAATTTTTTTTTTTGTTTTGTTGCAAGAAATATTGATCAATGTAAGAGGTACACTAACATGCCAAAGGTGTCTGAATCTTGTGACAGGAGAAAGGAACAGGAGCCTTAAGCCAGTGAAGACCAAATAGGTCTTAGCATAACTTGCTATGCTGGGGGAGGGACTGCGGAGCAGAGACGGGCTCTAACATATCACTAGCCCCTGTGACAGATGAGGGGGCTGCTCAGTGATATGATTTTTGCTAAAGCCTACAAAACTATATTTAGCGCTACTGATGGCAAGTCAAGATCTAAACTGGTCAGTGAGCAAGCCTAACTGCTAGGCCTTAAAATATCTATAGATTACAACAATTGCTAAACTAATGTACTATTGAGCCAGCATAATGGGCACAACATAGGAAAAATAAAGCAGTAATGATATTCTTAAGACAGCTATAAATGGAAGAAAAGGAACAACGCCCCTGAGTCCCTTCTGGGAACTGACTGCTATGGGGCAACGGAGGAGGAACATCTGCAAGACAAGCACACCATGCCAGCGTGCTGGTTGGACTGGAGCTGATGCAGTGAAACAGCAGACCAAACTACTTTGCAGTCTGCAAAACTAAGGAAGTAAGCCACAGGTTACGGTGCTTTGAGGGGATAAAAGACAACCTGAAAATCATCAAGGTGGGATCAGCAGAAGTAGATCAGTGCTGTAGACCCCAGTGGTTGAAAACTGACTGCTGTGGAGGGGAGCATGTTCTCCAAACCACGTTGACACACGAGGCAGGAACCCCTAGATCCGCCATGCCATGAGTGTGGACTCTTAAAAGCTGATAGAGAGGGGTTTTGTGGACCTAAGTAGGCTGGGAGAACTTAAGGATCTGGGAGTAAAAGCGTCTAGCATAAACATAACACTGAATTTGCTACTGACTGTATACTATTAAGTTTATCCTTGTATCCATTGCTATTTATGTAATCTCTTTAGCTGTCTTATAGTATTGCTACATATCCACTGTCATTCTTACCTCATCATCACTTCCCTTTATTCTTGCTATAACTGCCTCTAATCTTTATTTGTTTTGATTATCCTATAGTTAAGTATCACTGATTCCTTAGTTGTATTTACTGTAGCTATGCTTTGTGCCTAAATGCTAGAATTTAGATAAGCTACCAGTATAAATTATAAAAATCATCCTATCTATGCCCATGTGTAATTAGTCTCCTTCCTTGGTGGATAACACCTTGCACATCCCCTCTGCAGAAATTCTCCTTACTAACAGTTAGTCATGGCAGAGTTCACTGTCAAGAATTCAGTTCTGCAGAGTTTA
>NW_020450760.1:489447-504415 GCF_003343035.1 Apteryx rowi | reverse complement strand
CCAAACTGCAGGTTGCTATTTATAATGAAATTATGGTTCTAACTATATCTAACGCTCTGTACTTCAGCTTCACTCTGAACATCTCTATTCTTGTACTATCCATCTGCTAAGGATGCCATAAATTTGCTTGTCCTTTGGTACGAGCTCAAGCCTGGAATGTGCTCTTTTCTGGAGACAATTTTAAGAGTCTGTCTCTCCTGGTTTAGAATCAATTTTTTAAGATAATCCTTTTCAGTTTTGTTCTTGGTCTGGTAACTGACCCCATATTATATATGGTCTCTCTCCCACTTCAGTTGTCTTATTTGAAGATTTAATTGTGTTTTATTTCATGCAACATTTTGCTACAAATGGATGTGGTCTGAAAGAAAAAGAAGTTATTAATCAGCTGTTAACTATTTCAGTAACAAATTCCATCTAGCTGCTTTAGATGATCTTTCAAAAGAATTTTTATTTATGTGGAGTGAGTGAATAATCCTAATCAAATTGTACCATTACGAAGATTTTGATCTTTGCATAAATAGGTGAAGGCTTTTCTTCAGTCCCCAATGAAGGGCATTGTACCTGAACTTACAGACGTGATAATGTACCAAACACTTGAAAAGATCTGTTGGAAGAATTGAGAAAAGCAACAGAATGCAATACAGTGGTTTTTAAATCATATCCAATGTTTTCGAAGGTCTGTTTGTATGGCTTGGGCAACAGGAGGTATGAAAATGGCCTATGAAGCCTATGTAAAAATGTCCGATATATTTCTGACCTGTTATTCAAAAGCTACATTTTGTTTCACAGACGTTTTCTATCTGTGAGTCCATATATCCATTCAGACTTTGATTTTGTCATGGGTACCCAAGAACAGAGCTCCTTCTCTCCGTCCGTCCTGTCCGTCTGTCCTTCCCTCATCAGTATAAAATGCTCTGTCCCTGGCCTTCCCCTTCCAACCGATTGGTGTATTGGCTAGAGCACGCTCCATGTCCTCAGTGTAGATGAGCACACTCATGTGCTTCATTAACTCACACTGGCATTTGTTCCCTTTTCCTAGTTGTATGTCTGTTTTATTACTATTTTTATTTCATTTTTTAAAGCCATGTTCAGTCTGCACACTTGCCAATGCCTGCAGCCTACTGCTAGATTGTACTCTTGAGTACCAGCTATGTGATCTGCTGCAAACTCGGGCAATTACTACTCAATCTATCCATCAATGCGTATCAAATCACACTTCAAAGTGTTGTAATAGTAACCCTGTATATTTGACTGTCAGGTTGACTGAGAGCACCCAATTACTTTACTTAGGCCATTGAGCAGCCATCAAATATTAATGATTTTTACTTATTGCACTGAAGCTGACAAACTAGAAGTGTCTGTCCTCATATGATTGTTCTCCTGAACTATCCTTACTCCTGATGTCTTTGCTCTTGTGTTGTTGTTATGTTTCTCCTTAATTGATGGAGTCCCTTTGTGTTATAGGGTGGAAACCTGAGTTGTCAAGACTAAGATGATAGTACACCTCTTCGGGTTGCATCTTGTGAAGGACATTTCAAGCAAGTACTTGATTAGTTTTAAATATGGAGCAACAATTATGCAGACACTGAGGAATGCAGCCCAGTTTATGCAGAAAAAAGAAAAATCAGGGTTGGTTTGTTTGTTTTTCTTATGTAAGGCTCCAGAACAAAGAATAAATTGACAGGATTTAAGTTTCAGTTTCAGCTTCTCAGAAGTCACTTAATTTGTGAAACCAAAGAGGTGACGGGTCAGTGGTATTACTGACTGCAAGTATAGTAGTTTCAAACATGCTGTATATATTATTTGGCCAATTTAAAAGATTTTCTCTGAAGAAAATTGCTTTTTGACTCTGAGTCAAATAACACAAATTAGTAAAGCTTTTAATAATCTGTCGGAACTCCAGGAACCTATTATTTCTGATGTGATTCCTTTGTGAAAGTGTATGTCATTGCCAAGGCAACTTGACTTACTAGTTTTGCCTTTGTAGAAGGACAGTTCAGACCAACAGGATTCTCTTTGTCTTCCTTTCTTGTTAAAAAAGTCTAGGCTGACAAACTCATTACCTGTCTTTTATAAATTACCATTTTCCCCTGCTGGCGCCTTTTATTCCTTGTGAACTCTGCATCCCTCCTAAATGAGAACAGTAGTTTTATGCTCACTTCTACTTAAAACAGATATGCTGAAGAACTATGAAGAACTAGCACCACTGCCTTTATGGTAAGTTACGTATTGTAATCTGTTTGGCAGCTGTTAATGGATATACAATTATTTTATGAAACAAATTTTTTCTGTTTCCCCAAACTTGCTTTTGTAGCTCCTTCACTAAGTAGCAATATTGTCATATTGTTGTGATGTGCTAATAAAACATTCTCCTCAACTGTTAAAATATATCCTTTTGTAGTTGGCTTGAATCTATGGACCACTAGCCACTTTTGCTTCATATCATGGCATTTCAAAACAAGAAAAGTTATGTAGGGCCACATCATAGGGAAAGCTGCAGGAGGCAAGCCAGCAGAATGTGTCCAAGGAGGCCTCAAAGTAGCAAATATTTTAGTGTCATGCCTGCAATAGGCAACTCTTTACCCTTTTTCAGTATGGAATGATGTATTGACCTAGCTTGCTGGGAACTACGAAAGCAAAAAGTAATGTGAGAATCAGCAAGTTAATGGTCTAGGTCTGACTGTGTGGGTTGGTAGTACTGGTTTCTTGTGCTTTCTGCAAAACTTCTACCACTATTTTAACAATGTTTTTCTTTTATAAAGGCACAGAGAAGTGATACAATTACTTTGTGAAAGTGGAGCTCATCTTTGCAGCAATGGCTGGAAAATGCTGAGAAAGAACTTTGCAGGTAAAAAGCATCATAACTTAACTGTACAAGAAAGCAAATAATTACAAGTGTTAAATCTTGTATTTTAGAGTGAAATGTTCTACTCTTAAAAAAAAAAAATTGCATACAAAGCAAAAACAAGCAAGTAAACTAAAAACCATGCTAGAGCTCAGTCTTAGAAAGTGAATTTCATGTCTGGTTCTGGTCCCTCAACTTGTTAATACATACTTATTAAAGTATGTATTATATAAGTCTGTTTTTTATGAATAGCAACCGTGTTGGGAGCCCAAGTGATATTCTCCTTGTTTCTGTTGGACAAGGGAAAGGACCTGGACTGATGCAAACACATTCTGCAGATTAACACCTGGCTGTGGCAAGTGTTGCTGGCAGGGCTTTGGCTTCTGCAACTACAACAGCCTTTTAGGGGAACAAGGACTACTGGGGAGAGATGGGTTCTTCCTGACAAAGATAGGCAACAACATCTCTGTCAACAGGCTTGCGAAATGATTGAGGGAGACTTTAACCTATGTCCATCAGTGGATGGAAGTGTACACTGGACAGGGAAACAGGGGAGGTTCTCTCCAGCACCTGAGAAAGTGGGACAGCCAAGGGCCTTTATACTGATACATGCAGCTTGGGGGAGCTGGTGTTGTGCTCTGGGTGAAGGAATGACTTGGCTGCGCAGGGCTCCATGGTGGATTAGGCTTACAGGCTTGTTGAGAGTTTACTAGTCAGGACCAGAGTGGAAGGCTGGAAGGGCAATATCATGATGTATGTCTACTGTAGGCCACCTCATCAAGAAGCGGAGGTWGGTGAAGCCTTCTTCAAACAGTGAGAAGTCAGTTCCTGATCCCAAGCCCTGGTTCTCTTGGGGAACTTTAAAATCCCGACACCTGCTGGGAGGGCAACATGGCGGGGGGGGGAGGGAGAAGCAATTCAGGAGATTTCATGGACATCAGGGACAATTTTTCTGACAAAGGTGCTGGACAGGCTGAATACAGGAGGTGCTCCGCTAGATCTGCTACTCACAAACAAGCAGGATCTGCTTGTCGGGAAGCAACAGTCAAGGGCTGTCATGGCTGGAGTGTCTGTGACCTGGCAGCACTGAGGATCCTCAAGGAAGAGTTGCAACAGTTATTAGGGAAGTGGGGACTGCCATGATGAGGAGCGTTCTGAGACAACAGGCAAATCTCAAATAAACAAGCATTTACTTACGCTTCAGCTCCAAAGTAATCCACCTGTTACTAACTAAGAATTAAGCATTAATCAAACATTAGTCAAGCCTTGCTATGTATGTCATACCGTGAGTCTGATGCTGAGCTGTTGGCTATGGAGGCTGCAATCTCTAGTGGTTCTTGGTCTCCAAGGTCAAGATGGCCAGGCTCAAGGGCTCTTTGATGGGAGAAGCCAGAACTGAAGTGGGCATCTTCTCTTTTTTCCAGGCTCCATTGTGTATCACTGGTGTTTATATAYGCTTTTGCATGAATCAAGACCAGTGTGGTCCAAAGGATTAGTTCTTTTATGGGTCAGAACCAGTCTGATCTGGCTGTCCAAATGATTGTTACTAGTTCATCCACACGGTGGTTATTTGTCGCAAATGAATGATGCACTTCACTCGTAAGAGGGAAGCAGCACTATGTTTATTGTGGTAAGATAGTGACTTAACAAAGTTCAATCGTAAATAAGAATGATTTACCAAGGTTCAATAGGCAAGGTTCACTCAGTTATTTACTGTGTGAAGGGACAGCATCAGATGCACACGCAACGGAGACTCTCCTGTTGAGTCATGAGGTTCAGAAAGGACTCCCGTGCTTTCTAAACTCCTTCTGAGAGGAGCCTAGGTGCGTCTGGATCCGATCCTAGTCCCAGAGTTGGTCAACGGTTTATGCCTAAAGGAGTGTGTGCGAAGGAGACCCTCCTGTTGAGTCATGAGGTTTGGAAAGGACCCCCTTGCTTTCTAAACTCCTTCTGAGAGGAACCTAGGGGCGGCTGGATCCGATCCTAGTCTTAGACTTGGTCAATGGTTTATGCCTAAGGGATTATGTGCACAATTAATCAGAGAGATAAGTTAGCAAAGTTTCGCGAAGTTCGCAGAAGTTCAGCATGCTATTAATCACTTACCGAGGATCTGTCATGGGTAAGGAATCTCTCAACCTCAAGGAGTAACCTTGAGAGGCGTCCCTGCTCAAGAGGAGGTTCTGCAGCGCAGCCTGCTGCCATGCAAGAGAGTTCAATGGGCTCTGGGCTGCCCCCTATTTATGGGGGGGGAGATGATTGACTCATAGTCATATTTGCATGCTAGATGGGTCTTAGTTGGTGCATGTTCAATTAGCCCCTGCATATGCACTGTTTACAGGGAGGTCAGGTTGAGGGGAAAAGAGCACATCGAGGGGGAAAGGAGCACACYGTCACATTATCTCATGGTGCCTGTCTATTCCTGCATGTTCAGACAGGCATTGCATATTTGCTGACAAAGTCATCTGATTCCTTGAAATAGGTGCAGTCTGGGTACCATTATTTCAGTTTTACCTTCTTGTGCAATTATGCAAAGCAAAATATTTATTTAACTTCCTACTTTCAATTGAGCAGTTCTGTGGTATATTTGGGTGCAAGGCAAACAGGACATATTTCACAAATAGGCCTTCATACTACAGAAGTGGGGAAGACAAAGAATAGCCTAATGACTGATTTCTGGAGAGCAGGCTTTGGCTTGTTCAGAGATCTAGTAGGCAAAATATCTTGGGAGGCTGTCCTGACAGGCAGAGGAGCCCAGGAAAGCTGGTTCATCTCTAGGGACAACCTGAAATGCAAGGAAGGACCTTAACAGACTGGAGGAATAGGCTGACAGGAACCTCATAAAACTCAGCAAAGACAAATGCACAATACTGCACCTGGGACAGAATAACTCCATAAGTCAGTACAGGCTGGGGACTGACAAATTACATAGCAGCTCTGCAAATAAGGACTTGGGCGTCCTGTGAACAAGTGACGGTATTCCTTCCACAACCCCCCAAATGATTRTTTTTAACCTAGATGTGGGATCTCTCTGCAGCTGGATGTGTTGCTGCACAAATAGGGTGTCACAGGAATAGACTGATGGAATAGCAAACTAATGCTGAAAGGGGGAGGTCTCCACATCCTTTCCCTGTGTACCTCTTCTGTCCATGCTCTTAGCCATGCAGCCTCATCTGAATAGTCTCTGACACTTCTCTGACTACACAGTGAATGAACACAGTGAATGAAGCTAAACTTGTAACCTGGCAGAAACCTTTTTCTTCTTCTTCCCTTCCCCCCCCCCCCTTGGACAGGTTAGCAAATGAAATAATCTCTCTTCTCAAATGAGTACCAGAGTTGGCACAGGTGTGGTATGAGGAGAGGCAGGGAAGGGAAGAATAAAGGTGCTTTAGGAAGTGCATGATATCAAAATGCAGCTGCTTAAGCCATGATACGCAACTTCATCTAGAGTTGTGTCAGCACAACAAAGGAGACAGCATGAGAATGAAACTTATCAGATATTAGAAGCAGAAGGTGCAGAAACTGCTTGAGGCAGCACTGCTTCCAAAACAAATGCTCTGAAACCATGACTTTAGGGGGAAAATGTAAATAATTAGAAGGAGGAAGATAAATTGTCATGAGGAAGGAGAAAGAGAGGCTGAAGAACTGAAAGTGGAAAGATATGACTAAAAGCTTTGTCACTTACCCAAAGTAAGTGAATTAGACTCTACTGGATGTCTCTTAAACCCATGGTGTCATCTATAATTGTAGTAATGGAGATTAATCTTGCTGGCTTCCACAAAACTTTCCTAAACTCTCCAGCTAGTCTAGGTGGTGTGTTACAAACTCTTAATCTTATTCTAAAACCTCCATCTTTTCCCAGGAAGCTATCTAAAATATTCTTCACTCTCCTTCATATGGTCATTTCCTTTTATTTATTTAGGTTGACTGATTGATAATTTGATTAGCTTGTGATCAACCAGTGAAGTTCAGAATCTTTACTGATTTATTGCTTCCAAAATTCAATTCTCACATGACTGGTTCTGGTCCCTCAGCTGTTAATACATGCTTATTAAAAATATATATATATATATATATAGAATTTATTCTAGCTGTTATCAGTTATGCATGGTATTGTGTCCTATACTTGCCTCTGATTTAAATAATACATTCATAAATTGCATTTTGGGTGAATCATTTAATACTAAGACAATTTTTATTTAGGATAGTAAAGGTAAATCAGCAAGTGTTCTGATTTAGAGTGATTTTAAAAAAAGAGGAAAAAAAAAAGAGTAAAGGAAAGAAAGGTAAGTGTAGTCTTCAACCTGTCCTACTCTCTACCCCCTTTTGTAAGGTGAAGACATGTCAATCCTATGAAATCCTATTCTAATACAAAATGTTCTATTTTTAAAAACCTCAAATTCCAGGAATACTTATACAGTAGGAGACAGAATTATGTAGTGAAAATTTTCAACTATATTATTGACTTTTAAGGATAAAGGAGTGAGAACATAAGAAGTTGGAGTGTTGCCTGTTTTTCACCTGTATTAGTAGGTGTTTAGATGAGGACACCAGATCTGTGGAACTGTGGAGTGCATAAACACTATCTCTGTTTGAATAATGAGTCAGAGAAAGTGGAAGTGGAAGACATTGCTTGGACCATCCCATAAAATATATTTTACCTTGAAACTGAGTTAAATTTTATTCCAAAGTTGTGGCACAGGGYACAAATAAAGTTAATGTGACTTGGAATGAAAAAAACTCACCTCTTTTATACAGGAAGCATGTTCTTCCTTTGGCTTACTGAATAACTTAGGCACTACAGCTAGATGTTTTGCCTCACAGTATTCACACAGCAGCCTGTTCCCAGCCTCATGCACAGTGTAGTGCTTAGCAGTAATCGTCCTACTTGCTCAGTGTTTGCTTCTAGCCACTTTGCTAATTTGTCTCTATAGTTGTCCAGTAATAAAAACCTCATGATAACAGACCTGAAGACTTACCAGATTTCCCTGAAACCAGCTTCAGCTTCTTCATCGTTGATCTCTCACACCTGATCACAAAAGAAAATATAAAAGATGACAAAATACAAAAGAAAACATCTTCCACAGATGAGTCTTAGAACTAAAACCAGTGTGTTGACTAGATATCAATACAGGACTCGATACAGATGATTTTGTTTTATGCAAATAAAACAAATCTGTTCCCCTTCCCACAATTAACCTCTTAATGTTTCACAGTCTATAAGCTACACATTCCTAGCTTTTTTCAGAAGGTACCAGTATTATCACCTCTTGTCACACTCTCCCCAGCTCCCTTAACCATGAGATTCCCCTGTAATCCAGAGATACCAACTATTTTTACCCAGACACTACACCCTAAGCAATTACCCTCAACTTGTATTTAGCTTTGAAGCTTTATGCTTCTACATCAGACTTGAAGAAGGGCTTGTATGTCTGAAAACTTACGAAGGTTGTTACAGAAAGATGTAGGAAAATCTGAGAAACAGCTAGCACACTGTTGGTCACAAACAGGTGAAATGTAAACTGGAGCTCCATTATGATGTGGAATGGAGATGCACTTTCTGTTCCCTGTACTGGTAATTCACCACTCTTTCTGTTATGATACTACAAATAGTAGCTCCTTCTCCATCAGTTCACCTTTGAAGATGCTAAGGACTGGAGGAACTGTTGGTATTGTAGGACCTGAAGTGACCTGTTTTCCACAGCYGTATATATTTCAGCATTGCTCTGTCTTTTTTGATAACACTAGCAACTCTACTAAAGCCTTACCATCACCAGGGTTATCAGCAATAATCCTGCTGCTGTTTCTTATTGAGGTAGATGACTCTCAGTCTTGTCACTGTTTCCTAAAACTGTTTACGTGTTCTTCTCTGCAGGAGCAAGACTAAAGTATCCCTATGGCATAGCAAATGTCTGTTCAAGGACCATGGTATTCAGCTCCTGGCATGAGCCCCTTTTTCCAGGTATGGTCAATGACAGCTAAAGCATGATGATCAGGATAAAACGGAYGAGTATTCAGAATAGTTAGCTTCTAAGGTTGAAGTACTAAGCTTCATCCTCCTCTTCGTAAGAGCTCCCTGTTACACAGAAAGAGACGGTATCTTCACAAGCACAACTGGGCATCTTTGCTGACAATTAGCTTGTTCTTCCTTGAGCAGTAAGTGGCACTTTTGATGAGACTGTTGAGAAAAAGAAYCTCTTTCACAACTGCATGCTGGGTCATGCTGTACCAAGAAACATGTAGTGGCGGTCACAAGTTTTCAGGCAATACCAATCCCATATGTCAATGTCCTCAAAGGGATAGAGACAGGTCTCAAAAGAGTTCAAAAGAAGGGAGTATGTGGGCCAATATTACCATATGGTATACCCCAAAACTGAACTGCACAAAAGGTATCTATATTAACACTTGATTTAACTAGATCAATTTGGATAGGTAGTGTTTTGCAAACTCCTGACACATTTCTTAATTCCACAGTTTTCACCTTTGTCCAGGGAGACCTTTCCAGTGTATGCCTAATTTTCATTTCACAAGCAAGCAAACTAAAAACTCAGTCTCAGATAGATAGAAAGTGAATTTCGTTTTCATTTAGTGTCCAAAAATAAATCAACCTGAGTAGTTTTTCTGCTTTTTATCTACTGTTTTATTATTCAAGTCGTTGTCAGGTGAAGGACTACTGGCTTGATTCAAAGGGCTGAGAGCCAAAAGTCTGACACTTAACTCTGGGGCTTTTATCTGGCTATGTATACCTCAGTTTCTTCATCTACAAAATGGGGATAATACCTACATAACTCACAGGACATTATGAAAATGAATAATAAATGTTTTAGCAATGGGCAGTAATGTGTGAGAATGTTAAGTATTTTTACTGTAATGCAGTATAACAGTGATGATTTGGGCACTAGATATGTTCATTAAAGAGGCTGCAAAAGAACTTTTGAGAGTTTGGAATGGTGCAGGCCAGAAAAAATCTGTAAGCTACATGTAACAAATTAGCCTACCATGTACCACTCATCAGAAAAAGGAACCCAAATGCATGAAAAATTTGTACTTACAATTATTTTTCAGGGAGAAAACCTGCAATGAAAAATGATTTTTTTTTTCTTTAATTTGTTGATAGTTGCTAAAATACCCTTGCAGAGTTCTCCTAAGTACTGCATTATAACGGTGTTCTTTTTCTTTTTGTTCAGGATTTGGAGTTTTTGGGTTGTTTGCTTGGTTTTTGGTTTTGGGTTTTCTTTGTTGTTGTTTTGGGGGGGGGGGTTTGACTCAGCTCCCGCTTGCACTCACTTGGCAGTCTGTCTAACCCGGTTTGTTTCACAGTGTTGAGAATAACTGTAACAATGTTAACTAGCAGAAAAATTGGTCATTAAAATGAGTATTTTATTTCCAACCTTACAGCTAAAGGTCATGTTGATGGATTGTATGCCTGGTACTGAGCTGGTGAAGACCTGGAACAAACTGACTGCAATGGCAGAACTTCCTTTCAAGTAGTGAGTGTCACTGTGTTTCTTCTAATATATCAAATGCTATTAGATACAGAGTATTGAATACCACTTTTACCATTCTGACTCCAAAATTCTCTGCTTCACACTTGTAACAAATCCAGAAGTCATGTCCATTAAGTCATTCAAGGCCATCATTCTTCTCCTCTGCTAAAAAGAAAATTAAACATTTTAATGTAACCTTGCTAATTAAGTTTTATGAGATACTTTTGTTTCTTCCATTACATTCTGAGATGTACTGTCTCAGCCTTTTTTTGAGCTATTCCAAGTGTTGCAATACATCCTTCTTGAAGGGAAGGTTCTAAGATTTATTGCTTACCCTGTTTCTGTTGCTTATGGTATCATTTAAGGGAAATACTAAATTAATCATAATTAGGAAGCTCAGTGAGTTGCAACACATGTATTTCCGACATTTTAAATTTAAATTTAGGTGGTGTTCCTCTGAATTCTATAGATGATTTCTGTGGAACTAGTATCTAGCCATGCATCATCCACCCATCTGTCTGTGCAATCAGTCATTACTGCTACACTGGAGAACTGCTCTACAGTAAATTGTAAAATGATGTAATGTTATTCATACTGCTGTACTCCAACATTTGAAGTGATATCAGGTGTATGCAGTTATTAGCATACAGTTTTGATTTTTTTTTAAATAAAATTATATGGAAAAAGAAAAGAACGGTAAACACACATCATTTAAATTTTTAAAATTGGAACAATTTTTACCAATTTTTTGCCAAAAATGTTTTCAAAAGTCCATTATTCTATTACAAAAATTTTTGAAATTCTGACCAACTCTAGTAATCAATCTCAAATTGAACTTTAGTTAAATTTACAGTTGAACTGAAGATGTGTTGTCTTGTTCCCTTCTGAAGTCAAAGCTTTAAATTCTTTGAATTGGGTCTCTTTGATCAGAGATGAGAAAGAARACAGATTTACATGACATAAACAATATTGGCAATTTTATAGTTCCTGTTTATTTAAATCTGATTGTCTACTGGATAGGCAAAAGCTTATTCACTGGAAAGTCTTTCTGAAAGAAGTCCTGCAGAATCTGAAATCATCTCACTGTAGACTTTAATGCTAATAATCCTTTTTACATAATTTCTTCCTAAGTTACTCCAAGTAGCAGAGGACATGCCGTACACATTTAAACAACAGCAGCTGGAGTTAGTAGGTAATTCACTTCTACCTCCAATCATCACTGCTATTTTTTTCAATAGCCTACAGTTTATGTTAAATTTGGGCAGAAAACTGCTAGCTGGATAGTTTCTCTTCTGTGCTGAAAGATACATGATCGAATAATGAAAAATGACAAGATTTTGTGTACTGATAAACTTCTACATTAGGGTGGAGGGAACAGTTTTAATTAAAGTCATTATGTTTTATCAGGGAGGGGGAAAATTGTATTTCTGCTTTCCAAAAAAAGAAGAGAGTAGCTGGGATTGTCTTTCCCCCCCCCCCTTTTTTTTCCCTTTTTTTCTTGGTCAGGCTCCTCCCTGGATTTGGAAGTCTTAGGACATAGTTCTGTGGGTATCTCGTTCAGTGTAGGAGTTGATGTAAGACCTTCCTACCCTCAGCCTTTTGCTTTCATCTCTATTCTTGTTGCTTTTGTTCGTCCAGTATAAAAATTAGCAGGGCTTCACGCTAAACTGTGTTTCAGTTTGTGCCCGTTGCCTCGCGTCCTGTCGCTCAGCACCACTGAAAAGAGTCTGGTCCCATCCTCTCGACACCCTCCCTTCAGATACTTGTACACGTTGATAAGATCTCCTCTCAGCCTTCTCTTCTCCAGGCTAAGCAGGCCCAGCTCTCTCAGCCTTTCCTCATAAGAGAGATGCTCCAGTCCCCTAATCATCTTTGTAGCCCTTCGCTGGACTTGCTCCAGTAGTGCCACATCCCTCTTGTGCTGGGGAGCCCAGAACTGGACACAGTACTGCAGATGTGGCCTCASCAGGGCTGAGTAGAGGGGGAGAATCACCTCCCTCGACCTGCTGGCAACACTCTTCCTGATGCACCCCAGGATCCCATTGGCCTTCTTGGCCACAAGGGCACATTGCTGCCTCATGCTTAACTTGGTGTCCACCAGCACTCCCAGGTCCTTCTCTGCAGAGTTGCTTTCCAGCAGGTCAACCCCCAACCTGTACTGGTGACTGGGGTTATTCTTCCCCAGGTGCAGGACCCTGCACTTGCCTTCGCTGAACTTCATGAGGTTCCTCTCCGCCCACCTCTCCAGCCTGTCCAGGTCTCTCTGAATGGCAGCACAGCCCTCTGGCGTATCAGCCACTCCTCCCAGTTTTGTATTGTCAGCAAACTTGCTGAGGGTGCACTCTGTCCCTTCATCCAGGTCATTGATGAAGAAGTTGAACAAGACTGGACCCAGGACTGACCCCTGGGGGACACCGCTAGCTACAGGCCTCCAACTAGACTCTGTGCCACTGATCACAACCCTCTGAGCTCTGCCATTCAGCCAGTTCTCAATCCACCTCGCTGTCTACTCATCTAACCCACACTTCCTGAGCTTGTCTATGAGGATGCTATGGGAGACAGTGTCAAAAGCCTTGCTGAAGTCTAGGTAGACAACATCCACTGCTCTCCCCTCATCTACCCAGCCAGTCATTCCCTCGTAGAAGGCTATCAGGTTGGTTAGGCATGATTTCCCCTTGGTGAAGCCATGCTGACTACTCCTGATCACCACCTTGTCCTCCACATGCTTGGAAATGGCCTCCAGGATGAGCTGCTCCATCACCTTTCCAGGGATGCAGGTGAGACTGACTGGCCTGTAGTTCCCTGGGTCCTCCTTCTTGCCCTTTTTGAAGACTGGGGTGACATTGGCTTTCTTCCAGTCTTCAGGCACCTCTCCTGTTCTCCAGGACCTTTCAAAGACGATGGAGAGTGGCTTAGCAATAATGTCCGCCAGCTCCCTCAGCACTCGTGGGTGCATCCCATCAGGGCCCATGGATTTGTGGGTGTCAAGTTTGCTTAAATGATCTCTAACCCGATCCTCCTCCACCAAGGGAAAGTCTTCCTTTCTCCAGACTTTCTTTCTTGCCTCCAGGGTCTGAGGTTCCTGAGGGCTGGCCTGAGCAGTAAAGACTGAAGCAAAGAAGGCATTCAGTAACTCTGCCTTCTCTGCATCCTTTGTCACCAGGGCACCCACCCCATTCAGCAAAGGGCCCACATTTTCCCTAGTCTTCCTCTTGCTRCTGATGTATTTGAAGAAGCCCTTCTTGCTGTCCTTGACATCTCTAGCCAGATTTAATTCCAAACGGGCCTTAGCCTTCCTCGTCGCATCCCTGCATACTCTGACAACGTTCCTATATTCCTCCCAAGTGGCCTGCCCCCCTTTCCACTTTCTGTATACTTCCTTCTTCTGGTTGAGTTTTGCCAGGAGCTCCTTGCTCATCCATGCAGGTCTCCTGCCTCCTTTGCTTGACTTCCTACTCATAGGGATGCACCGCTCTTGAGCCTGGAGGAGGTGATGTTTGAATATTAACCAGCTCTCTTGAACACCCCTTCCTTCTAGGGCCCTMACCCATGGGATTCCTCCAAGTAGGTCCCTGAAGAGSCCAAAGTTTGCTCTCCTGAAGTCCAGGGTTGCGATCCTACTTGGTGCCCTGCTGCCTCCTCGCAGGATGCTGAACTCCACCATCTCATGGTCACTGCAGCCAAGGCAGCCCCYGACCTTCACATCTTCCACCAGTCCTTCTTTGGATCAGAAACTGGATCAGAAAACTAGTCCAGGTTGAAAACACTCTGCACTTCAACCTTTTTTCCCCCCAGGATTATTTCTTTACCTTCACTGATTCTGGTTCAGTGTTGAGCCACCTGGACAGCTTCATCTGTACGTAAGATGATGTGGGATGTGAATGAGCAGACTGGAGTGAAGTGGCAGATCCAAAACCTGCTCAAGCAAGCGCTGCTCCCAAGGGAGCCATGACCTAACAGAGCAAATCCGAATACCCAGGGAGAGCGCGGTGAAGGAAAGGCTCAGATACAAAATGAAGACAGAGTGGGAAAATGAATAACCAGCAGTGAATCAGGCTATCGGGTGTTTTTACATGTAAACCAACCCAGATACGTGGCTAGTGCTTTTCATGAAACGGATGCTGTTGACTCCTTTTGTAAGACCTTTCTCCGAGTTGCTAGGAATCGTGTGGCATACTGCCCCGGGGAAAGGCCATGATCTTGTGCTCGCACTCCTCCTCCCTGTTCAGCTCCTGCTCAAACAAGTGAATTTCCTAATAATACTCTACATATGGTCTCATAAATCGTTCATCGCCTGTCTAGTCTTGCAGATGCCTGACACATGGCTTAACTCCACAGTTTTGACCTCTCCCGCGTGTCCCAGCTGTCTCAGTCAGGCAGCTGTCCCGGCAGCACGGCCCTGCGCTCTGCCTGTTCCCGGACTTGACGCACAGCCAGCGTGAAAGCGAAAACTCCTTCCTTTCTCGTAAGAAAGCCTGGTGCAAAACGAAGCGTGAAACGAAACTGAGGCCAAGGCGCTCCGCTGTGGAAAGCGCTTACTGGGAACGAGTCCCCCCGCGGGGTCCCGTCCCGTCCCCCGCCGAGGCTTTCTGGCCAGGGGCGGCGGCGAGGCCGGGGGCGGCGGCGGGGCCGGCTGCGG
>NW_020450760.1:429114-488455 GCF_003343035.1 Apteryx rowi | reverse complement strand
GACCCGGCCGGGCGGCGCGTGCGCCCTGCCCGGGGCGGCCGCGAGCGGAGGCGGCCGCGGCCTCTGCGGGTACCTGCCTCTTAGCCACGAGCTTGGGAGGCTTCTGCTGCTCTCCTCCTGCCAGCTCTTAAGTTCCTTCAAGCAATTGCTGAAAAGCGCTTTTCTACCTTACTGGCTGAGCAGAGACCTATAAATAGTAGCGGCAGGGGAGTGTGAGATTTTTGTAAAGAAAAAGCTGGACGTGCCARTCCCCCCACCCCAACTGCTTCATGTTTAAATCCGAAGTTAAAGTCTGAGATGTCTCAGTGTACTGCCTGCATTTTACCCGAAAGCTTCTTAGGTACCTGCAGCTACAGGTTGCTATACCTTTTCAGGTACACCTAAGTATGAACAGGTAGGTACTTAACATTCACCTAACCCCCCTCGTTCCCTGGATCCAGAAGCTGGTCCTAWGCACCCTTAGAACCTGACTTACTAAATGAGGAGTCTAAGGGATGCCAGAAGGATCAGCCAGCTGCTGTGTCAGGAAAAATATGTTTTTCAGCCAGATATGAGTTGCTGCATGGCTGTGTATTTGCCAGTGTTGGGCAAAGGGAAAGGGTGTAGTGTGTAGCTTTGTGTGTGAATGGGAAACAGTTTGATTTTGATGAACTTCTATTTGGTTTTCTTTCTTCTTCACTCRGTAGGCTGTGGAGTATCCTAGGGTTTCCAGAGTCAGTGTCTTGCTATGCTGGCTGTTCAGAAGTGGGGGCACTTGAGTGCCCTACAACAGAATTTGAAGCCCCTGCTTGAAAAAACATCTTGGCTACTCATTTGTAGGATTAAAACACTTGGGGCTTCACCTAAGAGCTTCCTAGATTGGACTTCTTTTTCTAAGACATAGCTCTCCTTCTCAGAAGAGTGGCTGGCTGATCTTGACCATTGTGGGGAAGATGCTTTAAAGTTTTTCTTCTGCTTTGTTTTTCATGGCTGTCATTTGTGTTTGATCTGCCGAATAGGCCTGAAGCATGACAGTTCCAAGTAAGAAAAATCTTTCTGTATGTTTCAAATGACATGTAGTTACTTTCCTCTGTCTCTTTATATGCACCTTATACTAAAATCATTTCCTACTTCTAGTGTCTTGGCTTCCCGAACACCTTGTTTTAGGCAAATAAATGAGAGTCAGATGTAGAATTCTGTTATAAATGAACTCCTTCACCTCTTCTGATCTTGTGTGCCTTTTTTTCTTTTRCTTAGCAGTGTCAATCATTAAAGCCTGTGCAAACAATCTAACAGTTGCAATCCAGTGACGCTGACTTGCTACATCCTGATGAAGGTTTCAACCTGCATTTTGTACGCAGATTTAGCAGCAGAGCAGCTAGAGTACCTCTTTAAGAATATTTGGCAACCTTTTAGGTTCAGACAGAAGCTGGTGAAAGGGCATGGGAAAGGCAGCATAATTCAAAGGCAAAGCAATAGATGCTCATTTCTTTTACTATAGAATCAATGGATGGAAATTGCCTGTTTAGAACCTTACCTAGAACTATTAACTGTTTTATTTCAAACAAGGTAAGCAAGAGTCACTTCCCTGAATAGCATTAAACCTTTTAGAGCAGCTCAAACTGAAGGGAGCAAGCTAGGCTTCTACCTAACCAATTTCCATCTAGGCTGAGAAGCTTTTCTGTGGTCTTTCTGGTCGCTGAAGAAGACAGTTTCATTCTTAAATTGTGACAGTCATGGTAGGCCTAATGTCTTCTGCAAGGAATATGTTGATGTGCAGAACTGCACCCTACAGGTGTATGCGAGACTGATACAGACTGGCAAATAACTGGCTGATGTAGTAAAAATGGGCAGTGTACAACCTTTTTCTGCTTGAAACCTACACACATCACCTCAGAAATCTCAAAATACTGCTGTTGCAAAAATGAATACTTTGGAAAACACTTTGTGTCCTGCTTCTCTGACTTAACAGAATGTAGTTGTTACTTTTGGGTGCTGGCACCCTAGGTGTATGCCCTGTTTGTAATGATATTCCTACAGGAAAACTGTTCTAGCAAAGTCCTTTGCTTTCCTCAGTATAGAGAGTTTGTTAGGACTGCGGGTGATGGCTTCAGTATGCTGAAGTTCAGTATGCTCCATCTCCCCAGCTCTTGGGGTTTCTTGGGTATTGAGCCCCACTGACACAGTTGCATCAGACTTTTTCAGCTCCCCATTCTCTGCTCCAGTACAGGTTAGAGGGTATCTCCATTGGCACATAGTTATAGCTGTATTGTCTACAGCACTGGAGTGAAAATCGGGGTCCTCACTGTGCAGATGAGACAGAGCTGTGCTTGTTCTCGGCCACAGTTGTTTTCTTTGCTGTTCTGCCTTTGTCCATCCACTTTGTGATGCAAGGAGGGGCCAGCAAAGAAGGGAAAGGACGGAAGTTGATGAGAGGCATTCTGGCAAGTAGCACAGCCTGCCTCTTCCCAGCAGGGGTGAAGTTGCTTCAACTACACCGTTAACAAGTTTGGCTCATAAAAGATATTTTCCACGCATAGTAAAGTAGAACTGTTCTTAAGACAGTTGCACTTGAGTTCTCCCATTTTTGCTTATTGAAGCCATAAAGCAGAAATCAGTGCTAAACATGGGTGCGTTTAGGGGACTGTTTAGGTCATAAGTTGGTCATCTTGGATACATCTGTAGAATGTCTTACAAAAAAAGTTTTAAGCTCAGTACTAGCAATTACAGAAAAATCCTGCCAAATTTGTGATTAAGAGAAGAGATGAGAAACTGCCATTTAGAAAGGATTTAAGAATATTAATGTACATCAGTTATCTGGTTCTTAGAGCAAATACAAAAATATAAATAAGCAGTCTAATTCTTTGTCAATATTCAGATCAAGATCAGCATTGGACAAACAAAAAATAATCAGAAAACACTTGAAACCGTGGGCTGTGCTTCAGAGCTGGAATGATTCTGTGGCTAAGCACAGCAAAAGTGCTCATTTGTGACTAAGCTAGGAACATCCTTAACAGGAAAAGCGGGGATAATAACTGAATGAATAAAACATTCAAAGCTTGAGGGCATGTTAAGTATATTTTGTAAAATGAAATATTCTGGCAGGAATCCAAACAAAGCCACTCAAATGCTGGTGCTGTCCAGTGAGAAAGTTGGCTATGAAAAAGCCTGCTGCTTCATTTAAGGCAAGCCAGGAGAGAGAGTACGCAGTTCTTAAGGACTTTCCATCTACTTGGAAAGTAAACAGACCCCAAGCAAAGTGTGCATGGAGGCACATTAACTAATACCATCACTGTTTCTCTGTACTTTGGTGTATTTTAAATAAAAAAAACTTTACAGTTTGATGGTGAAACAAAAACAATTGTAGCTGCTTAACTTGCGTCCGAATCATGTTTAAGCAAACAGAAGAATTAGGAAGCAGAAGACAAACCTAGCCTCAAAATGATAAATAACTGGAAATAGCAGAAGTTGAACAATGAGGTTTGAGAACTTGTTTGCCATCTGAACAGCTTGTATAAAATATGTTCACTGACATTAAACTTAACTGAACAGTAWTGCCAGCAGAGTCTTGAAGTTCAGAAAAAAGTTCCTTTGATGGAAGTTACTTGAATGAAAGATGTCTCAAATAGTCAGACGTAAGAAAAACAGAGAGACTTTTGACTCTGGACATTAGAACTGTTGCTGTCTTGCCTGCATCAGGATATCGGTAGCTGAGTTCTTCGCTCAGCAGAGGAAAAAACTAACTATTTGCAAATAAAAAAACAGCTGGAACACTGTAATGTAATATAATATTATAATTGGAGTATTGCTGATCTGAAAACTCCTAATGTTCTATTGTCACTTAGAGACACAGGAATTACTAAAGCTTGAGATTAGCCAAATTCCATTTCAGTAAGTTTAGACTGTGAACGAACCTCCCTCTTCTTGGCTAATCACAGTAGCTATAACATACAGATCTTATTTATCCAACGAATATCAGAGCAGCTGAAAGTTGGATTCACAGAGGAACTCAGTTCTCTGATACTGAGTATGGTGACATCAAAAATTTAGGTGCCTTTCTGTCTCATAGGGTTGCCATCTGGGTTCCCCTTAAAATACCTGGTTGCAACCAGAACACCTGCAATGTGATCTGCAGATTCAGCAAGCCCTAAATGGACCTCCTTAGGCTAGTTTAAGCCCYAGCCATCCTTAGGGCCACTACAACGAAGAGTAAGAAGACAGTGGGGCAGGGAGAGGGTGAACAGAGCTTAAGATGTGCCCATACTCTTGCCTTTTTCTCTTCACTAGCTTAGGTGCCTTCTTGGGCTGTTGTCAGTTGAGATGTCCAGTCCTAAACACGCTGGTGGGAAGTACCTATTCCAGAGCTAGTGGTCAGAGCACTTAAAACTTAAGACACTCTTCTGAGAAGTTGAGATTTCTCTATCTTTGTATAGATCTCTGTCTATGTTTGTTAATGCTTGCTACCTACTATGGGGTTTGTTTTAGTTTTCCCTTTCTTTTTTTAATCTCTTTGTAATTGCTATTGCTCTTGACAGTGAGGCACTACCTGCAGCTTTCCAATACATTTGGGCTAATACTTTGCTGTTTCTGCCAATACTGCTCTAGGCTAAGAAGCTTAGGTAAAAATTTCACATAACTTTATGAATGTATGAAGCAATGTATCTCGGTTTTATGCCACTAGGTGGAGAGTAGCTATGGAAATGGAAAAGAGAAGGACAGCTTTGTGCTACAGCTGCAAAATTTGACCTCCTGCCCCTACTGCTGATCAATATTTGCATACAAGTAACAATTAAAAGTAAACACAAATTTTTGATGTGAAGGAAATTTGTGATGTCATTTCTCCTAAATAAAGGATTTTCTTTTATTTCAAGTCAAGAAAGGAGTAACTGCACAGAGATTTGTTGGTTATATCCTGTTTTCACATTCTCATATTGCTGATAGACTGTTTAAATTTAATTTGGAAGGATGAGCAAATATTTGTGTAACTTCACTTCTTCTCTCCTTACTGTGTGTCTCTCTTTTTTCCCAACCTGCTCCTTTATTTATTTCATTTTCTCCTTGTTTTAAGGACTTACTCCTGAGGCCAATAAGTTAGTAAGCAGCTTGAAAAACATGCCACAGCTGCATGACGAAGCGTACGCCCGGGAAGAAAAGCTGTACGACTCGCATGAATATCCAGATAAGACATTGGTGCTCCCGTAAGTACATTTTCCTTGGGGAGAGGGAGGGTTGGGAAGTGTCCTGTTAATTTTCAGAGAATTAAATCTCCAACCATTAATGTGAAGATCCCAGTATGAGATTAGCAAAAATACTTAAAAGGGCTTAAAAGGAAAAAAACTACATGTCTGGCGCTATTTCTAATCAAGTGTTATATAGCTGCTTGAAAAATAACTTTTAAATTAGACAACAAGTAAGCATTCTAGGCAGCTTAGTTCTGCATTTTTTCTGTTTCTGAATGTTAACTTGCTGCTGTGCAGACATACAAATATTCCATAGAAACTAAGAAAACTTTATATACAGCACTGTGTAAATTATCTCCAGCATATGTCTGGAAAAGTAGCAGCTAATTAATGCATCCATGAATAGRCCCCATGCTTTAATTCTGCAGGCCTTCTGTTTTTAGAAAACTGTAAAAGCTGATTGTCTTTCCCAAATTTATGCAACATTATGATAATGAGTGATGGGCTTATAATTAATCTGCATTGCTTCTTAACTGTTGGGCAATGATTAATAAGCTTATAGGTTTTATTTAGAGGGCAGTATGCTAATTTGAGATATTCCCCAGCTGTGATGAATGACTGTACCCCTGTAAACATGTTAATATTGCACAAAGGATGATTTTACACAGTCGTTCAAAAATAAATGGGACTATAGCTGTTTTGCTATAAGAGTAAAAATGGATATTCCGTAATCTTAAAGGAGAAAAATTAGGACATACAAACAAAACGTAAGGTTTATTAATTTCTTTTTATTTTGCATTCAGGTCTCTGTTAAGCTTTTAAAAGTAAGCCCTTAAAAGGGAGGTGGCAGGAGAAGGGGTAAGGGAAAAAGAAATGGACTCCTGGTGGAGTAGTATTGATGTGAACATAAAATCTTTGTTAAATATGATGGTTATACTAAGAAAAATGGAGATTTGTTACAATACTGTACTTATATCTGAATAACTTAAATGCTTTAGAGAATTTCAAATATAACAAAACTGTGCTAGTAAAACCATTTGGGGCCTGAATATACATCTCCTAGTATGTTTTCTATAAAGAATAAAAAAAACTAAAAAAAAATCATTCAGATCAAGAGCTTATTGAAGTTTAAAAAAATCATCTTGTTTTTCTGGCACAACTAAGTGCCATTTAGGGAGGTTAGTCATGGCAACTTGCCACTTTCTCTTTCGTACTAGTTGAGTGATATTTTAACTAGGCAGTTGAGAAATATTGTATGTTTCTGAGGGGAGAAAATAGGAGTCTTTTGTGAACTTTGTATATCTGTGTAATAATGCTGGTGTAATGAAAAAAGATATAAACTTATGATCTGTTTTGGAGGAGATGCATCAAAAGTGGTGGACTAGGCTGGTCTGGGGATTTAGAATTTCATAATTTTATTTAAGCAGCACTTCCGCAGGGGGGCTTTCTTTTCACAGTTTTTCAACTGACTTCCAAAGCTGCTCTTAGTCAGTGTGCATGAATATGCTATCCAACAAGGCATTTTTTTTACATGAAACCTAACCTCTTAGCTACAGTATGTCAGTTAGTTATGAATGAAAGCTTTACCCACGCTCTCTCTGCTGTAAGGCCTCGTAGGAGGAGTGGATCTGCAGATTTTATTAGTTGATGAGTTGATAATTGACTCTTACTTTTGCATATTTTATATTGCTATGTATGTATACAAAAATAGCAAGTAGGAAAATACGCTGTTACAAATGCTGAGGGAAGGTAATCAGCTTTCTTCTCTGTGCTCTAAACACCTTATTTCAGGAACTTTCTTTTGCACATTCATACAGCGTGCAGTGTCCAGATCTTTTCTATAGCCTTTGACTGTTTTCCAGTGTAAATGCTGAAGTTATCTATCACAGTTATTCATATAGACTGTTGCAGCTGGCAGCTAACTTTCCATGATCCCCAAGCAGGGGGAAGCACTGTGAATGCACTGAAGATCACCCTATTAAACATGCTCCTGGATGTCTTTGCTTGGAAGAGAAAGTAGCAAGRGCAGAGCTGGCTCTTGCTGGCCCAATATTTCTGGTTTGTTAGCTGCTTGTTGGCCATTGCATTGCTATATAGGAACACATTCCAACTGTTAAGTAAATCTCTGTTTTCCAGTGTTTTAAAAATGTTTTTGTTTCTTGTCACTTTAACCTTGTAATTCACTTTTTTATGTATGTAACTTAGACTTAGAGACATCAGTCTTAGCCTTAAACTTACTTCAGCAAACTCTCCCTCGCTTCTACTCTGAAAACTTCCTTTAAGTTTGTGTCCAGACATGCTTAGGCTTTGGTCTCCATCTGCTGGACTACATACTGCATGGTGTTTGAAAGTGTTACCTTCCTGGGCCCATGAGGTATTTCCTGGCTCATTGCAGGCCCATCCTATCGCTCGACTGGCCTCTTTTTCTTAAAATGAGTTGCTTTGTCTTGTCTTTATTGTACCTAAGGCAGTCTTCTCCCAGCTCTCAAGGCTGCATTTCTTCAGTGGCCAGTAGTTGATTGTGAGTGAGTTGTTTATAGTCCTGGGGCCTCTGTTTTCAACCTATGCTGACCTATTTTATGATCCTTGCTGTTATCACACACTTAAACTGCACGGCATAACCAGAGACAGCCAGTACCAAGTTTCAATTCATACAGCAAGCTCTCATAACACGGTGGCAACAGGCCTAGCAGGCTAGCACTGGGGCTTTACAAAGTTAGCCTGTTACGAGCAAAGGCAATAAGGTTTTTACTGGGTCTCTAGGCAACAGTTTCCTTCTTTTCTTGAAGGTCTTGACTAACCAAGAGAGCCTCTTCTGAAATCTGAGGTCAGAGAAACTGAGGAGAGTGGATCTTGTAAAGGCCACAGAAATGAAGGCCAGTCATAAGACTCTTAAGAGAAGATACTCTGCCTGTCAGGGAATGTATATTTATCAAAGCATTAAAAAGTTGTTGCAACTCTTCTGTTGACCCCTGTATGCACTGGGAGTTTCACAGACTCCTCTCAATAATTTGTGAAGCGTTTTTTTAAACCTTAACACTTAGTATCAGCTTTGTTAGAATTCAGTTCCAAATGTTAGGATTTAGTAAAGTAAGTCTGGTTTCTACTTTTCCGCCTTTGTTTTTGACAACTCCTCCCTCCCATCCCAAATTCTAAGTCTGTTAACTTTAGCGATTTGTGCTTTAAACCACATCAGACCATGAGTTTCTAAACTTGGAACTTAATGTTCCAAATTTGACAGCAGTTTTGCACCATAGACTTGGTGATGGTAGTGGGGAGAAGGGTAAAAACTACTGATTTAGTGAAATAATCAGAAGTGATGAGCTAGTGTTAGCTCTAAGAATGAAACTTTTTTCAATTCTCTTTCTTCATAGCTCCTCTAAGCAAAACAAAAGAATTGTCTACACAATCCTGGAGCTCTCGCCATTACTTGATTCTTCCAACATGACTCCAGAGGACTGGGCCAAAATTGCAAGGAAACTTGAGGTACAATGGTGTGGGATGAGATTTCATTCGCTGCTTACACGAAACAGCAGTATATCCAATATATTTAGCAAGATAATACAATCCAGTAGTGCTATGCTTATGTATTTATTTGTTAAAAATATAAATGTTAAGCAGGATGTTACACCCGGTTTAGTTATCTGCAAAGTGATAAGTATTATGCATGTAAGATTGGAGGAAAAATTTTTCCTTCTGAAATGTTGCAAACTTATTAAAGTTATATAGTTCTTCCACTGATAAGCCATGTCATAATTTTATAAAAGAAAATAAATTTAAAAATCACAAATATGATTGCAATAAGGTGTGTAATATGTAGATAGAATTGTTCTAAAGTGTTTAGTTAAATTAACTGTCCAGAAATGTTGAATAAAATCCTTAGGTGTAGGTGACTTAATTGGAGGTTGCTTAGTTGCACAGCATTTGACTGTGCAAATAGCTTAATAGTTGACTATTAATATTGAAAATAATTTCATATCTTTATGCCTCTCTTACTTTGGACACAGAGTGACGACTAGCTTTGGCTCTGCAGCTGGTAGAAAAAATGCTATTGTGGTTAGGTTCCCCATACTGGGAAATGTTTAAAGACCTAGATATTTCTGTATGTGTAGACAAACTCATTAAATCCTTCCCTAGATGAAAAGTCATCGCTTCTCTGTTCCTGTCCCCACATCTAAACTTACCTGTGTGCTTTTAAGGAAGCAGAAGTATGAAACATTTAAAATACTTCACACCAGGAATTCATACGCAGCTCTTAAGTAGTAAATAACCGTGGACCTAGTAAGATACTGCTCTTCCACTCCTGCTTGCTCTATGATGATGGGCTTTATAGTGTGAATTTCCTCCTTCCCCCAAGGGTACCAATGTACACCAACAGTGTAATAATGTTGAGAATACTGCTGAAGATCATGTAATAGTCTTACACCTTTAAGTCCTCTAATCCTGAAACCACCAAACGAGGGACGATGCTCCTGTAGAATGCGTCTTACAAGGGCCGAAGAAGAGACGAAGCTGGCGTGTTGGTGGCGAGCCTCTAGGATTCAGCAGGGTACAGCTGGGAGCAGGCCAGGGCTGAGAGTAAAGTAACAGGAGGAAGACAATGCCGTGCTGAACAGGAGAGGTCTTACCTGATTTTCTTAATTGCACATTAGTTTTCTTACAACTTCTGATCTCAGAAAATGCTTCTTTGTCATACACAGAATCCAACTTCTCTGTATGTACAAATAGATATCCAGTGTATGTAATTCAAGTGAAAAGTGCTGAGAAGGGAAAAAAAAAACCCATCAGCATTCTGACATATATAGGCACTGTCACTTTGTGTTCATTTTAGACTCTTACTTGGCAAAGCAGTAATGTGCTGAAGATTTTTCAGACTGAAACATTCAGAGATGCTTGTGTGGGATTTCTCCCTAATTCCCAGCCTGATCTTCTATGTTATGAAGCTTAAGCCAAGCTGTGTTCTATCTCATTGAATAAAGTTCGTAAGGCTAAAAATATTCATGAAGCATACTGATTAACTTGGAGAGGGCAAGTGGCTATTTCTCAGATGGCTGCCCTTGAAACTTGCTTACTGTGTTACTGCATTGGTGAATAACTACAGCATACTGTAGTTTGGCCTACAGAAAGATCTTGCAACACTGACTGTTGTTGTGCTGACTAACCTGCTAGAAATAAACTAAAATCCCCGAAACTTTCAGTAGGCAGCAACATGTAGGGGCGAGTATCATCAGTGAAGAAATAGAAAAAGGACAAGTAGAAATCTGAAGGTAGGTTTGGAGGTGACCTTATTATCAGGAGATGCCAAGGGAATGTGCCTACTGTAGCATAAGAAATATAATTAAATAAAAATCTGGCTTGATTCCATGGAAAGAACCTTTTTTTCCTTCTGGCACTTTGCATATTTGTTTAGACTTCTGTGTAATCCTTTCCACGTTAGCAAATGAAAAGTAGTAATAAAAGCCATCATTGTCTCTTACTACAATGTTTACTATGTGCATCACTTAAAATAGAGGAACCAAATCCTTTTTCCTCTAAAAGCCAGCAGATAACTTTATTCCAACAGGATGAACGGTGCCATTCATGACTTTGCATTAAAAGTTATCCGTGGATTGATCTTATTATAAAATTCCTTTTTCCATTTGTACACACCTGATGGTCTAAGGGACTATTCAAAAAACAGCAGCAAGTGCATGTACCTTAACTGTGAATAATCAGTCCTCTCTATGGCAGAATTCACATACTACTACAGACAGGTTGACTTCTGAACAGAAGAGGGCACTCTTACACTGGCAATTTGCCTGCCTGGATTAAATTGCCAACTGGATCAAATGGACTGTTATTTCTGTATGTTATGATAGCCTTGGTTTGCCTAATATGTTCCTGTAAATGGTGTAATCCCTAAAGTAAAAGCAGTAACAAGAAATCAGACTATACGACTAATTTGCATATGTTAACATTCCTGTTTAAAGCCATTGCTAAGCTTTTCTTAATTAGCAGTGTTCTGGTTTAAAAATGCTGCATTAATATGTATACATAGAAGAATCTCTTTGACTGTTCCATAATTAGAATTACTAGCTCTAGTGCTTATTGTCCGATTAACCCTTGATTATATTTAAACTGAAAATGTGGATGACTCTAAGAGGAATTATGCTTGTAGTACTTCCTTAAAGTGTTACACTGCTGCTTGTATCAGTGAAAATAATGCAGTTTGCACCTCACTTACTGATGCCAATGTGTTGATTTAATAATATGAAAAATGTCTCTCCAACTCCAGGAACACTATGAGAAGTATGATGGCTTTGTGATTCTTCATGGTACGGATACAATGGCCTATACAGCCTCAGCCTTATCCTTCATGTTTGAGAACTTGGGCAAAACTGTTGTTATGACAGGATCTCAGGTAATGGACTTAATTTGAAGTTAAAGTCAGAAGCCTCATTTTCTGTTCTTATATGCAGAACTATGTAGTATCCTGCTGATCACTGTGTACATTAGTAATGCAGTGTGACCAGGGTGAACGGTCACTGTGCTGATAAAAATTAGTGACAATTGAAGGACTCACCAGCTGAGGATCTGCCCCATAATTTTATCATTAGTGACTTTATAAATCTGTACCAAATCCGACCAGTAGTTCATTATGGCTGGGGCCAGATGCTTCAGAGAAAGATGTAAGAGCCTGTCATTGGCCATTGTGTAATAATCTGTTTATATGAGAAGCATCTTTCCAGCCTCAGGTGGCTGCTGGTTGTTAGCTGTCTCTTTTTTCTTTTAAAGCCCTGAAGCATGCAGTCGTATTACTTCAGCAGTTGTTACCCTGTCTTATGTTATTCATTGTTCTTTGGTATCTCCTATCTTTGTTGCATTCTTCCCCATTTTTTATACTCTCTAAGCATTATATGCATTTTTGATCATTTCTGTTCCACGAAGCATCTAACATGGTCTGTTTCTTTCACTTTAAAGACTAGATTTTTTAATTTCTTTCCTTTAGCTAGAGATCAGACCTTTGCATATTGTCTGAGGGGGAGGGGTTGTCTTACTAGAATAGCTTCCTTGAGCATAAAATACAGCTCTAATGACAAAAGAGAGATGAAACATAGCACTGTAACATTTCCCTTCCCCCCCTTTTCATAACTTCCCTTTCACATGTGGTCTATTTGAAGTCAAAATACAAAAGTCTAGGAAGAAGTAGACTCCCACTTACTGTCTTGACATGGGGCAGTCTGGTCGCAGAACGTCATATTCAAGATTCTACTTTCTTTTTTGCTTTATTTTTTGGAGATCTGCCTGACACATGATCCAGCAACAGAGCATGTGATTTTTTTTCATTGTTGAAAGGAGCTCTGTCTCTCCATTAATAAAAAGGCAATCTAAAAAGGCATAGAAGTCATCACTGCTTCACTCAGCAGACTGAATTTCTGTTTTTAATCTTGTCCTTTACTGTCAGTAGTAACCTGCTGGTTCAGTTTTTGTATTCTGTGAGGAAAGATGGTGCAAGAGAGCCATTCTGAAGCCCGTCGTGAGAGTTCGTATGAACCGAGGCTGTTGCTTTTTCTCTGTACAATCACTTCTCCCATGCGCAAACACTTAAACTGAGTGTGCCTGCTTTCTATTCTTGCTATTTTTCCTGAATCAGTCTCTACTTCTAAAAACAACTGCTCAGTCATTCTCATCTCTATATTATTAAGTACTCAATTATAAAAGTCTGTTAAGCACAGAAGGAAACCCTACCATCTGCTTCAGTCTAAAATAGTTTGGATGAAGAAGTAAACTTTATTTGTCATAAATCATTGTTACATAAATTATTCATGTATTTGTATTGCATAAGTTGGACTCTTTTCTGCTGTGTAGGCTTTATGTAATGGACAGTATTTAATTTCAATCTCTGTTCTTTAGGTGCCCCTATACGAGTTGAGGAATGACGGCCGAGCCAACCTACTGGGGGCGCTGCTCTTTGCTGGGCAGTTCGTGATTCCTGAGGTCTGTTTGCCTGTGAAAACTGTCTCAGAAGCTGCTTTTCTTCCTCTAGCTAGAACACATACTTAGATACTCAAAATGTCTGATAAGTAGTAAAGAATTGCACTTAAAAAGGGAAAAAATGGATTCCACTGAGGTAACGGACCCTTGCATGACAAAGCACATGCCTTTATTTTCAGAATTCATATACCATTTTTCCTACATACAATCTATAAAGACTATCAAGTCTGAAATGCAGGTTGCAGCAGACTTGAAATTCCTTTGCAAACATGTGGGATCTTAAACACTTTTAAGTCAGTTTTTGAAGTGGAAGTTACTTTGAAGTTCTAAAGTTGCTCTAGAACTGATAGCAGCATCTTCTGGTTCTGGTTCCTGAAGACTGAAGTGCTGAGGATGACACACATAATAGACAAGAAAGCATCTGCATGCTCTCAGCACCCTGCCTTTAAAAGATGGTGGCACTGCACAGGCCCAAAGCCTGAGAGAAAACTAATCAGATTACACCTAATTCCAATTCGGCCCGTGCTCACACAGCCAGTTCCTTGTAGGATAACAGCAATAGCTGACTGGCCAAGATCTTCAGAACTAACAACAACTTTGAAATATCTTTTTTCCTTCAAATTTCACTTGAGACACTTTTAAGGGATTTGAAAAGGGGCCTAGTTTTAAATGTTGTTTGACTATTTTAAAAATTATCATCCTTTTTCACTGGGCCTTTTTTAAGGTTTTGGACTCTGAATTTAGATATAATAGATAAACTTTTTAATAAGTCCATGCTGCTCCTTTCCCCTGTCCCTGAAGTGGACTTAAGCAAACTTGCTGTCTCCTAGACTATGCCTCATGAGAGAATTACGAAACTAGTTAGCTCTTAACTTGTTTTGTTCTTAAATTCTTAAACCAATGTGACAGATGTGCCAATTCTTTTTTGAAAGGGTAAGAGTTGTAAACATCTACTAGCCTCTGAGTTGCTTTAAAGATTTAGAAAACACTTTATAAAGGACAGACTGCAGTATTTATCTACTGAATCTTTTAATTACTGTCTTATTCATAGAGCTGTTTCTTTACTTGTCTTGCAGGTGTGCCTGTATTTTTATAATAAACTGTACAGGGGAAATAGGGTGACTAAGGTGGATGCTGAGAGTTTCAATGCCTTTTCCTCACCTAACCTGCCTCCACTTGCAAATGCTGAGGTTGATATTAAAAGTAAGCAACATCATCTCTTAAGCCTTGTAATTTGTGCCACATGCAATAGAACTCTAGATGAATAGAGTCCGTGCTTATATAGTTGAAAGGCTGTTTTTAAACATTGATATATATTTAAAGCCCTCTATCTTGCCTCCACTTCTTGTGCTCTGAAACTGTTTAAATATTAATAAGACTTTAAGAATTTGTGATTCAACTGCATTTATCTACTGGGGATAGATATGAGCCAGGCTGCCTTTGACTAAACATTCAGACTTACCAGAGGGAATGTTGCCCCTGTGTCATGAAAATGCTTGCTCTGAGGATAAAAAGGAGGGAGTGGGTAGGACTGAAAGAACAATGAATTTAATCCAATTAATGACCATGCTGGGCTCCGAAATCAAGCAAAAGACTCATGGCAGAGTACATGCAGCTTCAACAAGCCGATGTTGGATGCATGTCATTTTGTAAGAGGTTGTACTGGATATTTAGGACCTGTCTGAATTGGGAACACACTGAAAATAGCAGACCTAGGACATCTTCTGTGTTTTTTTTTTTTTTTCCCCCTGACTTATTCAGACTCCCTACAATTTCTGTGATTCTGTTCTTTAAGGAGAGGGAAAACCTTTTTAAAAACTGCATGAAGATTACAGTATCTGATTACAAAGTCATTAACCCATTGATGTCTGTGCTTGGATAAATGACACCCTTTCTTTGGAGAGGGGAGAAGAGAGACACATTTGGAATCTGGCCAAATGAGGAGTTGTCAAAACCTACTAAAGGACAGTTTTCAAAAATACAATGAGTTATGCAAGCTGCTCTTGGATAGCCTAAGTATATTTGAAAGGACTAGGCCTAGATGACAAACTCCAATATTACCTAAAAATATAGGTCTAGACCTCCTAAGTAACACTTATCTGATGTTCCTACATTTCTGGTGGAGGATTGCAGATGGAGAAATAAGGGGTCTGTTCCTCTTTTGCATCTGAGTTTAGATTCTCACAAGTGAAAACAAATTAAATTTCAGCCTAGTGCCCTAGTGCCTAGAGAATGCTCACTTCACTTATTTCTCATTAAACGGTGAAGAGTAAAAATACCCACAAAAGATTTAGAAGATCTCAGGTTGACTGCTGTCTCTTCAAGAAGTTACTTAACCTCTTGGTCCTTTGTTTCCCCAAACAAAAGATTTTAATCTAAATATTCCTCACCTGTTAAGGGGTAAGGAAAAAATACATTAATGTTTGTGCCTATTACTGTAGCATCTGTACAACTCAGTGAGGGGGGAGGGAGGACTATAGCAAGGGGTTCCCAAATTCTTCTGCTAGTGGCAGTAGGAACTCTAGCCCTATGCCATGCAGCATGCTATTCTGAGTGACATCTACTACTACAGAGACATCCTGCAATTTTGAAAATTAAACTTAGCACATTTACCTAATAGTGGGAGTCACTTAGCAAAGTTCCAGGATCAAAATGGTATGTTCATAGGAGTCATACAAACTGAGGAAGCTTGTAAAATACCGTAGTGGTCAATAAGACATGTCTCAGCTAGAGAGTCTGCCACTATGACTTGACTGTTGCAATAAACTGGGGAAAGTCTTCTTTCTTGGGTTTTTATGAACTGTACGAACTAGGGTATAAATACATACAGTTTTCTGACTGATCAATAATGAAATGAAGCTGCAAATTGCATGCTATTTCTCTCTTGCATTTGAATGGTCTGTTTTATGATTCCTTGTATATAGTAGAAAAATGAGAAAGTTATTAAGTACTTCCCTTGGCTGATATTGTGTCCCATTATCTTTTCAATAGACTGCCCCAATGAGATCAGTGAGGATTTCTGATTTAAAAACTGATGGTGTGATGGGCTCTATTCTTATTTGTTTCAGTTGATTACCCTGTTAGGGTAGCATCATTTATCCAAGATGACAGTGTCAGTATTGAAGGATTGTTTCATTTTGAAAAAACATAGTTTATAGAATGGGCAATCTACTAGTGCTGCTTTATTTTGTCCAAAATAATTGTTTGAAACATAGCTGTCTTCCTTGTGTCTGCTCTTACAATCCTCGTATGAAGCTTTCAGGGAGACAAGGAATCACCTGAGGCTTTTAAAAACAATCTGAACAAATCTAGCATCTTTAACTTTTTTTCAAATGACTTTATATAGTATGTCTTAACCATCCTGCAGATGGGGCTGACTCTTGCTGCTTCAGCATTATCTCGGGCAGTCTGACAACGCCAGATTTGAGTAGGCCACGTGCAGAAACTCTTCCTCGGGCTCCCCAGTTCTAACACAGCTGGGAATGAAAGTTGCAGAGAAGCTGACGGTGAAGAGGTGATAGAATGGCAGGAGTGGGCAGTGTAATGGGATAAGAGCTCAGGATCGCAGGCTGGTATGTAAGAATGAGAAGAGGAAATGCTGTTCGAAGTTAGATGTGCTGTATAAAAGCAGTGATCTGCTTCAGAGCCAGAGAGAGGAGAGAAGCTCAGTCCTCTTCCCCTCCCTTTCCTAGCTGGAGCTCTCTTCTTCATTATTCATCTCCATTTTTCACCCCATTCCTCCTTCAGATGAGGCTCCTAATAGATTTCCGATCCCATCAACCAGTTGTGTTCTTGGCCAGGTCCTTAACTGTGTTAGCAACACCTAAGAGTCCCATTATCAAGTTTTAGACCAGCAAAGGTGTCAGTTTTCTTAAGACTTTGAATTCAGCATGAGAAACTCTTGCAAGAAGTGGTGAAAAATCCTAGTAAACTCCTCAGGTGAGTAACACAGTGTTAATAGGAAATACTTTTGCAGCAGAATCAGAAAATTCTATATGAAATAATAAATTATATAGGAATAACCAACATATTTTTTAAATCTTAAAGCTTATCAAATGAAAGACCTTGCCTTATTTCTCTCATATTTTGACAAGGAGTGAGACAGAGGAGGTCTGTTTCGCTTGAATTGTGTAAAGAGTCTCAGTATATTTCATAACTGATTACTCTCCTTCATTCTCTATCATCTTAATGAAGCAAATATGAAACTTGCTGCGTTACCATGGCTGGGCTTTCTTCATCACACACGCATGTAACTTCTGGGAGTGGTGCACATGTACAGAACTGAATGATTAGAAACATAACTTTTGCAGGGGATGGAAAGAGTCCATGTAACTGTGTGCACAGATTTGGTACTGCAGCGGCAGGTTAGAAAGCCCTTTTAGGCTCATCTACCCAACAGTCTTGTTAGAGAGAAGCTATTAGTCACTGGTCAAGTCTGTGTCTTGGTTGGCAGTTCTAGTTATTTATAGTAAAAACTCCAAGTCATTTATATATTAAGGCAAATGCCAGCTCTGTTCACTGAGGTACTTTGTTTTTTTTTTTTTCTCTCGTAAGCAGGCATGTTGATTCTTGCAATGAGACCATTCAATTTAAATGTTCATTTCAAAAGGTGTGTGTCAATTGTTTTATGATAAACTGCCAAAAAGGGGGTCTATGTTTGTTTGCCTCCTGTAGGAATTTCCACCCATAGGTTGGTCTGTGCTCCCCACCCCTTGGCTGTCGCCATGAATTCTAATGAACGCTGGGGGAGCTTATATAATGGTACGACTTGCCTGTAGCCTTGCAGAAAAGGATGAGAAGAAAGTGTTGCTGTTTGTCTGGAGCTCCGCAATCATGAAAAGCTGTATTTCCTGTTTGATTTCATAACTCGGAGTTCAGTCACCACTCCTAAGGGAGGTGTCGCTCTTCGTTGCAGCACTCTCATTATGAGTTGAAACCTGGGCTGTGACATAGGCACCGGTTAACAAAAGTTTTTGCTGCTTTATAGACTGTTTAGGGCTGCTTTTTTTCTTCTTTTTTTGAGTCAGGTTGATTTCTCCCCCGCCCCGCTAACCCTATCACCATATGTCTGTGTGTGAATAATGCTGAATAAGATAAGGAAATTATCCTTTTTTTTTTTTTTCTTTAGTGAAAAATATTTAGGTTGTTTCCTTACTGCCTACCTGTTGGGCCCTGGGATATGAAGGCACCTGTGCGTTTTCTTAGTGCTGGGTGACCAGTATGCTCAAGAGACTACAACTGCCTCCCCAGGGACTGCAAAGTAGCTTCTGTTCCCATCTCTTTACCCTAGTGATGCTCAGGTGGAGAATAAAAGCTAGTCACACTTCAGAGGATTCGAACCCTAAAGAGTTTGCTTCGTGCCTTAGGTATATACCTGTCTTTCAAATTTGTTTTCTGAGCTGTAATTTTAAGAGCTCCAGTGTTTAGGAGAGAGGGGGAGATTGGGAGTAGCAGAGGATTGTTTCTGTGATTTTTACGTTTGGAAAAATAAACCAAAGGTCTTAATATCTTAAATGAAGGGTCCTTGAATAACACAATCTTTCCTATGCCAAGACATTTTGAATACAGTATATAAATAACCATTACCTCTCTATTTTATGTACATTGCTTTAAGAGCTTTCTGTTTTCCATGGAAGACCTGAACCTAGCTTATGCTTGTTCCCCAGCTTTGTATCCATATTTACATAATGCAGTACGTTGTATCAGTTAAACTCTTTACAAGCACAGCCCATCCAAGTCAGGACAGGTTACTGTTTTCTATGTTGTGCCAAACATAAATATCCCTCATTAGTCACTCTTATCCATATGATAAAAAGCTGTTCTGAACACCAACATGTACAGTTTTTTGTACTTCACCTATTTCTATGAGTTTCTTGCTTAAGGACTGTTAAGAATTCTTAAGACTTTCTTTGCTTTAACAAAAAGATTGCTATGCCTTAGGATCAGAGACTGTAGGACAACTGGTTAGTTCAGCAGAATAAAGATGCTTGAACTTAGCTATATCAGGTAAATATTCTACATTTTGGGGGGATGTAATCTTTGAGATGGAGGATGCAAAGGGTGTGTTTTCTGCCCTGCATAAGTCTCTGCCTTGCTTAGAACAATTCTGAAAAACTCTTAGATGAATTTGGACTTTTATGTATATTCGTTTGTCTTTGACTCTTGTATCACACTGGCCTTTTGTTCTGCCTTTCAAACTTTTTGTCTAATGGAAAGCTGACACCTGTAGAAATTATGCTGCTCTCATCACTGCATTTGTGATCTGCAGTACAGAGAGCCTTACGTAGACTGATGGGATTCACGACCAAAAGAATGTTAACTCAAGGACAACCTGTGGTCCTTTCTTAGTAGAGTTAGGAATTGACATCACAGTACTATGTCTGAATGCATTGCATATATCTTGAAGATGATATGTTATTTGATAGAGTGTACTCGCAGAGTACAGGTATGGGCCTGGTATAGGCCTCATTTCTGAACCTATCCTCTGATCTCTCCCCTTAGTCTTCTGCTTTTGGCAATATCTTCTCAGTGATCCATGCCAAGATAGGTTTCCTCAGTTCATCCTTCAAGTTTGTTACAGGGATTATTAGGGATGCTAGTAGTTGCCAAACTTTGTAATATGCATTCGTGAAGTCTTGGCAGAGACTCCTATCTTATGGAGGATAAAGGAAAGAAATCTTTGATACAATTTTATTGCTGTCCCTGCCCATAGAGGAGGCTGCTTTTAAAGAATTAAAGAATTAATCTGTTAGAAGGTTGAAAGGACTGGGTTTATTGCCAAACACTGTTGTCTCTTAAAAAGCAGTGCTAACTGAGTGAGCATAGTTAGCCTGACATATGGACCTCAAGCAGAGCAAGCGCATTGCTTTTTGCACCCACCCATGTATCTCCTGCAGGTCTCTAACTTGATCTGGAAGCTCATGGAGGCCTTCCAGAGCTACTTGGCCAACAACTAAATCCAGCCAGGTGATTTCAGAACTGTGCTGGCCAGCTTCTCACAGAAAAACTATAGAAACAGTCTGTGTTTCTATTCTCCATTTCCTAGAGTAATAGTAATACATTTGCTGAAGTTTGCCTGATAGGATAAACACAATGCCAAGCCAACTGCTTGTGAACTGTTTTACAATTTATGGTTCAGATATTTATTCATGCAAGTCCCAGGATTCAAAATAAGTATTTTTCAGAAAGCACATACAGAGCCACTACTTGCTGACAGCACATTAGGGCACCGCGACAGGAAGGAAAAATTCAGAATTGTCTTATAGAGGACTGCTATTTTCTGTCCTGACTTTGTGTAGTGTAGTTTTTAGTATCTCTGGTAATAGAGCAAAAGAGCAGGCTTCAATGGAGGCTCTGAAATGTCCTCTGATTTTCTTGCAAATGCCTGTCTGCTGATGGCAAGAGATTGCAATAGTAATTGGTGTGAGTAACTCTTCACATGGCTGAGAGCAAGTCAGTGTTATGCACATAGATCTTCTATCTGTTCTTGCTGCTTGGGGTTTTCTCCAAAAACTAAAAAGCTTAAATCTTGATAGAGAAACAGGTAGTCTTATGGTGTGGTCTGCTTTCATTGAAACATGACGCTCTGAGCTGTTGGCTGTCATTTGTTAAACCTCTTCCACAGCCTTCTAGGTGTCGTCAGAACTACCAACACTGTGCTTTTGCACTGGAGCAGTAAGATTTTGAAATCAATAATGCATGACTTGGCTTCTAATAATGCAACACAAACAAACTATTAGTTAAACAGCTGGCTTCTGGCTCTAAATGTATAATCAGAGTTAATTGAATCCTTGCTATTTTATTTAATCATTAGTAACTACATAATAAACTCTGGAGGTGATTAGTGGCTACAGTAACTGCATTTGTCTTTATTATGACATTCAGAACTTGTCATATCTTTTATGTTTGAGAAGATGAAGGTCTGCTCTCTAAACGTTAATTCAGGCTGATATCAGTCCAATTACAAAACAATGAAGTTCTGATTGGTGTGTGGCAAGTAAATGTCTTACTTATGCTGGAGCTGCATGCTGTTCTTCTGGCTGAGGCTTTCCGAGCACTCTGAACCGGGAAGTTTGGCACCAGCAGGACATGTTCAACATTGTGAACTGGTCAGGTCTTGTACTCAAATGCTTTTCCACAACTATGAGATTTCTCTTTTGGAGAGGTTATAATATGGGTATATAGCTTTGTGTCTGATAGATCATCCTGTTCACTAGTGGAGATTGAACTATCTCTTTTGGAAGTCTTTGCTATAAAATGCTATTAAATTGAAGCAAGTATACTTGTGGAGTATCTCTGAGAAGTGCACTGGTGAGAAATATTGATGAATAATCCTGATTTATCTTGTAATCTAAGCTATTTTGGAATTAAAGCTAAAATACAACACAGCTGAGCCTAACCTGGATGTGGCCTTAAACACATATTTCAGTGGCATTTAATAAATAAGGTGTGTTAGATTAGCTGCTCCGGCTGCTGTCTTAAATGGGCCTTCATTTCCTCTTTTTAAAAATACATTGTCTTGTATGAATCCCCTACATAGGAAACAGTTTTCAAGATAATGCTGTAAGTGCTACAAGGGTACTTAATATTATGTCTTTGATATTAAATGAGGAAGGCCATTTCTCTTTAACAGTAAACTGGGATACAGTGTGGAGAGCCAATACCAAAAAGAAATTTCGAGTTCACACCAATATGAACAGGAACGTTGGGCTTCTGCGAATCTTCCCAGGAATCACTGCTGCTGCCGTAAGTGTCACCACTTAATAAGTGGATGAAATGATGCTCAAACGCTTGTTTACTTAGCCAGAGTTTGGAAGCTGCAGTGTTGTAGCAGTGGTTGGGTTTTTGGAGGGAAAGGAAGGTATCTTGTCTTCTTCTGATAAACATTTTATAATACCAGGGCATTCAAAGACTATTTTCATGTCACAAGCTATTGACAAAAGCTTTTAAAATACCTTTAATCTGAACTGCCTGGGCCTTGGAACTGAAAATTAATTTCTTTACCAGGGCTAATAATAGGTCAAGCATACTTTTCTAGACAGGTACAAGCTACAGTGATAAGGGAAATGCTTTCTTGCTGCACATTGAAGCATATTATTAAATACCTTGCCAAAGAGCACACAAGATGGGGGGTGGGGGGAAGGGGGGGGCGTGGAGGTGACTGTGGCTTTTTCTACAACTCCTGCTTCTTTCTTAAAGTTTAGTTCTGCTCACACTGGTGGTTAGGATGACCCCCTGTATTGATACAGAGCTGAAGATGATAACTGTTATTTTGCTGCTCTGAGCCTTTAGAAATTGTTTTGCAGAACTGTGGTTTTAGGTAGTTTGTGTCTTTTAAATTTTATTCTCTAATACCAGTTCCATTAAAGTGATAGGTCTTTCATGGCTGTTGCCATCTTAAATTGAATCCAGTAGTTTAAGTAGCATTCCTCAATTTTATTAGCATTCTTTTTAGGTGAATATGAACAGATGGAAAGGCAGAGGGGTGGTATACTTGTAATAAAACTCCAACTGCATAGTCAGCCTCATGGGGGATTACAGTGTATTGCACATAGCATGTGATCAACAAAGAAACATCTAGGTTGCCTAAAATACATCTTTTTAGGAAGAGAACTTTGCTAGGCATCCTCTTACAGTGAGATACAATAGCTACCTCATTAACAACTGGCCCAGAGTGAATTAATACCTCCTTTTTTCTCTGCTGTGAATTAAATGAATTGTTTCTTGGGTCAAAAAACTCCAGGCTTCACTGCAATGTTCTTTTGTGAAAGGTGAGAAGCTATCTCCCTTAGTAAGGCAGACATTTATTGGCAAAACTCTTGTTCACTAAAGTAATGAATCTGGGCAGCTGTGGGAGTGGGGGGTTCTAATCTCAATTAATGAATTATTCTGTATTTATTTAGTAAGTGTAAATCTATCCTTTTGTTCTGCCATGGTGCAACAGTATAGCCTGTTAATTGCACTTAAAAAATAGCATACTTTTTCACCCTGGGGTCATGACTGTAGAAAATAGTTTATTTTAAAATCTGTCCCTCTAGGAATTTTAAAGGAAGCTAAAGAGTGAAATTCTTAATGTGACTTAAACGCATCCTTTGGCTTTCTTTCCTGTCTTGTTTTTAAACAGGTAAAAGCATTTCTTCAGCCTCCAATTGAGGGCATTGTACTTGAAACTTATGGAACTGGCAATGCCCCAAATAACAGAGAAGACTTGCTAGAAGAACTGAAGAAAGCAACTGAACGAAAAGTAGTGATTCTAAACTGCACCCAGTGCTTACGAGGGTCTGTTACAACAGTCTATGCTACAGGGCAGGTGAGGGTTGTGCAATGATTTCAGACTCTACTGCTGTGTAAAAGAAACATTTCACTGATGCGACTTGGTTGTGTTCTTCTAGCAGTCCCAGTGTATAAAACCAGATTTTTTAGACTATCAAGATATTGCTTATAAAATAATCATATCAGAAAAAGCTTAAACTGGAAGGATTTAAATATCTGTCTGCAAACAAGATCCTGTTACTCCTAGTCTGAATGGTCTAAATAGTCAGCTCAAATCCCAGATTACTTACTGCTGGCTCCTGTTGTGTGCAGCACTCCAGGATACCATTGCATTATATTGTTAGTATCCCTCCCAAAGGGATGCCACTGAGCTAGAAGCCAGCTCATGGGTCAGATGATCAGATAAAGTAATATTTGATAGGCCAGAAGTTATTTATTTACAATATAAGAACATCAAGAAAGCCTGCAAATCCAAGCAATATTCCAAATGCCAGCGTTTATTTGACCAAAAGTGCAACTGAATTCAGTGAGAGATTGGGAGAACAGCTTCTAAGAAAGCATCTATCTTGCAGAATGGGAATCAGTTGTTTTTAACCATGAAGGCTAGCTTAAAGCAGACTTTGGGTAGATACTCTTAATATTCAGGACATTTTATAGTGAATTTCTTATTTTTGTATTAAGACATGACATCACTGAGACTAGTAAGAGCTCAAAGCCATATGAGAGTATGTGCTGCATGTGGTAGTGTGAAGGAGGCTGATTTAACTCGCCTTTATAAAAAGGCCAACCATTAAATATCCAAGAAGCACTGCCAGAGGGTGACTCATCTCCCTGTTTTAGACACCTGTTTTTATTGGGAGCAACCACTCGTCTGGCAGAGCTAGCCCCTTCATTGACTGTAAGGTGAACTTAGGTCCTCTAGACCAGTGCTGAAACCTGCCTATTTTAACATTGTTTTTAATGCAACTTTAGATTATATTTGCTTCAAGAACATGTAATCTGCTGTTTTGAGCAGAAAGGGGAGGAGTTTATAAGAGTTTGTTTTCACTTCTTCAGTATCTGAGTGTTATATTTTCTGATATGGGTTGTCATTTGGGAGTTGGTTAAATTTTTCTCTTACTTAAGTGGGGTATTTTGAGAAGTAATTCTGTGATCTGTAGCAAATACAACAGGAATACATGGATTACATAGAACAGTTCACATAGAAGAAAGAAGTTGAGTCAATAAAAGACACCAAGTTTGTTTTTGCAAAATAACATGAAAATGAGGCCTGACTTTTATGTGATGTCCTGCTTAAAATGAACTTGCTAAAATGTTTGGGAGGAACAAAACCCTTTTCTATGCTCTGGTTAAAAGACTCTCCAAATAGACACCTCTAAAAATGGCTTTTTGCACTCTGATCCAGTGTGTTGGTATGTTTAATTAAGAGATTCTGGTCAGGTCACTAGCATTTGTCTCGCTAAACCTCTGTAACGCTATGTGGAAAAGTGTTCACTTCTGCCTTCATATTTTATGTGGAGCATGTATTATATTGCTTCCTCATCCACTGAGGGAGGCTGTCCTGTTTTCTTGGCATCTGTTGAGGAGAATACTGACAAAGCCAGATCCTACAAAGGTAGTTCATGCTTGTTCTTTCATTGACTTAGTCTTCTCATAAAGAACTGCTCTACAGAGGAAGTATCATGGATGAATGCTGGAAACTCTGTAATGTTAGCTTTACTTTGTTTTTCTTTAAATAAAACCTTTTAACCATCTTTGCATACGGGCAGGCCATTTTTTATGCATTCAAGCTAGTCAGGTGGCTCAGCTGAGCCCATGGTTTCCCTTGAAGTGTTTGTTTTAATTAACTAAATGTCTGACCTCTGATCCATCTGCACAGCAGAAAGTTATAATTGAGGGAACTTTACGTATAGGAAGGACGCTGGGAGGAAATCCCTTCGTCCTCCTTTTTCCCAAGCCCACTGAAAAAGCCCCAACTGTTTCTTGGTTCTAAATGCTGGCTAACTCTCCATTTCTCACCTTCTCTGTAGATATTTTTCCATGGGAGTATTAAAAATGTCAGTCTGGGGCTCTCCGAGTTAGTTAATGAACTGATTAGGGCACTGTGTCTTGCTAAAATATTAGCTAGGCCACACCAAATTTCAAAACTGCAATTTACACACAAGGAATTTAAAAATAAATTGGTGCAAAGAACCTACTGCAAGATGCTTAACTTTGAGGCCTCTCATTATAGTAAACACGATGGTCTGTGATTTAGAGCAGCTTGAGTGTTTGCCCTGGTACGATTCTCAGTGACAGAAGATTTGAGATCTCCTTTGTCTTTGCTGCCTTGCTCACTGTGCACTTATAGAGCTTGCTGGCCATAGCAAAGGTAGTTGACTTATTTCTGCTTTTTGCTTTGGTTCAGATATCTTTTCAAGAGTTAAAAAAAAAAAATAATAAAAAGATTACGTCATCTTTTTGTAGTTTTCTTGTCCGACCTGTGCAAATTGTGTATTTCAGTTGTACGTTCTAAATCATATACTGCTAGTGCAGCCAGGAAAGATGTGAAAACACTCCTGCTGTGAGCACACTGTAGTGCTGGAATTCATCCAAAGTAATACCCCATAAAAGAATGGCAAATATGTCTGTGAGAGAGCAGCCTACTTGGCAATGTTCAGAATGCCACTGGGTTAAAACAGAGTAACTGCAGCTTTTCAGTAAAGGTAATCTGACAACTCTGCAGATAGCTGATACGGACCTGTAACCTTTCCATTTTTGCATATGTAAATGACCATGGCAAGTGTTTGGTTAAATACTTTTCAATGTTATTGCATTAAAAAGAAATTTAAAATATAAGTCATCTTTGTTCAGCTGGCTCCAGTATTTTTCAGGTATTTGATAATTAAAATTACAAAAATAAGAGTTGCAAAGGGGCAAGACTCAGTGGAGGTATGGCTGTGTATTGTATTCTGTGTGGTTCCCTATCATTCCTGTACATTTTCTGTACGCACACGTATTTCTGAATGCTATGCTAACTGGAGTCATTATTCCTTTTTATTCAGACTCTCGCTGATGTTGGAGTAATTCCTGGAGGTGATATGACACCAGAGGCAGCCCTAACTAAACTGTCATACACTCTCAGCAAGAGTGAGCTTAGCTGGGAGGAGAAGAGGCAGGTAAATATTTCAGTGTGACCTTGAAAGGCTTTAACTTTCTCATCTACTGTGCTAGCTTCTGTCTAGCTGAATGGCTTGAGCTTCTCCCTTGCATTTAAAAGCAATTGATTCCAGAGCCGTAATGTGAATGTCATGGTTTTTTCTTATGGAAAATACTGTTGGGCAAATAAATATATGGAGATTGGGAAAGAAGAAAATTCTCTGCATAAATAAGTTGAAGACCACAACCAAGCCATAAAAATGCTCTCTTTTAATTGCAGTAGTCTACCTTGGACATCTCTCTGCTAAAAACCTGTATGTGGAAATTCATAGGGGAGGCAGAATTCTACTGAAGTCAGTGAAGATCTTGTCATTGACTTTAGTGGGGTTAAGATTTCATCCAAGGCTCATTCTGAAAATAAACGGTGCCTACAGTCCCTTCCTTTACAGCATTACTCATGTCAATGTTAGATTTTGTTTCTCTAAGAAGCGGTGCATTTTGTAAATTCGTCAGAAATGGAGGATTATCTTAAAAACAATTGTAACTGATTTTAATAACCCATTTAGCAAGGTTCTTTTTATTCATTGGTGTTTAATCAAGACATTTCCCCCAAAATAGTGCTGTTCCTTAATACAGTGAACCTATGGCTCTGTGTTAAATGCCCTGACTCAGATAGGAGAGCAGCAGTCTGCCAGAATGCATGTTTCGGTGCTTGTATGCAGTGAAATCATAATCCTGACACTTTGGCTGATGACATCATGATGAGTCACTCTCTAGACTTAAGCTGGGCGTGCACATGTGTATCTGATGATGGTGGTTTGTTTTTATTAAAGTGGAAACAAACTTGATCGTTATTTCATGCTCAATGTCTTCCAGCCAGTAGCAGCTCTGAGACAAACACGTTAGGATACATTTGATCATAACTTGGGTGGGTGGAAGTACCACTTACCGTGCTTAGAAATAGTTTGCACATTCTGAGCTTTCAGTTGTTTGATAAAGCCCTTGATCTGAAAACTGAGTGGAGAAGGGGCTGTGCCTCTCTTCAGAGAAAATGGCAATAATATGCTCTGACCAAGAACATGATTAACAGTTAACATAATGCTGTGTGAAGAGTAGTGGTATTTTTCATTAACGGTGCCTAAACATTAGAAATCTGGTGCTGTGGACTCGATGTTATTTTGCTTCCAAGTGAGCATGTGTTTGTGTACGTATACTTTAGAAACCAAAGCTCTTCACTGATACTTCCTTAGCATGCTCACTAACCTGGACTCTAAGTATACTAGCCTGCTTTTTAATGTAGACTTTATTCTTGCACAGAGGAATATTTGACCTGGGACAGGAGAAGCTTTCCCAGCTGACTTTCTGCCCAGGTTTATGGATTAAAACTTAATTTGAGATCCAGTTCTGCAAAACAATATAGCTGAATTACTTAGGCGAGGACTTGGTGATATGACACCTTAGGCACCACTGGCACAAGGTATTCCTGCACCTTCATGTGCTGCCCTTTGAAATGTGCTACACAGTGTTTATGAGGTGGTGCCGGGAGCTCCTTTGTATGGCTTGAAAAGCAAAATAACTTTTGCAAGTTCTTTGAGTTAAAGCAGGATCAGTTTCCTCATTTGACTCATTGTACAGACACACAAACAATTGTTTTGGCACAGCTAAGGGAGCAGCATGCTGCATTGCCTGGGCAGGAATGAGTGGTAGAGACCAGGAGGAGAAGGAAGCTTGGAAATATGTTGTCTGTGGCAATATCTTCAGCTAAACATATCACCAAACAATAGTCTCCCAAGAGACGGAAGCTCTCCTGAAGCTGGCGTGGTTATTTTAGGATTCTCTTTCAACACAAAGGAGCAAGGAATGTGCCCCCAGACACATGCAAATGGCTGCAGAGCTGGTAGAACTGAGTAATGCACGTAGGGCTTTGCGTTGGGCACGTTTAACACGGGTGCCAATTGCTAAGGTTACCTGTGCAAAGCAATGATCTCAACCTGTCAGACTCTAAAAGCGCACCAAAGCAGTTGGTATCCCCTGAGAGTTACACGTATATGTGACTCTTCCAGCAGACAGCTTCAGTATTGTCAGTGCTTGGAGGTTTTTTTCATAAAGGGCATGCCTAGACATAAGTAAACCCAGGGCATTCCTCCTTCCAACATCGCATCTGTTCTTGCAAACTTTCACAATCCTGCTTTTTAAAATTCTAATTGAAACAACTCCGTGCTTTATAGCTGCATCAGCAACCTTTCATGAAAGAGTGCCAGTATGTAAAATTGTCAAAACTGAGGAAACCAGTTGCTTTTTCTTAATGACTGGCTTCAGTCTTCCTGTTCTCCAGATTTCACAGAACCTCGCTTTTAGAGTATTTTCATTTTGTTATTGCCATGTTTAAGCAATTTCTAGGTAGTGAACTAGCTGTCTTTTTTTTCTTTTTTTTTTTTTCTTCTTCTTCTGGTTGAATTGGATGCACCCATACTGCAAATTGTTACACTCCTGCTTTAATACTGAATGACTAGTACTACTCTAGACCCTCTGCATTCAAAGTTGAATTTATGGCCAAATTTTAACAAAATCAGGGCTAATGAACCTGTTTGAAAATCAGTTAAAATAGATGACTGTCTACAGGCAGCACTGAGGTTTGTTTTGAGGCCTAAGTACACAGTCTGTGCAGGAAGCGTTTAGGCAGTAATACTGAGTTTTGGGAATGGGCAGCATTTCAGAATAGTCTGGTCTTCAGGCTTACTCTGCCAATTATTCACTATCTTTGTGTTTTTAAGTAGGCTGTAGCTTACCCCATTAGAGATCTTTTGTCTGCATACTCTAAAAATTGGGGTGTTTTGTTATGTGCTTATCTTGGTTTCTTTGCTTTAGAGGAAGGTTTTAGTCGCCTGCCCTTTCCCCTCTTCTTTGTCTTTTTAAGCTTGTAATCTTCATGGGACAGTAACTACTTTTTAAACTTTTGTCTGCATTCAATTAGTTTCCATAATTCTTCCAAACAGTTTTCTAACTTGATCCTAAGGTTTTTTATTAGACTACTACCATATTTTTTTCTCTGCTAACAAAGGATTTGATTCCTCGTTTTTCAGATGCTGAGTGAAAATCTAAGAGGAGAAATGACTGTTGTACCCACAGGAGACAAGATCTCTCTGAGAGATAGCAAGTTTATTCAAGTGATTGCCAAATCTCTGAGTATCAGCTGCAAGGAGGTATATACTTAAATATTTAAAACTGAACTCATGTAAAGCTGTAAAGTCACTTAAATGAATCCGACTTAAAAGTGAACAACAAAGGCAAGAAAAAAATGGAGTACTGGGTATTTTTTATTATTTTTATCTTTTTTTAGTACTGAGCGTTCCAGCTAACCAGTTGGGCTAGGGAGAAAGGACACAATGACAAGCATAACATTAAAATGTTTTTAATTAAAAACATATTAACTTCTTTGTTTTTTCTTCTTGTAGCTTCAGCTTGAGTTTGTTTTCTTGGCTGGCTGGGTGCGCAATCACAAGCCTCAGACAGTTGCTGTAATTCAGGGTATCGATATGAAAAAGTGTTTTGTATTTTTGTGGTCAAATGCATCGACAGTTTGGAGCAATCCAAATAATGAGGGGTAAAACAGCTTAATTGGACATGCAGTCAGAGAAGGCTGCTCCTAAGGAAGGCACTACACAAGTGTAATTTGTGGTGTTTAATATTAGTTCCTCCCAGTCAGAAAATAAGAAAATATAATACTGGTTGTTCAGTGAAGAGCATTGCGAGATGCAAGCATTTGCTCTTGGCTTGGTTTCAGGGAAAGTGGGATTTTTAGTAGCTGATGAATACTTGTGTGGCTGCTCTTTAGCGTGTATGAGAAATGGGAGAATATTTAAGGGGTCTGTGGGATTTGTCAGTTTGGAGGTTTGGAAGTACAGGTTGCACAAATATCTGAGGAATCACATGGATAAGGTTGATCCAGTCTTGAGGAGAATGGACTGTATAGTCTTTTCCAACTCCTTCCAGCCCTGTTTCTCTTACTGTACTGTTGTGTAATTTTGGCAGTTGTGTAAATTTGCCAGAGATGGCAATTAGTACGTGCACCTAAAATGATATATATAGATATCAAGTAATTAGTGTTGCTTGGAAGGGAGGAATATAAATCTTCACAGATGTGGGACCTACAAAATGTAAAAATAAACATGAGACTTCTTTCCTTCCATGAACTAAATGCTACCATTTTTAAATATCCAAAAGTTTAATTTGGAAACTTTACATGAAAGCATAAGGACAGTGTTTTTATGTCTTGGACATCAATCGGATTAGAGACAAGAATGATATTAAGTGTTTATTTTTATTTGTTTCTCAGGAGTTAGAAGCCGTAAGAGATGCGTTAATTCCACCTTTGGCTTGTGCTGCAGCTAAACTGGGTGACATAGATGCACTAAGAGCCATAGGAGAAATGGTAATTTAAAACTAACATTGTTTGTACAAAATATGAATTTTTAAATAGAACCATAAATGACTAGCCATGCTCACTGGGAAGCAACTACATAAGTCTTAAAATCAAAGTGCTTTGAAAAATCAAAGTGCTTTGACTAATACGATTGGTTTCTAGGCACTTCAGTCTTTGCCTTTCAAAACTGGTACGTTCTTCCCTCTATCTGGTTCTCAGCTGTTATATTTTCTTTTGAACAGTGAAAATAAAGGTAGATTAATATGCAAGTTCTTATCTGCTAACTTTGGAACTCTTTAAAATGGTTWGTGCCGATTTCCTTCACTTAACTTTCTTCATGTATATTCATAGTATCCACCTTTTGGATGTAAAACTTTCGTGATTAAACAAAGAACTTGAAAATTATGTTATTTAAGCAAAACACAGTTCGGTGCTAAATCAGGGTTTCGGCTCTCCCCATAGCCCTAGCTGGGGTTATACTTAAAAATTATAATAATTCCCCAGTATTGCTTTCTACACCTCTTTTTTCTCTTTTTTTTTTCCTGTTTGCCCTGGATTACCCTACTCTTGAGACTTTGGTAATGAGCCTAGAAAAGGGATAAATGTATCTTGAAAATAACAATAAACTAAGACAAGTTAAAGTAGCAAACTGCCTGCATAGGCACAAAGCTGCTGTATGTTGTACTGCAATAAACAGCATAACTGAAGGGGCTGTAATGAGATAATGTGCGGGGGGGAGGGGGGGCATGGGAAAGGTGGAATAAATATCTTACTGGTGCTGAAAACAGCACTACAAGATAAAATTTAAGTAAGTTTGACAAGCTTAATATTTTGGTGGCTGAATTAAAATGTGATGTAGGCATCTATTGTTCTACCAACTATTTCATGTGCAGCCATTATCTTTTTAGCATGTGAAGGATTTGTGCTTTTGTAGGGTGGAAACTTGAACTGTGAAGACTACGAGGGCCGAACTCCACTTCATATTGCAGCCTCTGAAGGGCATTTACCACTAGTCGAGTATTTGTTGATGTCTGGTGCAACTGTTTATGCTAGAGACAGATATGGATCTACCCCACTGACAAATGCGATCCAGTTCAGGTAACAACAGTAATTTATACACCACTCTATGTAAAGCTTATAAACCTTATATCTGTTTGCATTTTAGTCCATCCCTGTTGGTAGGTTTAGGTATCAGCAATCATATGTAAATGACAGCAATTTAAAAATAATCTCAAATGAAAGCGAACAACTTTGTACAGATGCAGAATTTTAGCACTAAGGTAACTTATTGCTGCCTTCCCACCAAGTTTTTGTCCGTAACTTCAGGACTCCACTCTTTGCTATGAGGCTTCCTTGTAAAACATAACCAGCTTGAATACTCATTTTGACTGTCAGAAGGGAGAGTGCAGGACCTGAGCTGTTTGTTTTCTTTGCACCCTCTCCTTTCTCATCAAGACAAGACTGTTTCAATTGGCGCAAACTACACCGGTAGGCTGACATGTTTTAATCTTTCCCTTCTACCTGTGCTGCTTCTAGTTTCTTGCTGGGTGACTGGTTCTTTGATTTTTGTTTTCCACCCACTCATACGGGATGGATGCATGGCTCTGCCTGGTTTGTGGATTTCCTCTTCCTGTTGTTCTGAATGTCAACAATTCTTGAATGGTAGGCACGGACATGCCATTTTGCTGGCCTTTTCCAGGTTGTATGGTCTTAAGGAGTGGCCGTGGCACACAATATTAAAGTCATCCATTACAAAAGATCAATTCAAAAACACTTAGTTTTTCTACTCTGGGGATTCATAGAGCCATTGGTCTTCCAACTTGTTAGAAGCTGTATGCCCTAATCTCTTCATGCATCTTTGATCTGCTTTCAGCTCCTTATCTCATGTTCCGTCTGTACATGGCAGGCGAAAAGCTTTCTTCCAAAGAGGAGCTTGGAGTGATAGAATTTCAATAGTCTTCATGGGTGTCTGTCCCCAGATATTCCTACAGCTTTCAAATGTTGACAAGTTCACCTGGTCAGTCAAGCTGGAGTTAGCTCTCAGGGAGGTCTGACAGTCCTGTTGATGCATTGGTTGCAGGAATAACTTGAAGATTTTTCCTGTCTCAGAGACTTGATGTAGAAAACTCAACAGGCCCTATTAACTTGAGACTTGGAGTCCTGTGTGGACACACTGTGCTATTGCCATACTACTGCACGGTCCCTTATGGCTTATAGTTGTTGCATTATTTTAATAAGCCCTTCAGTGGCAAACCCTTTAAGTCTTAAAGCAAAACAAGCCCAACAGCAAATCAAACAAATAACCTCACAGTTGAACAGAGGTGGCCCTAGTCCAATGTGAGAAAATGCTAAAGCATTAGATACCATTAGATGTTCCTGCAAATCAGGCACCTACTCTTTTTACCGCACCCAACTACTGCCTGAGGAATTTCACATGAGCTTGTTGTTTGGATTCCTTAGCATTGCCACTCCTATATTAGACTCCTACTATGACTCTTAAGCTCTTTAAAGCTGCACACCCATTTCAATATGGGGAATTGTAAAAGGAAACTGCACCTTAACCATTTTCAGTTTCTCTTTTTGTTTCTGCTGTTGGAATGAGTTGACCTAAAACTAATCTCATAAATTTGTATTTAAGATCTGCTGTATGCTCACACTGCATTTCACACTGATAAGCACATAAAGCAGAATTGTAGAGATCAGGCAGCTGTATATGTGTATAGTTATATACCCACTAAAAAGATTTCTGCTACAAAAATATTTAAATTCTATTTATTAAACAGCTGTGTGCTGAAAGTGAAGAGATTAACCTGATACAATGTACTAAGTGGCAGAGGGGGAAGGGCTTAATGAACAGTCAATGCTTTAGACTGTTTAATTTTGTAACTTTCTCAATTTTAGTGAATATTGCATCAGCTTAATCCTATTTTCTGAGAATTAATTTTTGTTTAATTGGAATAGAATTGCAGTGCAGTATCCACTTATCTTAAAAATAGCTTTCTTTCAGTTTTGTATGTCACATTTCTCAGTGGCTTGCCTTTTAACCTAGCATGCAAATATGTATAATGATGACTGATTTCTCTTTTCCGTTTAATAATTTGTAAAAATGATCAGGAGTTATGTCTCTTCTTAAAAGCTTCTTAACATAGCACTGTCAGCTTGTAGACCAGCAATCTGATCTGTAGTCTCGTACATGATCAATGATAGTCTTTTAAAATTTTTGACTTTAAGTGACTCTTCCTTTATTTCTTATTTAGAAAGGGACTTCACATCTTACTATCTAAAGAAACGAACTACTGCATTTCCGCTTTTTCATTTGTAACTGTGCAATTTGTCTGTAGTCTCATTCACTTTATGCATGTACCTAAACAGACCACTGTTAATTTAGGCCAGTTGCTTGACGTATCAAAATTAGTAGTGTTCCTTTAACTTCTTAGAATACCCTCAAGGGATAATTCATTTTCAAAACAATAGAATAATACATTTTTAATAACAGAAACTCTTCTAAGCAGGAAAATGTCCTGAATAAAAATTGTGTATATTTTACGTAGTAAAAGCATTTCCATTTACTTATAGTACAGTGGTAAAAGGTTGAAAATGGGGAGTTGCTGGTATAGTGCTGTGAGAACATCAGATTAGAGGCAGTAAAATTACCTCCCACGTAAATATGAATTTAAATGCGTGATATTTTGCAAGGTTACATTTACATTACTTCAGGAAACCTAAGGTGGAGTGAAAATCTAAACACTACTGACTCCAAAAGTACACTGAAGTCTGTCCTTACAGTATTTGAGTATAAAATTCCTGCTGCTACCACATGGAAAACTGAATGAGGAAAACTACGCCAATCCTGCCATAACCATTCCAGTTGCTAGGGAAGCGAGCATTAAAAAGAATGAAGCCTGTGAAGTCTGGATATACATTACACCTGCATTTCTTTAAAGCGAGTTGGTGGAAGGTGTACACCCTAAGGCCCCAATCCTGCAAACTCTTACGTGCATGTTAATTTTACATGTATGATTCATCCCTTTGAAGTCGATTCACTTTTATTAAGTGTCTGCCAAGGCAAGGCCTAAGATGATCATATTGTACAGCACTTGATTGCTCTAAATCCAGAGTACTCGTGAAGTGGTAGAGGTTCTGATGCCTTTACCTGGAAGTCAGACTTGATCACAGCAGTGACTATCTGAAGACTACACCAAGCCATATGTTTTGCTTTTGACCCATTAAAAATAGTGGATATAAATTGGCTTATTATTTTCAGTGTTAACAATAATGGAATCTAGCAGGGTGAAGACCCTGGAAACGCTTCTTGTCTACTTGTTTTTTTCCTCCGGAGAGAAGACATATGACAGTGGTAGTATTAAAAGGCTAATTTAAGCCACATATGCCAAATAGCATTGTTTCGAGAGCATGTGTCTGACCAACATCCACAGTTAGGTAACAGATGTAGGAGAGCTTAGAAAAGGAAGAGCTGGGCATAGTTCACAGGTGACGATAGCTCCTCATGGCTCTTGTTTATCAGATGGGGCTAGACTGGACAAGCAGCTGTGCACCCCAGGGCTATCACGGTGACGTTGGCCTTTCCTCTACACCTTGAACTTCGATTATCCTGTGGTTGCTCTGCTGCTGGTTATGGGCTGTAACCTTAGAATGGGAATCATGTTTGAACTGTTACTGGGCTTATGGCTCAAGAAAATAGTTAAACTTCTGGTCTGAAAGTCAGCTAAACTGTGATCATTTTGAGGCTTTATTAAAGCCACAGAAAAGCAGCACTTAAGGAAACAGCTTCTAGAGACAAATAGCTCTCCTGCACCTGAGACAAATATTAAATATCGTAAAATTCAAAGCCAGCCTCTTGACAGATAGAAGAAGTGGTACTCTGGATAGAGCTTGAGTTTCTTTACAGTGTAGATACTGGCTGCATGCAAATAGAAACAAGCCACTGTGTGACTTAGCTCCTGCATAGTTTTCATGTTGAGTGATGGGAACATGAGAGGTGGTCCATTTACTTTCTTGGACAGAGCTGCTCTTCACAGTCATAGTACTAAATTTAACACTTTTAAGTTGTGCATTACTATTTGTCCTTATTTTTTTTCTCCCCTAAACAAGCTCCCCCTTACCCCTCCCTTCACGAGCTGTGGTATGGAACCCTTTGTCTCCTTCCCATCGCACCAGGAAACAAGATTTTGAACTTTTCGTTGTCCTCAGGATAGTATACTTCTGTTTGTAGGTGTCATATTGTAAGCACTTATTGTAAACACTGTGAGTTTCAATCCTTAAAAATTTCACTTGAAACCGCTTTATTTTTTTCATTTAAACATGTGGGATAAATGCCCCCGATCTGTTTGTATCACAAGTGCATAGGGAGTCCTGCTCGGAGTAGTGGTGAGTGTGTGGCACAGGGACAACGGAAGGGCGTTCTGGAGGGAGTCTTGCTACCAGTGAGGGGGACCAGTAATGGAAGAGAAAAGCCTGGCTCTTTCCTGGAGTCCTGAGATAAGAAGGATTTCATAGGGAGAGCACACTGAAGAAGACAACGCAAAACATTACCTGCTTTGCTCCCTTTTATCTTTATGTGCTGTCCCATAGCATAGCTTTTATGTAAACAAAAAAAGCACTAGTTTCATGCTGTGATTTTGAGCATAAGGTGGGAGATGTGCAGTAGGCTAGGGCAGTCATTGCAGAGGAAGCAGATGCTATCCACGTTCAATCCTGTGCTGAATATGAGCTTGAGTGATTAAATATGTTCTAGTTTAATCTATTTTAGATCAGATTCATTTTCAGCTAATTACTGTTGTGCTTAAGACTGAGCTTAGACTTCATAAATGTAGCATTCATTCTTCACTGCAGACTGAAAAATAGGAAGCAGTGCCATTACTTGCTGCCTCAAGGAGATGCTTGTGGATGACTTGCCAGGTTGTAAGGGACCCTCCTGAGAAAATATTTTAGATAACTGAACAAACTTGCAGTGCGTGCTGTTCCAGCAATGCTTTGCTATGAAACAAAGAATGACTTTTTTTGCTGTCAAGAGAAAAAAAGTGCAGTTTGAAAAATCTGTTGAGTAGGTTAAATAACCTACGATTGGAAAGGGGAAATGATACCTATAACATCTGTATAGTTGTTTTTTTTAATTTGTAAATTAATATATTAGATGTATAAACTTACATGGGCATCAGCTGGGTAACTTTAAAGTACCTTTTCATTCTCAAGTTGGAGATTCCTGAGAGAAATGATGTGATCAGATAAGCATTTAGTCCAGTTCTAAAAGGGAAAGGCGCATGGTAACCTCCAAGAAAATGGAGGTGATGAAGCTGAACATGTACGTGAACTTATTTTTTATTTTGAATTAATTCAGATGAGTTTTTAGATAATGGGTTGGGAAACCCCACATATTTTCTATGATGGTGATATGCCTAAGTCTTAATTTTGAAGTATTATGGTATCTGCAAAATATGCAACTTAAAAAAGGAACTATGAAAGTATTCTTGAACTACTAGTGTCATCATGCTTTTTTTGTTTAGCAGAAGGAAATATCATCACCTCCTTTTGGAAACTATTTCTAAACCTTTCACTAGGTCACTTTTTGAAAAAGATATTTTGCAAATTTTTCATCTATCTCATGATTTTTCACCCACTTACAGTACCTTTAGAGACTTTAACATGGCCTTTTCCATAAACCACCTCAAGCTGGTGACTAAGAAATAGGATTTAGCTGGTAGTGCTTAAATACCTAATTTTCCCTTTAACTCAAAGGAAAGGACAAGGCAGACCTTCTAAAGACTCCAGGTGGAAGTAAGTAATAAAGGTATTGGTGGGAGTGGGGAGTTAGGAGAAGATGTGCTTCTGTGGGAGGCTCATAAGAATACTCGGCACAATTTTGAAGCCTTAAAAACATGATCAGCTTCTGCTTTAACATAAAGATTCAATGCTTACTTGGCAAGACAGACAATTAAGAGACTAATATATGTGATTCTGTGATTCTGCAAAACACAGGAATGATGCTATTTGTGCTTCTGTCACTGTCTAATATTTCAAGTGTTAAATTAATCTGGGGCTACAGAAAGGAAAATAAGAATCCTTTGAAAAGAAAGGGACGCATCCCTTTCGGTTTTGGAGCTGAATGAAACACTTTCATGAGCTGAGCATGTGAATGATTATTTTTTTTAGAGAGAGGGCAAATCCTCTTACTACACCTGTCACCTTGGAAAGCACTCCTTGTTCTGTCTGGTGGTGGAGAATATCTGTATGAGAACTTTCACTAACTGTTTGTATATGTGAATAATGCTGGATTTAGGAAAAAAAACCTACAGGTCAAAACATTTTAACTGTTTTTTCTATCCTTTTCATAAAGGCGCATGGAAGTGATTAATTTACTAAGAGAAACTGGAGCTCACCTTTCAAGCCATGACTTGGAGAACATTGGAACAATACTTTGCAGGTAAATGTGATGATAAGTTATTGGCCATAAAATTGGGATGGAGGGGAATGATTTTTTTCAAAAGAGACTCTCAGAATGGAAAACTGTGTAAATAACTACCAAGGAACAGTTGGGCCCCTGGCATATGATGTGTGACTATTTCTGTGCTAGACTAATAATGAGGAAGCAAGTGAAGTGATGAAATTAAGAATCAACTCTGTGCCAGAGCAGCAGTGACTCAGGAGAGCTCCAGAGCAGGGAGTAGTGTGGGTAGGAGTGAGCTGGAAGCAAATATGCCCCTTTTTCCCAAGCACTTTCACTGTGGGGAGGGAGGCCTTTGAGCAAGGTCTGTTTTAATAGCATCTCTGTTGGAGAATAAAGCTGCACATACTGCATAATTTTTAGGATTTTTATTTTATTAAAATCCATTTTTCTCAAAAATAACTAAATCAAATACACAAATAGGTTTAACCCTGAAACTTTTGAACAAACGCTCACCATTTCTGTGTTTAATCTTAAGAGAATATAAGCCTCTGTTGAAGCTGATTTTCCGTATAGTTGCTCTTAGATAAGGTGTTTTAATGATATAAATATATATTGGGGAAAAAAAATAGAGACCAGATTTTATTTTTTCCAGTACTGGTCCTGAATAACAGGTATTTCTGAAAATTGTGAAAAGGTTTTATGTATCTCCTAGAGTGACTAGTTGTTTTTATGAGCATTCTGTGTAGGGACTTGACTCTGTCCTTTCAGTAATCCTAGCGTAGACGGGAAAATAACTTTTATCATGAAGTCCAAATATGCGCTTCCCGGAGCACCACAAGTGATAGGACAGACCTAAATTCTTCGTTTGCATTGTTTCCATCTGTCAAGCAGATTAGAGGAGTGGCTTAGAGAATGACATTCCTCTGCAAATAAATTGGCCCCTTACTTAGCCCTCTTGCCATGTGCAGAACCTGTTTGGCTAGCTGACCTGATAGTAGTAGTATGTCCAAAAAGAGAACAAGGGGATTTAAACAAAAAGTTGTTCTTATGCAGTTTGTTAAAGCATTTTAGGCAACACTGTACACACTGGATTCCTGTTGCATGACCTCTGTTGTTCAAAGCTGATATTTTGACAACAAACATTTGAGGTTTTGAGATATTTTAAACTTGTATTAATGGTAATAAGTGTAATATAAAAACTATGTAAATCTTCCACACAGAGGGTGGAACACACGTGTGCTCACAGGCTGAAGGAGGACTCAGTGTGGAATTAAGGGTTCAGGGTGGGAGGGGAGGAGAATCTCCCATGCCATGTGCAGATCAGGAAGCAGGCTGGTGGCTCTTCCCAGGGAGCCAGAAGTTGGAGTAACAGCTGTACCTTGACTGCCCATGCCATAGCCAGAGGCAGGCCCAGTAGCAGAAATCACAAAAAAAAAAAAACTCGCGCCAGGGATGCGGCCAGCCTGGAACAGTGGTCGAGCTTCAAGAAAGCACCAGAGTATCAGGGCTCCGTGAGTGCTGGCTCTTTCACGGGCTCCTCCTGCACAGCTGAGGCACTTTCCTCCTGCGGTTTTAGAGAGCCTTGCATGGCCTTTTGCGCCAAAGTGGCCTTTTCCCACAGAATGTTACTCACATCCTAAAAATGATTACATCTGAGGTACTGGTGTCTGTCCTTCTGCCAGGATGTCTCAAATACTTACTGTGGAGTATCTTCAGATGACTTGACCGATACACTCCTTCCAGGATACTCAGGCTTACTTCCTCTTCCTCTCTGTCCTACCTTTTACCTCCTTCTTTTAAGCCTTCTCTTTGCTGGCACTGGCACTTTCATGGTAGTGAACATGTTCACATGGTCAAGCTGCTTACAGAACAAACTGCTTATAACATCTCCCCTCTATCTAATTGGAACTATTTTCCTGTATCTCCTTTCTACCTTGGAATATACCTTAAGTCGCAAGTTTTACCACTCTGAATTTGTCAGCAGGGCAATATGGCAACTTCTTGAGATTTCGAATGACAAAGCTGCTTGCTTTCTGAGAAGCTCTACGTTGCTATACTAAGCTAAGTTGATTTTTCCCTCCCATACAGTTCTCTGTGAATTAGGAGCTATAATCACATTTTTTTGCCTTGTTGCTGACCTAACATCAAATAAACTGGTTTTCATGAATTGACATAGACAGTGATTTTTTTTTTTGTTTTTTTTGTTTTTTTTTGTTCTAATACTGTCTCCTCAGCTTCTTTGTCTTTAGGCTCATGAAGTTGGGGATGAATTAAAAATCAATATGCTCCTGTGGTATTGGTGATATTTGAAAGGAAGAACAGTATCATCCAGTATTGACAATTGGACAGTATCAGCAAGTATCTTGTGTAGGAAGTGAAGATGCACATAGATGCAGTGAAGATGATCTAGTTATTAACTCTTTATGGTTTCATTTGCTGTGTTTTTGAAAGAGAGATGTGTTAGTCTGGTTTTTAGAATCACTTTGTAGATGTTTGGTATCTGGTTCATGACTTTGTTTTGAAGTGAAAAATCTTAATATCAGTAATCTGTTAAAAATGTCAGAATCTCTTTTCATACTGCAGTAGTGTTGTTATCTTTCTGCAGAACCAAGTCGTGACCAGACAAATAGGGAAATTCAGACTTATCCTAAAGGCTTGTCAAGTTCCAGAGTAGACTAACAGTTGTTTTTTGTGTTTGGTTTTTTTTTTAAAGGAAAAAGGTTTGTCTAAGATTGAGCTACTTTGTTCAAGTTTGTACTTCACAAAGTTAAATAGGGACATAAAACCAAACCAGCTTTGTCTTTCATATACTTGAATTTCATAAAATGATATAATATGCAAGGATGCAGTCTTTCACAATAGCAGCTTTCAGAATAAGATGTCTCTTCCATCTGAATCTAAGGAAAAACTTTTTTTTACTGTGAGGGTCACTGAGCACTGCGACAGGTTGCCCAGAAATGTTGCGGAGTCTCCATCCTTGGAGATATTCAAAACCTAACTGGACACGATCCTGGGCAACCTGCTCTAGGTGACCCTGCTTGAGCAGGAGGGTCAGATTAGATGATCTCTGGAGGGCCCTTCCAACCTCAACTACTCTGTGATTTTCTGGGGACTGATGAAGGAGAGAGAAATATATCTCTGAAGGAACTGGGAACAAGCTTCTAATACCTGTTGTCTTTCAAAGAAATCTGATTGTCTTGACTGTGAGAGACATGAAGATACTGGCTAAAAACAGTACTCCCAAATGCGTTCCAGATAGAACAGCCCATGCCTTGTGCTGGACTCTTAACTTGTCTTCTTAGGATTTTCATGAAAAAAGAAGAAAAAAAAAACAGGGAAAAGATTTCCTTCTCTGTAAGGACAATGATATAGCTTAAAAAAAAAAAAGTCTTTCCTGGTCACTTTATATAAACACTGAAAAAGCAGAAGCACCGAAAAAGCAGAGCTGTGTGCCTCTGGGAAAGATGAGTTTCTAGTACAGGATGGAGGGAGCCGTAGTCACTCCTTCCAAGATCTAGAATTGCGTCAGCTCTTGCCATTCTAAACCCCCTGAAACCCGACCGGCTTCACTCTCATTTTGATGTATTTTAAGAGTAAAAAAGTACCCCTTAAACTGCAGCTCCTGTAACTGAGTTTGCTTGTTACTAGTTTGACAGGTGGCACAAATCAGAGAGCATGGTTGTATTATCACTGTTCTTGATACCTTAACTCTTCTGTCATTGTTGTGGCTATATGAGCCACGCTGGAACTGTGTAATGGGTACATAATCATTTTTTTCTAAACGGACGAGTGGCTGATAGGCAGCATACATGAAATTATCCACTGTATGAGGTGTCGATCGGAGTTTAGCAAAATGTGGTAAGTAGTTGTCTGCCAACAAAGCAGTTTTAAAATATTCTGGTAAGTGTGTATTGAAGTTATTTTTATTCCTTTTCTTGAAAAGAAAATGATGAACTTGCTGCTTACAGGCTGCACTTGCAGTTAGAATTGCTGCAGTTAGAATTGCCTAAATGACTTTGAGAAAGATACAGAGCAAAACTCCCTATAGCGTGTGTTGAGAAGTCCTATGTATTATTTGAGTATATGAAGTGCACTAATAGCGTGCGAGGGAAATACAAATGCATCTGGCTTAGCTAAGGAGATGGGGAATCGGAGAAAATGTTTTGTGGTGTTTTGTGGTGTTTTGTGGATTATAATCAACTTAGTGAACGGTAGGTATCTTCTATTTAGAGTTAAATCTAAATTTTCTCACAAGCTACAAATTTTTTTGTTCTCTGGATCACAGTCCCCGTAGAATGTATTTTTAACTTGATCTATAAATGGTTGCTGCAAAATTGAAGATATTTCCATGTATTTGGATTGCTCTAATACCATGGAAGGAGACCACTTTGCAGTTTTGACCTCTGACCATACGAGTTAAATTGCTCTTTCTGAACAGGCGCTATTAGGTGGTTAATTTTCAAATAAAAGCAGTAGTCCTTATTTGTTGCTCACAGTGATGCTAGTGGCATTGCCACAGGTGTGTAGGTTGGTAATATTTCTAAATGTGCTGGTCTTTGCCCAAAGGGGTTTCCACTTTGCACGTGGCTGAATGATGAGTTTGTTTGGCAAATGCAGTGCTTTCCTGGCCAGTGTTTGAAAAGCTTTTAACTCTCGCTTGCTGGGCTTTTTGTTTGTTTGTTTCTTCCTTAATTCCAGGACATTCCACTGTCGGCAGCAGGAGAGTTATTTCTGTAAATAAAAACAAATCTTGTATTCCAGAAGTGGCTGCTAAGCAGTGTCTTCTCTGCCTCGCTAACGCTTTCTCAGTTTCCTGCAGTTTCCTTAAGGGCTTCCTACTGAGCTCCCTGTTAAACCTCCTTTCCCTTCCTCTATTTCTTTATCACTTCCCAGGGGCCTTCCTTGTGAGGGCAGTTTTCACTAATGATTTCTTGATCCTTGTTTTCATGATGTCAGACTGATCCACTGTTAAACCCCGCTAACACCCTGCTGCCATCTCCCTGTCCCCCAAAGGCCCCAGCTCTTGGTCTTCTGCCCGGCCTTATGGTTTGTAGGGTTGCATGGAGAAATAGAGACCGTTTTCTCTCCCGTTTCTTGCCCAACCTCTAGGACTGCTACAAGCAAAAGCTTCTCTGACTGTCTCCTCAGGCTGCTGCAATTAGAGGCCTCCACTCCCCTGAAAACATTTTTTTGGGTACTTAAGAGATTTAATCAACAACAGAAGTGACTTCAGTCTAGCAGAGAAATGAATGTTGCAGACCTGCTTTCAGGGTTTCTTCCATAAGCTTACCTGACTGTGTGCCCCTTACGTCTTCCTGCCTTTTCCTCTCCACCAGGTCTGCTAGGCTTGTTTCTCATACGCAGGAGCCTTTCACCATCCTCAGTCCCCGCTGTCAGCAATATGCCACTCCTTCACAGCCAGCACTGTTGAAGGCAGCAAGCTGTGTACTGACTAAGTACGTTTGGAGAGGTTTCCCCTCTCATAATGAGCTCCAACCTCACTTGATTATTATCGGGGTAATTTTGCTGCATGGTCAACAAGTATGTAGCAAGCAGTGACAGCTAGTTCAGAAACCTGACAGGAGCTAGGATCTTGAGAAAGCTGAAAGTAGTCCTTGCTGCCTTGCTGTCAGTTCAGCCTGTCTGCAGACTTGGTACAGTCGTGCTTTAGCTTATGTACAGACTGTTAGCCCTTCTCTAACCAAAAAAAAGTAAAATGAACCTTAAATGCTATGGATGAGACTACCAGCAGATGTGCAAAGAAACATTCAGGTGTACATTTCTCTATAAACTTTAAGTCATTTATTTGTATAGGATTAATTTTGATCCTTTCTACTTTTTGTTAAATATGGCAGATAGAGGCAATCTTTAATAAACTTTTTTTGTCTTGCTATCCATTTAAGTCTTACAAATTACCCTATAAAACTCAAAAAAAAAAAAAAAAAGTACCTGTGTTACTATCCAAATGATAACACATAAATGTGCTACCACAACTTCTGATAGTAAACATAGTTATGCAAACTTGTTAAGGGTTTTTTTTTTTTTAGCGGTTTTAAAATAGGCACACTGCTTGCTAGCACGTCTGCTTGTGCTCTCACTGATTCAGTGACACCTTGATTTAGCTATTGTCCTGCCCCCAACTCATTTCATGAGATAACTATTGTGTTGTGAAATATGAAACTGCGTGACTTTTTTTCCCCTTTGGTCATAGTCACACCCACTGTGTGAAACTAGCCTGTCGTAAGTACTTATAGCACAGCCCTATTAATTTAAGGAACTGATTCATCAAGCTGTGTTGCTTGCTCAGCTCTTCAAAGCTGTTGTAATAGTGTAATAGTGTTCCTTTACTTACCTCCCTATCCCGGCAGCCATGTTGAGCCTGTTCTGGGTCAGTGTTTGCCTAAGCTGCCTTAACTGAGAGGACACAGTAGTACAGTGAGATGGACTTAAAGATTTAGAGCCAATGTTGCCGTTCTTTTTGCAGCCTTGCAGCTAAAGGTGACGTGGAGGGGCTGTATGCCTGGTACCAAGCCGGTGCAGACCTGGAGCAAACTGGCTATGATGGCAAGAATCCCCTACAAGTAGTAAGTGTGCCTACTGCTGTACTCCATGTGGTCTTCTAACTATGCGAGTAATAACGCACACTGTCAGACAGTGTCAGTTTGGGAGAACCAGCTGCTGCTTTGGGGGCTATGAACTGGTTTAAAATATATTTCAAACTCAAGTCTGGTACTGTTCTGAAGTAATAAAGCATTGGAGCCAGAATTTTCTCATCTATGTCAGAAGAATTAAAATTTAAATTGGATTTTAATTATTTTGTGGTAGCATATTCTTACTTCCCACAAGTAAGTATTTGCATGTCCTGGTGCACAGGATGGCAGGATTTATTCATGTTTCTACTTATAGGCAAAGGCTACAGGGCATACGGAGATTCTTGACTTCTTTAGACATTAGCAGTAAAGAAGGTAAGATCGAGTTTTAAAGAACTAAGCTTCTGAAATGTATGGATCAGCATGTATGGAGGGGGATTTTGTATTCAGGCCCTCACCAGCACCTAGGGCATCTGAGTTCAGCTGCTGTCACTGCCTTCATTTCCTGTATGACCCTGAGTACTTGGATCCCTTTTTGTAGAATGAGACTAATGTTTATTCCTCTTTCTGCCCAAGATTATAACTGCTAGACCTGGATTTGTATGGTGCATTCTACAGTATGGTTCTGAACTTGATTGGGTATCTAAATGCTACTATAACAAAAATATTGGGGGCAGCAATGTCTTGTTCTATTGGCCTGGTACAAAGAATTGCTCCTCTGTTTTGTCTGCATCTGAGAGGAAATGGCTTCAATTGGGGACTTTGCCAGCGGTGTTTTTTAGGATGCCATGCCTATAGCACTGGAGTGTCCCCTCCTCCAGCAGCACTGTGATGTGATCACGGCCGTTCTGTCGCACAGCCTCCCACTCAGCAGGTCCTACTGTGGCACCTATTGCATTTCCACATGTGCTTTCCCTCTCACTTCTTCACYGAGCTCTTTATACTAGACCATCTTCTGGCGGTGTAGTCAACCACCACTGAAAACATGAGGCAGATTCTTAACAGACGCAAATTAGTTACAGCTACACAGACAGACTGTAGAAGGCTTCCTTTCAGGACAGAGCTCTGCCAAGGGTATGCTCCGCCGGGAACGGGACAGGACAGTGCCCTGGCCTCTCTCCTGTTCAGACCCTGTGCATAGTTGCCTGGCTGTAGTCCATACATGGACTCGCAGGGTGAATCTCTTTTGTACTGCTAATATGCAAGGTGCTGCATTTCCCTAGCTGGGTGCTATGAGATGGGTGTGAATCTCATGTTCAAAGCATCAAGTCTGACAGGTCTCTCTGTAGTAGAGTTGTTTGGGCATCTGACCTTCTCCAATGCTTTGCCGTAATGGGAGACATTTAAAACACTTGCCTTTCCTTTCTCAGAACTCCTTTCTGATGCAATACACTGTTGATTTTGGTATCTCTTCTCCAGTATACTGGAAAGCCTAATGCATCAGAGATTTAAAATACTGGGAGTGGATGACACCTTTTATTTAAAAAAAATCAAGATGTAGTTAAATGTTTTGCTGCATCCATTACCACCTTGCATCTTGCAAGGCCCATTTGATCAATATCAGTGAACTCATGTACTAGAGTGGAGATTTCCAGCTGGAACAATACCATTTTTTCAGTCACTATGTGCTGGTCTAAATGAGAACACAGGACGGAAACAGGCATTTTTGCCTTTTTGTAAAGTTTTGGGGGTTATTTTGTTTTTTGCTGATATTAGCTGGTATTAGATCTAATCACAGTCTCCAGCATTTAAATGGAGGTTTTTCTGTGCCCAGGATGAAGACACTATAAATATCTTCAGAATATGGGTTATGTTGCAAATGGATTTCCGTTTTCAGTGAAATATGTCTGCAAAAGTCACTTTTCTTTTGCAAGTGGAGAGGGAATGTCTTAAATCTTCAACTCCTACATGGATCATCTCTTAATTCCTTGGGAATGAGCCATCAGTAGTGTGGGCAGTCTGAAGGAAGTCTTCAGTACTCATCAGAACTTGCTTGACAGGCTACAAGCTAAACTCTTCTTGGGAAGGTTTTGGATACTGCCCAGTTCTAAACTAAACATTTTCTCTTTTTCCATAGACTGTAGAAGATGGTCATTCATCTTCAGAAACACCAGCTTTGAATCCTTAATGATGTTAAGCAGTTACAGGGGAAGAAAGGAAAGAGGGAATGGTGACTACACATCGAGCATACAGGAAAGCTAGAATTGATGCAGCTTTAAGGCCTCACTGATTTTCTAAAAATGATTTGCTGCTTTAGCTTTTAATCACTTTTTAAATGATTCTTTTTTATAAACAATGAGGCTGGAATGTATTATCTCTTTACTGTACAAGTTCTGTTTTTAAGTAGACCTCTTGAATCTTCATATGTTAAATCAACGAGGACAGTATTGCATACGTAGCAAAATGAAATGCTGTGGTGAATTTATAGCAAGAAAAATCAGTGGATTGTATACTTCTGTGTTTAAACTAATAAAATCTCTGTGGAACAATGTTGGTTTCACTCTGTTTTTTTGCAATAGCTTGTATCACATCAGTTGCAATTACAGCAATTGTGAGTGTCAGTGCAAACAATTGAATCAGTCATGGGCATCTGCCTGCAGTTGTGTACTAATCTTCACCAGTGTGTCACTATAAAACCTCACTTAAAATGAGTAGGAGGCAGAGGCCATAAAGCATGTTTGTGGGACTAAGTGAATTGATTGTTTTGTTTCTAATAGTGTCTTTCCCACACCCTGACTGGAATATAATCAAGATTGCTACATGCTGGACACTTAATTCTTGGATTATAGAAGTGATTTGAGTATTAACAGACCTTCAGTTTAAAGTCCCACCACGCTGCGACTAAAGAAAAAAAAAAAGGCAATATACATCTTTTGAGCTGTGTCCACACTGGAATGTGTAAACCTAGAGATTACTTCAGGCAAATGCATATATTGGAGATGCAACTTTTAATTTCACCTACAGCTTCCACAATAATCTATGTGGATTTTATATCTGCTTCATCTGAAGTGAATCTTTGAAGTGCAGATCTCTTTCCCCCCCCCCCCCCTTTTTACTCTTCACCCTTCCCACAGGTATTCTTATCATGGATAAAAGCTGCATTGACTACTTGCTGAGCTTGCTACTATTTAAAGATTCCCAAGGTGTGTTGCATATCAGATCCCCCCAGAAACAGGGTAACTGTGCATGTAGTTTAAGAAAACACCATGTACATCCCAGCCAAAAACAAAAAAAAGCATAAAATGCATGTTTTTTAAGGTGAAGAGTCATGTACCTCTTCACTACAGGCACAAAAATTACAACTATGCTGTCTCATTATTAAATAATTGATGTTACATAACAAAAAACATTATTTATATTGAATAAAATTAATACTGAATTAGGTAACTGTGATCTGAGGTAAACTTCAGAAATTAGGTTTCCAATGTAACACCTTTTTGGTGTTTTATCTCTAAATACATAAATGGAACGTAAATGGAAAATGTAACAACATTTGTGAAAATTTTTACAATCACGAGAAAAAAGTTGCATTGTCTTTTCCTCCTACAGTATTTAGACCTAGTATCTTAACTCTTGCCTAGTCAATCATCTAAAAGTTGATGCACTAAACTAGGAAATCCCTTGATAAACTTTTCTGCAAGTTACCTCTTTGGGATTGGAATCTTTGTTTCTGTTTAAATGATTCTCAGGTGGAATTAATTTGTCCATAGCACCATCATTCTTTATTTCTGTACCAGAATGACTGTGGTATATACACAAGCATCAGTATTTTCCTTAAACCTTTCAATATGGACTGATTTGATCTACAGGCAACTTTCTAAATAATAATGTCCATAAAGTTCTTATATTTCTAAAATGCAACATACAACATTGATCTAAAGTACAAAACATACTTTTTTTTGAAATGAAGGATGGTATTCTGGTGTGAATGACTAAAATAGCAGGTCTCAGCAGTAAAACTGAAGGAGACGGAAGAAAACAGAGAGCCGTCTTCTTCCTGCATATGAGCCAGGTAAAGAGACTAAAGAAATGAGACTAAACTACATTTAGAAATGCAATACAATAAGAAGAGTTTAAGTTTAAAACTCTTAAAGCTAAAATGAAATGGCTTGGATCAAATTTGCAGTGAGAATAACACACTATTAGCTTCATTCTGATAAACCTTTACAAAGATATGTATCCCATTAATGTGTGTTTTCTTGCATAAGATAGTGTTCCTGCAGCTTTCTAGAAAATTTGCAATTTGCATTGTAAATAGACCAATATCTAGAAAATGCGATAATGGCAAAGGCATGAATGCAAATTTAATATTTATCTAAAAAAGAAGAGCATTTTTTTCATATATGTCAAAGTTTCATTCAAAAACTCTAACAGTCTAGGAGCATTAAGAGAAACTGTGTGCAGTGTGCTATGGTTAAAAAAGTGGCAAGAATCACCCAGCCAAGGTCAGAAACTTCCACTCTAGATGTTAGATGTTCTAGGAGGAGCTCAGTTTTTTCAGACATCTTAATTTTTCTCCTTCAGATCATTACTGAAAAGATCAGATACACTGTTCTTCCTAACCACCAGTCTTGTGCTTGGTAAAGGTTTGCAGCTTAGGCAGCTGTACAGGGCCATTACTAACGCAAGCACGCTCATTCTGCTGCCAGTCCGTTGTGTCCGTTCCAAGACAGCTTTAACTCCAGTCATCCATGAATGTCCATATAGCCTGTAATGTCCGCACCCAATTATAGTTTGTTAGACTGAACACATACTGCAGGGATCATCTGCAGGTCCTTGCTTGATAGTTTGCACACTGGACATGTTGGAATAGCATGATAGAAGCTGGCTAAAGTTAGTTTTGCACTTTTTTGGCACAGAAGAGCTAATGGTATTTTTCATTATCAGTTTTTAATGCTCATTAGAACATAAAGATGGAATTTTGGTTTCTGGCAGAAAACTGGAGGGGGCTCCCATTCTTTTCCAACTTCAGAAAAAGTCTAATAACATAAATGTTAGGACTACCATTTTCCATTCCCTACAAAAGCACCAAGAGGTGGAACACCATGCCAGGAAAATGCACAGGCTCCTAAGAGAGCGTGCTAGTGTATTAGTGTCAGAGAGCCTGATGCTGGTCTTGCACGGCAGAGGTATGTGTGCGTTTTCAGCAGCGATTAAAGAACAACAGCAAAAAGGCTTAGTCAAGAACCTGAGACTTATAGCTGCTGCACGAGTGTTGGATTTGTTCCCACCGTTGGATCTTTTACGTTGCAGAGATGCTGCTGGAATGAGCACTGGTGCTGGAAGCTCTGTTGCCTCTGCGTGGAGGAGACGCTATAAAAGCCTTCTGTAGAAGTCAAATATTACATCAATTCTACAACTTTCTTCACTTGAAGGACAACACCCAGCTTCCACTTTGTTTCTTTTTCCTAATGATCCAGCTAATACTGTCAAGGGATAGGGACTACTTGGCTTATGTCAGCACTTCTCTAATGCTGAAGGAAGCAGAGATTTGCACAATTAACATGTCCAAGTTCCTGTCTGATTTGAGTTATAAATTTTCCTTTCCTAAATGCAACCACTTTCTTTTTTACTCATGTCTGAAAACATTAAGTTTCTGTTTAGAGATTCTCATATAAAAAATTTGTGAGGGAAAGGCATTCTTAATTATTTGAAAAATCAACATGTGCTTGCTCTCTTATTGGTAAACTGTTAACATCTGCCAAGGATGGCTGACCCACTGACAGATTGGCTAGCTCTGTCTGATCAGTGCATACTGAATTAAATCAGCTGTTCTTTAGCAAGGCTCCAGTATCTCCTCATTCTTCTTAAATTCCTAAAACTCCAGTTCTGCATGTGCTAACTTAGAATTATTATTCTAGAGCATGTCTCAGTTGTCTCAAACATGGACTTCGGTGTTCAGCAGTGATAATGGCAACCCCTGATCTGCGACTAAATCCCTTTCTATTCCGTGAATTGTGTTTGTTTGGGTTTTTTTAGTCTTCTGAATAATGGGATCTACTGGGATTCTTCCAAAAAGACTGAATGATCTAGTCAGAAAATTCCTCCATTTTTTGAAGGTGGGTTCAAGCAGTGAAATGACTAATGATGCAATGTATCCTTTGTGCACAGAAGACAATGTAGTGCGCACAAATCCACTTATACACAAAATGCTGATGGAATTACGGCATAGTGGAATCCAGCTGTAGCATGTAAACCCTTTTGCTAGGCACCTGTGCTGATCCCCACACAGCACCTACCACAACAGTGTAAGAAATCAAAAAATTCTTTTAAAGTTTCCAGCATCACAATTTGTTAGATCACTACGGACCACCTGAAATAACAATATGATGGGTGAAAATAAGTAATTACAAAGAACTCATCAACTGTGCTTGGTGTATGTCATCACAAGTGTGGCTGATACATTTGTGTCTCTTCCAAGTGAGCTGTATCAGCTGTATAATCATCTCCTGGACTAGTAAGACTAGTCTTTCCACGGTTCTCTAGCAACATTTTATGACACTGTGCAGCTTGATTGCATGGTTGTAGCAACACTTTCATATTACTGACTGTTTAAGAGAAGCTACTAATGTGGAATGCTTATAAGATATTTAAAATACTCTACAGAACCATACAAATGAATCTGTGGGACTCAAATGTTGCTATCTTAGATAGTCCATGAGTCAGAATAAAATCTGGTACTACTAGCTGTATTATTTGTGCAAAGTGTCTACTTGAAAATTACTTTTAGAAACTTAATTATACATCCCATTTGTTTACGTAAAAGGAGAGAAGCAGAATCCTGCATCTCAAAAGTGTAACAGAGACAAGTATCCTGATTCCTAGCAATGAAATGAAACAGGTCTTGTCTAAACAGCACAAAATCACACTACTTAATCTGTCTCTAGTTAGAAGAGTTGGTGCAAATTTCATAGTCAAAAGCTTTGGACCTTGATGTTCAAATCTATCTTGATGTCTGACCAAAATTGCTACTGATGTAACAGAAATATTTAACAGATGGGGCATACAGCTCCTTGCAGGCTCGGTTGGTAAGGAAAGGGCAGTGCCCCTCTCCCCCTCATTCAGCCCTGCTGTCTTGCTTGCTCAGACACACTCAGACGGTGCAGATCTTACGCTGTCCCACCAGTGCTCCAAGCACCACACCAGCACCTCCCTCCTGCGCCGGGTCGCTGCACATCGCAGGGAGGCAGTTGGCCAGAGCCGGGGGAAGGTGCCAACCAACAATGTCCTGCAGCGCAGTCCTGCGGCCCCCTTGGTGCAGAGGTCCTGCCCTGCGTCAGCAGCATGTGGCCTGATGCATGGCATATCACGCGAGGAAAAGGCCGAGAGCCTTCTCAGTCATGCAGCAACAAGTCTTGCAGCCCTCAACCCCTCTGCACCCTCTCAGCTTCAAATCGTGAGCTATATATACACCTCTCTTGACCAGAAGAACAGTGGGCAGAGGAGATTGTTTGTGGCCAGAGCCAGTGTTTGCAGCATTCTGAGTGTGTGCTAGCCCTGTTGATTGCATATTTGTGTGCACAACAAATGTATTTATCTTGCCGTAGCGCCCTTTGTTCTGGATCCTCTTTGACTCTCTTGTGCTTGGTGTTCCACAGTCACAGACCCTGTTTTGAAGTGTTTACAAGTGAAATGAAGCTAAGACTATGCAGTGAAGGAAGCAACAGGTGATAAAAAAGGGAAGAGAGGAGCAAAAGAATGACAGTAACAATCATTTACATAGTCTGGTTATTTCTACACCTTGATTTCAAATAACTTAACATTAAATGATTAATTATTAGCATGTAAGGGGAATGACAGTCTGGCAGTTTGATAGCAACAGTCATGTATAGCAAAGAGAATTTCAGGTTAAAGAAAAAGGAATCTTAATGGCACTGTTTTACTGAGAGATAAGGAGTTATCACAATTAGCACAGAAAATTGCAAATTAATCCTGTCATAAGCAAGAAGCTGATGCACGGGGGAGGATTCAGTGATGGTGATCCCTGTGCACAAATGATTCTGCTTGTGTCTTTTCCTAGGCATGCATTGCAGTGAACAAAATCTTTTGGCCCAGTGGAAGTGGGATTTGGATGCATCAAATTCTTCCTGTGGCCCATCTGAATTTCTGACTCCCACCGAAGGGCCAGTTTTGAGGGACGTGATTCTCAGAACCTTCAAGGCAGACATCCAGACGGGATCTCTGCTGAACGCGGTAGGGCTCCAGGGCTTCAAGGCGAAGGTGACTGCCTCTTATCTTTGCTGACTGACAGAGCGCGACGTGAAATAAGTCAGTTTATTTACTTGGACCACTTTGATGGAGCTCTCTGCTCACAAATATGTCACCATTTACCACTTGTTTGGGAAGTTCTCCATTCAAGGACATAAAACCTGAGATGAGATGTTGCTAAAAATGACCATATTTCTTCAATGCAGTCACACTCTAACCCTCAATCTTCAATGGCTTGAACAAGCAAACACATGAAATCTGAATAGATGGTCAAATCATTAATAATGGCTTTCTTTCTAATGGCTTTATGGGACATAACACATAATTCTGCCAACTCTGAAAAAACCAGCTGGTTGGTGAAAATAAAAGATAAAGTTAGAACAAGGCTTGTGATGGTGACGGCAATTAACAAAATAACTAAAGTGAAGTGCACTTGGTGTACTGCAGCTAATCTGAAATATGAAATGTTGGGTTGAAATTTTCAGAAAAAAATAGTGATTTCAAGTGTGTCAGCTTCCAGTGTCTAACTTGATGGTAAAATGAAATGTGGCTGACATTTTTTGAAAATCAACTCCTTTTATAAAAAGTCGGGAACCTGGAAAGTGAGGCATTCAATATTAATGGCCTTGTCAAAATCTCATTCATTGGTTAATTAACTTGATTTTTTATTTCAAACAAGAAAAAATTACAGAGGAGGAGAAAAGTGAATTGATTGTGAGGAGAGAAAAAAAAGTAACCATGACACCAAACGTTCCTGAATTTGGTAAAAATACTATAGAGATTGTTTATCCAGAGTTGATTTCAAAACAGGACTCGGTGGCTTCCATTTCTCATATGCACATCTCGGACTATCGGCTTAATGGCTAGATGCCTCGTGAAACAACTGCTGTGACTCCTAAGCTTCCAGTGGAAAGTCACAGCAAAATATAATCTACAATAGGACTGCAGAAATACCCACTGATTGTTTGCAATATGCTTTTCCTAGTGTTTTTTAGTGCTCCCACTGATAAGCTCAAAAATTGTCCTTAATATCAGGCTGTTGATGCAGAGGCTGACTAACCTCTCAGGTCATGTCCATTTGACAGCTCATGCACCATCTCTCCAGCACAAGGATTATCTTCCACCCATTTTTTACAGCTGCTGATGCACAGATAATTGTACCCACTGCTCAAGTCTGTAAGTGGACAAAGCCCTGATACTCCTTCTTATTGTAGACTGATTATTAGAAGAAGTGACATGTTTAACAATGCAATAGAAAATTTGAAGCAGAAAATAGTAAATTTCAACTGTTAATTTACTTACTGCTAGCTATTGTGCTACTGTATACATATAAAGCTGGACTTGAAAAGTTCTGCCAAAGAGGGAAAAAGTACCTTAATTTGTATAACATAATTTACACAGTTTAAACTGCTGCAATGGACAAGATGTTAAATCAGAACCACAAGGAAAATGGTGAAATGCAGTATTACATACCAACCTGATAGGTATCCTCTGCACACAGACTATCTATCTCCTGCAGTGCTGAGGGATGATTAACCATCTGTTTACATAGAGTATATGAGATACAAATCCCCCCCCGCTAAATTAATAATTTTGTGATTAATCAAAATGTTGTGCATACGATGGTGGCTTTTTCCAATAAAATGTGAATTCTTAGCCTCACGTGAAGCTGTTACCCATATTTCAATTTCTAGCATGGCTTTATTTATTTATAAGTATCAAATGGCACCCCACCGTCTTTCTAAAAGTTCTTGGTTGGAAAAATGTCCCAAAGCCTCTTATTTCTCTATAAATCACTGCATGTTATTAGGCAATAATCTGAAAATGCTTCCTACTTAGGAGGAAGCATTAGGCCATCACTCAAGGTGTTTATTACTGCAAAACAAGCTAGTATTAAGCTATTATTATGCCTACATGTGACACATAATGGGCTGCTATATTGACAAATCAGTTTGAACCAACCAGCGTAAACAAGAAGTTGGCCCATCAAGTGTTTGCTATGAACATATGGAATGTTGATTTCCCAGGGAGGAAGAAAATCTATCTGCATATTTTTTTATTATTTTTACTGGGCCCAAGAATACGACAGCTACTTTACAAGCCATGTCAGACTCCAAGTTTTTGCCTAGAAAACTTACAACCTTATTTTAGGTGATAGATAATGACCAAGAACAGCAAGCTGGTAGGGAACCAATGAGGAACGGAAAAACAAAAGTAAACTCAGAGCCCAGGCTTAGCTTGCATGCTGGATTTTTTTTAAACTTTGGAATTGTCAGATAAAATACGTTGTAGTACAAGGAATAGCGCTTCAGGTTGCCCTACACTCTTCCACAACAGCACTTGTGGAGCTAGGTACCGGCAGGGAGGTACTGAGACCTTTCCCAGAAGGAACGTGAGGTCACTGAAGGATAATAATGATAGCAGCTCCCTGTCATTTTTCACAGTGTCACTTTTTCAAAGTAGAAGCTCCTTTAAATATAATCTTTCTCTCCTTACCAGACATTCATGATCTTCTACCCTCCATATTCTCCCATGCAAAGAGCACACCCTTAAGCTTACCCTTCATCTTAGCTTCCTCCCCGGCCAGCTTGGCCTCTTAGAGTCACCCCCGGCATTATGTCTCTTTTTGTGCGGCTCTGTTTGGCACTATCAGCTGATTAATACTTGGTTCCCTCTTCCGAGAAACCTTCAGCTGCCATACAAAGCACTTGACCTACCACACTCCTCATCACAGTGTGCTGAGCTCCTCCAGGTTTCGAGGGTGTCAGTGCAATGAGAGGCCTCTCCCCGTCTAGCAGGATGAGTCCACACTGGCAGGTAGCACCTGCCCTGTTTTATTGGGTTTGTGCCCCTGGACTGCAGACTCCATGGGAGACATACCTGCCGTTTGCTTAACAAGTCCATTTATTGCACTATGGCCCATTAAAAGCCAAGCACCTAACTGTTGTAGTCATATATGTGCAGCTGAAAAGTGAGGGATATAAATAAGTTTCACCATCACCTGAAGTAAGGGCTAATTACTATTCTTTCTAACACAACTGAATTTTTCTCTACACAGTTTCAGAACCAATTCTATTATTTTAATGCTTCAGTCACCTTTCAAGTCTTCACAGAGGAAGAACAATTAATACATGGTTTATCCCTTGGATACTGCTAAGGAAGTGCTACAACATCAGTCTGTTTCTACTGCCAAGCAGCTCTGTTCTTCTACCTTTTAAAGCCTTCAGCCTGTTCTGTGAGACTCTACCTAGCTAGTGGAGATGCACATCATGTTAGATTTCTTACTTTTGTAAGTGGGGGCATAGTAAGCCTTAAGATAGACCTTTACTATCTTTTATCTTACTCTTCCCTGAAAGAAACAACCTTAAACATTCAATTAACAAAACCACTGACCCTTATTAAAAAATACAAAGCACGTGATGATTCATCCTGCCTAAACCCATACAAGCTCTCGTACCCCGGTTCCCACTGGCTTCCTCACGTAATTCCCCATGGAGGGGCCATCAGCCATGCTCGCCTGAACCTGAACCAGTAGAGCAAGGAGGTCCCTGGGGACTATACACAGGACCAGTGCAGCAGTGGGTCCTCACTGGTCTGGCGGGAGAGGGCTTTCGCACTCAGTATGGACAGCAGGGTTATTATTTAGCCAAGTGGTATCGCAGAGCTGTGGGTACGGGTGTGTGTTTGTCGGGGCAGGTGAGAGTTGGCTGTGTAGTTAGTGAGGAATTATATATCGAATACAGCTAGTACGATCGTGCCGCGCACGTTGGGTACATCGCCGGTAGGAGCAGGAGACCGAAGACACTCCTAAACCAAATGACTGCTCTCACGGGGAGTAAGGAGCAGCCTTGCTTCCACGGACCTCCACTGATGTCAAGGACAGATGTGCCCTTGAATTAACAAAGAAACAGCGCACGCCTGTCTGTCAGCGAAAGGCCACTACCTTGCTGGGAGAACAGGGAGGTCCAGGAAACTCGTAAGGATTGGGGCCCCTGGAAAAAGGCATAAAATTAACTTCTGGGTTTGAGTCTGAGAGGGCAACGAAGAGGAGAAGTAGCTGGTTTTCCCCAAGTGGCCTCGATCCGGGGAGCGTCTTCGGCATGAGGTTTGCATAGGCTCCTGGAGCAACCAGTCTGCTCCTGCTCCTGCTGTGAGCACCTGGTTCACATGAGCTGCACTGGAGCGATTACGGCACAGCCACAGGGGCTTCTCACTCCCCTGCTGCGCTGTGATGCCTTTTCTTAAGGGCATTTCCTCTGGGATTGGCTGGTGTCGCCTATGTATTTTTAAAGGGCCAAAGATCACAGGAGCTGCAGCGCCAAAATTCATACGCAGCACTTATACAGCTCTTTAAACATTCAAAGCACTATATAAACATTAGTGAAGCCTCATCAGATGAGGTAAGTAAGCATTATCTCTCCTGCTCAAGGTGTGGTGAAGTGGCTTGGCTGAGGCCACAGGCTGAGTCACTGGTGGAGCAGGGTTTGCTATCCACCTCTTTCCTCTCCTGGGCCAGCGAGAGTGGAACACGGTTGGGCAACGCGAGCGGCCTAGCGCCGTCAGCGACCGACCTACCCTGCCGCGACCATGGGGAAACGGGTCCTGTGTATAGTCCCCGGGGACCTCCTTGCTCTACTGGTTCAGGTTCAGGCGAGCATGGCTGATGGCCCCTCCATGGGGAATTACGTGAGGAAGCCAGTGGGAACCGGGGTACGAGAGCTTGTATGGGTTTAGGCAGGATGAATCATCACGTGGGCCTTCAGCTCACCCCGCCGCTGCGGCTTGGGAACGGGAATGAGCGGGGTTGCATTCCAGCTCTGTAGACAGAGACGCTAAAATTGAGAGGAATGGTGTGAAGGCAATTCCCCTTCAGAGAAACGAGGCGCAGCCCCATTTTGGGGAGTTCAGTGCGTCCTTCTCCGCTGGCTGGCCAGTGCCTCGGAAAATCAGGCCCTTACCTGACATTTCTCAGTCCTAGCTGGGTCCCCGCCATTCTGAAACCGTGACTTTCACGCTGTTGGAAACCCTCAGTAGTGGCCGGGTGTCTCCCGACGTGCTTTACAGGGGGGACAGCACAGTGCCGCGGGCAGACGGGGCGGCCGCGGCTCTCCAGGCGGCCGTGCCGCAGGCGCTTGGTTCCCCCGTGCGCCAACACGGCAGGCACCACCAGGCGCCCCTTCCGACCCAACCCCCCCACTCATTCTGGGGGGCGATACCCCCACACCCCGTGCCCCATGGCATGTGTATGCCGGCGGGCAGGCGAGCCAGCTCGGCAAGCCGCGGCCTGCGCCGGACACCAGGCCTCGGGTGGCCGCCATCGCTCGTGGAGACCCCGGCCGAGCCGGCTGCTGCCGTGCGGCCACGAAACCCCCCCAGGGAACACGACAGGCGGGTTTGGGGCTTTTATTTATTTATTTAGAGGCGATGGAGCCCGGGGGTGCCGGCGGCCGGCGGCGGCAGGGCGCGGGGTGGAGTTTCGGGCTCCCTGCGGCTCCGGCGAAACCCGCCGGGCCGTTTCCCCCCCCGCGCCGCGCCGGTGACAGGGCGGAGGGAGGAAACGCGCCGCCTGGGAACAGGTTTTGTCTTTTTGAACCTGCTGACGTTTCCCTGCCCCACGCGAGCGCTGGAAACAAAACCGCCCTGTCAGTGCGCGGGCAGCCTGGAAAAACTGGTCGTGTCAGGGGCGAGGGCTGCATTCCTGGCCGCCGCGGCAGGGGACGGCTCAGGCGCCCGCCGCGGCCGGGCGGGTATAAGAGGGGCCGGCGCGGGCAGCCGCGGCAGAGGGGCGGCCGCGGCGGGGTGGCGCGGCCCGGTCCGGCCCGTCCGTCCCCTGAGGAAAGTGGCTGCTCTTTTTGCCCTCTCCCCCGGCTGGAGGGGAAGCGCGTGGCCTCCCCGCTCGCGGAGCCCCGGCGCCGGGGGATGTCGGCGGTGAGTAAGCGGGCAGCGCTGTGAGGAAGGGGGGCAGGGGCGGCCGGGCCGGGCGCTGAGTCCCCCCCGCCGCCCGCCCGCCCCATCTGTTTTGTCTCGTCCCTAGGTCCGCCGCGGCGAGAGGAAGAGCCGAGCCCGGGGCCAGGAGCGAGTGGGAAGTGCGTGCGCCCCCCCGCCGCCCCACTCCCTCCGCGGATCCTCCGCCTCCTTGGTGCAGTGGTTCTTAACAGTTCAACAGTTCTCT
>NW_020450760.1:417898-428903 GCF_003343035.1 Apteryx rowi | reverse complement strand
CGATATCCGCGGAAGCGCGCTTAAAAAAACCACCCCAAAACAGCAACAGCAAAAGTTTATTGCCTGCCCTGTAAGAGCCGAGGCGTTTAGTCTCGTAGAAAGAAACAGGTAGGACAGATCGCTCTTGTGCCGGCTGGCTCTGCTCATGGCAGGCTGTTGCACTTCGTGTGGATCCATGTGGGTTTGGGGTTTTTTCTTTCCCTTACACGCACACAGATTAAAAAAATCAGATTGCCGACTCTCACGGCTGTGTTCTTCAAAAGCTTGCAGCCTTTCCACTGGTGATATATGCAGTATATAATCAGTGATAGCACTCTTTCATTTATTTACTTATTTATTGGAGTGCTCTTTTATTTAGGGCAGTGTTACCTTTATGCTGTGATGGTTTGTGCTGATTTCCATATACACACTTATTCCAGGCAGTTAAAGGATAATCTAGACCTTCGTTCCCACCTTGGTCAAAATGCCTTCAGCGGGTGTCTGGCTTAGTTAAAACTGTCGCATCGATGGTCTGATCTAAAGGTCTATGGATTTGGTGGAGTTTGGGCTCGGATAAAACTTGATCTTTCAAAATACAGCATTGTATTCTGAAGATTTTTTTTTTTAATTTGAAAACAGCAATTCTGCCAATAACTTTTTTTTCTTTTAAGTAGTTTTGTAAATGAGAAGTTCCTCCTATGTTGTGCTAACTCTTCTCCTGCTTGCCCCAGGAGTCAAACAGAACTAGAAACGTGTAAGGTTTCTAGTGTATTTTTTTAATTTACACCTAAACAAAACAGGCAACAGACCAAAATGTAAAATGGAATACTACTAGTCTAAATTTGATGAAGGAAAGTTACTGAGCTTCTCTCTCTCTCTCTGTATGTGTGTATGTATTTAAAAAGAAAAAAGCTACACAGTATGTATTTTTCTCCATCACTTTTGTGGTATTGTTTGCTTCAAACTGTCCGGCGTGAACAGCTGTCTGCTGTGAACAGGACTTGCGTGAGTATAATTGCAGGTAATTCTGGCCTCACTGGAGTCAAGAAGAGTTCTGTCATTGCCTGCAGTCGAGCTATGATCCTCAGAGGAAGAGCTTCCAGGAGAAGCTGGAAATATTTGAAGAGTAGGCAAGCCTGATATGTAAAAATGCTTCTTAGGGACAGCTTAGAAACAGCATGATTTTTACCAACTGCTGTAACTCAGAACAAGTTAGGCAAGGTTAATTACAGCATAATAGGGTTTAATTTAGCTGGGAATGAGGGTATGGTGGCTGCTAGCAGTGTTTCTCAAACTGTGAGGCTGGCCTCCTTAGGCAAGCTTACACAAGCCCAAGGCAAATGGAAAAACACATTTTGTCTGGGACTTGGCAAAGGTAGAAGCCCCACATCTATTAATGATGATTCCTCATCTGCCAAGGCAAAAATTGAAATGCTCTCCCAAGGAAAAGATTAACGACCTGTCCCACTTAAGGGTCTGATGATTCAATGCTACTCTGGGTTCTAATATATGGCACTCATTATCACAGTGTCTGAGCACCTCCCAGATATTTAAAAAGAAATAACACTAGTGTTCTGCACACACAGTTCTCATTAACTTCAGTGGCTGTTGTGACTGTTTAAATACAGCAGAGCAGAGGCCTAAAGAGCTGTAAATAGCCTTGCAAAACACACTGTGGGTTAGATCCACAGCTGGCTTAAATTGGCACAACCCTGTTAACTTGAGTGGAGTTATACTGGTTTACTGGGGTTTGACCCAGTATTTTTTCTCTCTTGTCCCACCTCCAGTTGATGAGTCTAATCCTCTCACCTGGCTGTATCTGGACTGTCCGCTGCCTTCAGTGGGAATATGAACTGTGCAAAGTGGGGCTTGTCGTTTCCAGGGAATCCTCTTTACACTTCTTAGTGCAGCGAGAGGTGATGCGAGTTGTTTTTCCTGTGTTTGAGTCCACTGTACCTTGAAAAAGTTTGAAAGGAACCTGTCTAACAGGGATAAAGAAAGAGTTTTGTTTTTTAAAAGGAAAATCTCTAACTGCGGAAGAGTGAACCTGCTGGGGAGGTTCTGCGTGCACAAAGAAGAAAAGGGCTTAATGTTCTTGTACCAGATTGTCAACATCAAGGCAAACCTATACTGATTACTGATAGAAACTGGTGTTTCATTATAATCTTTGGGTGGAATCAGGGAGCGCCACAGCGCTACTAGACTGCCTCTTTTATGTGTGTTTTCTTCTGTGACATTTTAAAGTTATGGAATCAGGTTGACTTGTAACCAGTGTTTTTCCTTGCTCCGACCGGGTGAACTCCTGATGACAGGCTTGTAGTTTCCATAAGCTGGCAGAAAGCCACGTGCATGAACAAACAAACAAACAAACAAAAATCCCCAGCAAATATGCAGCGAAAACCTCTGGGCAAACAGCCTTTCCTTGTGATATTGTCTCAGCTAAGCAAAAGCCCGAGGGTATGAAGGGAGGAGACTCTCTTCTGCCAAACTTAGTAAAATGTTGCCCGGCAGTTGCAGAGCATGTCTTTAGCTCCTGCTATTAACATCTCAGACAATATTCCATTTTGTCTTATCACTGGAATCTTGGCCTTTGTATAATAACATTTAATTTTTTACTCCCTTTTTAAATGAATAGCAAAGATATTACGGTCAGTCTGGAAGCATGGGTGGATTAAACCTTCTGGTTTCCCTGGACTAAGAAGGCATTTCTCCATGTCTGCTCTGCCCAAGAACAGGAAGGAGAAGCACATTCCTCCCTCCCCGCCCTTTTCTGTAGGCTGCTTCATGCTTTGGCAGCATCTGGTAGTTTCAGTATATACATAAATATGTTGGATGTGATACTGGTTGGTCAGAGATCTAGGAGGTAACACCTAGTAAAGCATGCTTCCAAATCAGTCATGTATGACTTAAGAAAGGTGTGTTTCCTTTTGCTCTTTGCCATCTACTGAATAAGGCCATTTAGGGGCAATCTAGCTTGTCAGCTATCAAGTAATGGTGTAATCAAGGCATCTTAAAGATCATACTTAGGTCCTTGACCAAGAAGAAGTTGCATCTCTAGAAGCCCTTAAAAATAACAGTATAAAAGCTGTTTTGTGAAAAGCTAACACAAAAAATTGTATTTCTAGCCATCAGTAGTCAAGGTTCTCAGAGGGTTTGCGCTTAGCATCTAGGATGACACTTGCAATGTTGTTCACCCAATAATTTCCATGCCAAGAGACCAGACATCCACCATTTAACTATCTTTTAGCATGAGAAATTCTTAGGCCGGGTGTGGCTTTTTGCTTTATTCACTGTGGGGGGAGCAGAAGCTGACCCGCTGCTTGCTGCTTCCAATCTGATAGACAGGTATTGGTGACCATATTTTCAACCCACATATTTTCAACCCGCTTAAACTGGCTTGTGGTCTTTCATTTCTGTGTAGCTACATTGATTTACCCCAACCGAGGCACAGGTCTTGAAATTATTTCTTCCCACGAATGATTTTGTGCTTAAAAGTGATGATATAGACTTATAGATAATTTTTGAAAAATGTATTTTCCAATACAGTTAATTGTCCATATCTGCAGTGACTGCATCCAGATAAGACAAATGGGGTGGCAAAGCTTCTCTGATTACCATGAAGGAATGATTTTTTGCTGGCTAATTTGTTTTTGATTCCTTCTTTGACAAAAATTTATCCAAGAACCTGTTATTTTAGAATTTGCATGACTTTCATTTTAAAGGTGTTCATAATATTCAGCAATTTATGCTGGTAGCTAATGAGTGTTGACTATCATCTCTCCAATTAATTTTTGTTCTATCTCTGTCCGACACAGAGGCCTGTTATTTATGTCTTCCTTTAGCCTGCGTGGCTTTGTATAAGCTCTCTGATGTCCCTAGACAGACCCAGCTCTCAGATAATGTTTTTTTACTGGTGTCTGGGATTCTGTGTTTGACTTTTGAAAGCACTGATAGCTGGTATTTCTACAAGCATCCCCTAGAAATTTGGAAGGGGAGGGTGTCACAATAGTTGAGGCTGGGGTTAGTGTTTTTGCCATTTACCTTTTAGTGGACACCAGGGTGTGATTCACTTGACCAAATGTAAACACTGAGTTGCCTGAACTAACTTTATTGCTAGTGCAGAGAAATGGGCATTCGCAGATGTGATTCATCTTTCCATCCTAAAGTGGATGGCTGAAGTAAGTCAGATTAATTGTACCCTGAAAGTGCCTCTTTCTCTTAGTTTACTGTAAAGTGGGGCAAGATGACTAAATCACCTATAGCCTTCTGCATTGTGGGTGTCTGAGGCTGGGTGACTTGAACCCCCTTGTGAGTCTCCACGCTGTTATTCTTACTCCAATACAAACCCCTCTAGTCATAAGCAGCTGCTCAGCCTCTTAGGTCAGATACATGTTGTCCCTCAGCTGCTAGGTTTATTTGAACTACCTTTTTCTTGCTTCCTGGAGTGCAGTGGGAAGCAATTTTTAGAACAACGGGCACTAAAATTAGAAATAATTCAGTGACACTTTTATAGTAGCACATGCAGGAGTTCTTGCTCCGTAGTAGTTTAACCTTCACAATATCATAAAACAGCTGTAGAGTCTTTGCAGTGTCAAGATGAAATAAATTTGTAGTAATGTTTAGTTACCACGTTTCATGAGTCTTACACAGAGCTATTTTTGCCAATGCTTTTATTCCTGGGTTCATAAGAAATCAGGAGCAGGAGAACTGGCCCAAGACCAAGAGTCGCGATACCATTTAATTGTCAGGAACACTGTAAGTAGTTGATCCGGATTAATACCTGAAGCGTAGTCCACTCGCCCTTTCTTCCCTTTAGGCAGTTTTAATCTGTTCAGGCAAAATGTGTCGGCTTTTGGGGGTTTTGCAGCCTAGGCAACCTTATGAACCTGTTCAGTATCAATGATTCATTAATTGGTCTGGTAATTTCACCCTGAATCTCTTGGTAGCTTGTTTTGTTAGGTACTTTTTCACCTTAAGGCTCCAGCTTCAGGATTCATGTGATTCAGGGATAACTGAAAATCTTCTTTAAATAAGTTTCTAGCTCTCATTGTGGCAGAAGGGTTTGAAATAGCAATCTGAAGGCACCAGAAATGCTCAGAAACTGGTAAACAAATGGAATCAAAGCCATTTCTACTCGTGATTTTTGTTGTGGGGTAGAGATGAATGATTCATTATTTCTTTCTTATTATTATTTTCATGCTTGGAATTGGCAATATCGCATTGTAATAAGTCTGTAAAGATGTTCCCCATTAATATTATGACATTCAGACAGAAAGCCAAATCTTTTCTCTTTCACATGGGCATAAAACCAGGAAAACTTCAGTTATTTGTGTACACTGATGGAACAGAATAAACAATTGGAAGATACTAATAGTGCTGCAATGATCCATGCTTTTGTCATTTCAGGTAAAACCTGTGATTCCCATGCCAAATGCTGTCTGGCCTGACTTGCATTTTGTTGACACTGGCAGGTCAAAAGGCTTTTCAAGCTCAATTGGTATATGGGAAAAATTATTGCTTCTGGTGGGCTGCTGAGAAGGTCCATTTAAATTCTGGCAGCAGGAGATATGGAAAGAGGTTCCCTTAGATGCCTTTATTGCTCAGGGAGGCAGAATTTGAAAGCACCTGACTCCAGGCAAGGGAGACTCTGGAGTACGAGGAGGTGGCTCTTGGCACCAGAGCCTTGCTCTTTGCAGTGTGTCCTGAGCTTGTCCCGAGCCTCCTGAATCTTTCTTCAAGCTGGGATAAGCAGCTTCCTGCAGAGTATGGTGCTTCTGTGGTTTGTGTTCCTGGGCACCGTAATCTGCCCTGATGATGGATGGGGACCTAAAAGGTGATTTAGCGTTACAAGGGGAATGCCCAACAGACTTTTTATTCTGATATATTCCTTCCACTGTCATTGCATCTTGTCTGTAAACTCTCCTCATCCGACCGTGTTCACTCGCACGTGCGCACAGCCTGAGGAGGTTTCAGCAGAGCTGTGCAGGTTTCCTTGCGGGCCACTGTTGGCTTCCTATCTCAGCAGTGCATTGCCAAATACTAAAGGTCAAAACAGTGGCATCCCAGGCTCCCTCTAACTAGATTCAGATGTAAAATTGTAAAAGGCAATTCTTGTGCTCATGTCAAATTAAAGAATGGTGTTTTATTGTTTTCACAGACTCAAAAATTTTAAGGCCAGAAGAGGATATTCACATGACACTAATTTTAGACTGCCTATCTGAGAGGTTTATCTCTCCAGGTGTCTCCAAAGGAAGGACAGAGGATTGTAGTGAGGCTTCTGGACAGATTCATATTTGCTATAGAGGGAGCCAAAGAAGACAGGCTTAAATCAAATGCGTGTAAGTAGGCGCTGTGAATGCCTTCCATAGGGATGAGCTAGTTCCCTCTCCTGCATCACACTGCTAATAGGATGTCCCTGGAATATTTATGGTTTGGAGTGCAACACATCTTTGAGAAAGACCTGTGGTCCAGTTGAAAAAACAAGGCAGTTTCCAGACTCTCTAAAATAAACAGGAGATCCGTTGAATATAATAACATTGTTCACATCTTCTCTCCCTATTTTTCTTTCCCTAGTAAATACAAATATATTTTTTCCTGGCTCTCTTTGTGCATTCCATTTTGTAATAAGGGTTTGAAGAAAAGTCAGAGTGACCACACTATTTTAAAAACAGGCACTGGATTTTTATGTTTGTGCAGACTGTATATTAAACACCTAATGTTCCAGAAGTTGCCAGCATCTTGCAGAGCCATGTCTTTCCAGCCCCAAAGCCTAAACTTAGCTCCAAAATCCATATTTAGATTTAATTGTAAGTGGTCTAGAAAGTCAACATACTGCATCTTTCAGGCTGTCAGCATGCAGGAACACAGACATTGCCAATATTCACTTGCTCGCCAATGTTCACTTGTTCTCCAGTGCTCACCACAAATCTGGTTTGGTGTCAGCTTGTGTCCAGACATACTGCTGTGACTTCAGGTGCTACCTGTTATAGTAGTCAGTGAAAGGTGTTTCTATCAATCACATAAATTTTAGCTTATGGATATGGCTTCTTGAAGCTATGAGTTATTATTACTCAGTATTTATTGATCAATAAAATCAATACAGAATGTGTAAAAGCATATTTTGGGGGGTAGAAAGAGATAACTAATCTGGTCTCAGGTGGCTTCCTACTGAGAGTGAGTTTCAAAGGTTTCCGTTTACTACTGAATTCTGGAAAGGGTTATATTAAGATTATAATTTTATACTTTTTAAATGACGTCTCTTGAGAAATCTTCTAAAATAGTAATAAAAAGCTGTTATCCGTGCTCCTCTAAGAGCTGACTTTTCAGCACTGCTAAGCATTGTAGAAGAGGTATCTCACTGCTAGTAGTAATGGTTCTGTCCTGGGACAGAAAATCATTTGGAGACTTGAGGAGGCACATTAGAGCTTCTAAGTCCGCCTTTGGGACCTGCCTACCTGTAATTGTTTTGTCACATTTAGAAATAATGGCATTAATAGAACTGTGGCAGTTAAAAAACCTAATACCCTGAACAGACGTAACTGCTGTGGCGAACCAAACAATCCTGTGGCCTGCTTCTTGTGCATAAGTTGTGAGTTTAAAGAAAAATAGGACCATTCGTTTGGTGGCTGCATGTGTCATGTTATCATATATGCCCAAGATACAGAGAATACAGAACTGTTACAGTCCTCATGACTTAGGCTCTAAGCCTGATGGCTTAGCTCTTTCATTCATGTGTTTTCAATCATTTTCCCTGTTTTGTCATGGGTATCGAATAAAATGGAAGCCATCATGTTTGCTTGCAGATATAGGACCTTGGCTTTACAAAGACAAAGTTCAAGCAGTATGGCTGAGGACTTTTCTACTGCTGTCTCTTTTCCTATAGTTGTGAATTTGACTGTAGCTATGAATTTGATCCTTTGACTCTAAGAAGTAGTTGGGAGGTCTGGAGTGAGTATATGCAGCCTTGTACAAGCTGGGGTTACTCCTGCATGAGTACTGGAAAGTGAGCCAGGACGATTCAGGAGATGAAAATAAGCCAGTGTGGGGCAAGAAGAGTGGCCCTGTTGCCAGCGGAGCTGGAGGGCTCTGGTTATTCACGAGTTGAGAAATGGTGGCTTGGCAGTGGGTGGATGGTATATCTCACCACGGGATCAGCAGTGGCGAGGAGCTGGCCTAGGAAGGCAGCCAGCCAATGTGTTTATTGTGCTGTGCTGAGAGTAAGCTTCTGGATGGGTCTGATAAAAGAGGCTAAGTTGAGATGAAGGCAAGCAAGGGGTGGCTGCACTGCTGGGGGCAGGAGGAATGTGTTAGGAAAGGAGTAGAAAAGAGAGTGCCTTAGGTATTCATTCACTTGTGGGTCTTTTTTAGTGAAGTTTTGACCCATAATCTCTCTCCCAGTGGGATTCTTCTTCTGTGTGGGAATGTTGTGTTTTTAGCCTTTCATCAATCTTTCCTTACCCTCTCTGTTTCCCTCTCTTTTCCTTTCTTCTTCCTACATCTTCTTCCTGACTACATCTCCAAAATCCTGCTTCACTTGGAGCTCTTCCTCCTATCCCACCTGCCAGAAGGATCAGCAGAGGAGTAAGTGGCCTTTGTTGCTAAAAATGGTGCTAGTTTTTTGAGGTAAGTCCCTGTTCAGGTTTAGTTAGCAGGATCAGTGAACTGGGCACATTGCCTCTTCCAGTCATTGTTTTAGTCTTATGAAGAAGATACTTCTGAATTCTTTCCTCCCCCACTGGAAATAAACTTTTCCTTTGTTTTGAATGATCAGTTTGCATCTGGCATGTGATGGACTGTCTTGGCTTGATGTGTTGAGCAGAGCTAGCTCAAGGCTTCTCAGTTATGCAGGCAAAGCAGCCAAAATCTGATGTGTTGCCCTGCAAATGAAGGGCATGGGCCAGGTACCTTCTGCCATTAGAAGGAAAGGGTTCAGGGGAGAGATTATGGCTCGGTGTCTCTACTGTTACGGGGAGGCATGCCTGTGTGAGAGAGCAAGAGAGACTTCCTCCATCCATAGTAGGGTCAGCAGCCTCCAGCCTGGCTTTCCAGGGCTCTGGCCGTAGGAGACATTGGAGCCGATGGTCATTTTGCCATGTCCAGTTTCCTGCTGCTGTAAACAACAACTTACTTTGACAGTTCCTGAAGCCGGTCCTGCTGTTCATTTCTCTGTATTTGTTGCCCACTGCCCACTGGCTCAGGAGGGCCAAAAGATACAAATCCAGGAACACACGTTGTATTCAATGGTAAGCCCGCATGAGCGTTATGTACCAGTAAAGTTTTTGCAGCCTGAAAATGTCTGGATACAAATGGGTGCGGAGGGAGTAGCTTTTCCAGTTTAGTGAACCACTTGTCATTTTTAAGTGTCATATTTTGCAAGAACCTGTCATCATTCTTTGTGTCACAGGCTCTCCAGCAATGTTCTCCATGTGCAACATTGATGCTCTCACACCCCCTTTCCTCCTTGATTCACATAAAACTGCATTCGTCCTTCTTTGCCTTCTCAGGCTGTCAGTGCCCTGACAGTGGTTCAGAGCTTCGTTCGTCATATCCTAGAACATCGGATAAACAATGTACAGCTAAACTTCTGTGCAAAAGTTGAATAACCTGAAAAAGAGTTTTTCTGAAAAAAAAGGAGGACCAATCGGTGAACAGGTTGGTCTAATCACTTGATTTTAAAACTTCCTTTACGAAGCACCCTCATGCAGGATAAAATGAAGAAATAAAGGAGAACCATGAGCAGTCAGTTGTTTCACTTGTTTATTGTAATTTGTATTTTATTGTGCCTTTTTCCAATGTGCAAAATGCATGGCTCAACTTCAGCATGCAAGTGCCATGCAAGTATTCCCTGATCCACTCGAATTTAGGCTTTCTTGGCAATTGGCTTTTCCTTGCTGTCTCTCTTCAAGACTCTCCAGTGGAGGTTTTAAACTTACTCTTGCAACAGTAAAAGATGAACAATTTCCTGGGCAGTTCTTGGCTAAGCAGTGCCATCTGCTGTGAGCGGGAAGCACAGACCGTGAACTGCAATGCTGTAACATCGCTCGAGACGGGGCTGGAAATGATGCTGCTTGAACGTCCATAAATACTCTTTGTTTTGTATTTACTTGAGGTTCGGAATTCAAACTCCCCTGTTGTAGTCCTCAAGATTACCAGTACCGCTCGGACAAAAAGTTCCTGCGTCTTGCTGCGAGTGAAATCTGCTCTGAAAAGCCGCGAGGCTGTTGAAAATAAGCACCTGCTCAGTTCTTTGTCTCTTTCTGACAAAGCAGCCTCATTTTAGTTGAAATACACCCTTTCCAATCAAGTACGTTTAAATATTGAATTTAGAAAATGGAATCGTTCTGCTTGGTTAAAAGATTAAAGAGGTACACGGCTTTGACTGGGGCAGTAAGAAAAATGCACTCAAGGTCTGATGCGGTAAAAGAAAAAAAGCCACTTCTCCAGGAAGAAAATGCATCGGATGAGCTGAGCGGAGATACGAGAGGGGCCTTCCCCGAGGGTGGGGACAGCTCTGCGGAGCGTGTTTGGTGACTTTGTTCCTTACAATAGAATCTTCATTGTGGAGGCGGGGAAAATGGCATTATTTCCAGGGCCACACACGCTCTGTTCTCAAGTCACAAGAGCCGTAAATACTGCTTTGCGTGGCCGGCAAGGCCGTCTCTTTCTGCTGTAACTGCTTGGATCATTTCATATCGGATATGATGCTATTTCCCCTTTGTCGAAAATACGACTGTGGAGAATTCCATGTTTGCGTTTAAACGAGCGGTTTGCCGTGAAGCAGCGGGGTCCCTGGGAATGCGCCGGGCACGCTGTGCTATGGACACGGGAACTCTTTGGCGAAGGCTGGACATCGGGGCCGTTGTGTTGCCCCTGTCGCTACCCCCATGCACGAAGCCTGCCACGGGCTCGTGTGCTGCACAGGGCGCTCGCAGACCCCGCGGAGGTCTCCGCCGCCCTCCGCAGCCACTCCGTTACCACGCGGAGGAGGAGGAGGAGGAGGAGGAGGAGGGGGCGCAGTTCATCCCGG
>NW_020450760.1:413104-417634 GCF_003343035.1 Apteryx rowi | reverse complement strand
CCGAGGTGGGTCCAACCAGAGCTCGGAAGAAAACAGTCCTCACTCCCACCGCCCCCGTTAAGACAAACAAACAAACACGGAAAAGGAGGCGGGATATTCTGCTCCTCTTTCGGCGGGCTGCTCTTCAAAGGCATCTGGGCAGAGGGCATCGAAATAGTGCTAGAACCGCACGTCTGTAGTGCAAGGAGGGCACTAGTGCCTGCGGCTGGGCAGGTTTAGCTGAGGGAAAGGCAGCTAGGGCCGAGCTTCAGAAGCACCCAAGCAAGCGAGCGAGAGTTAAACTGGCATGATTAGGGTGACAAGAAATTAAATGGGAGACCATGGATTGCATACTGTCTCTCTTTATGACTTGCAAATTAGAATGGAAATTAAAAAGCTTGAACACAGAGATCCCCACGCCTCCCAGACACGGACAACTGAGCAAAAGATTGTCTGCAACTGTCTTTCATTAAGTGGTGTCAGGCTTTCCTTCCCCTGACCTTCACCAGTTGTTTACAGGAGGCGTTTCAATCGCCCCTCGGAGAGCAGGGTCACGGAGAGGCAAGCGACCGAGCCGGGGCAGGCCCGGGATCAGCTCTGCGCCAGCTGGCCCAGGAGGGCCCTTGCGACGGGCTGTTTTATCCAGCCCGCCCCTACAAGTCAGGTCACGACCCGGGGCTTGGTTAAGTCCCTGCTTTGCTACGGACTCCCCGCGCCCACTTGTAGCTTGAATTGTCCCACGTACAGGAGGGTCGTGGCCTTGCCGTGGTGGGAGCCGAGAGGGGTCCTGCGGGCCCGGGGTCCCCTGCCAGGAGCACAGGGATGGCAGGGGAGCGCGGGGCAAGGAGCAGAGCGAAGGGCCCCGGTGTCCTAGTGCGGCGGGGAAGAGGCATCCAGCTGCAGGCTGCAGCTGCGCGGTGGGAGGGCGTGTTTGCTCCCCACCGATACGATCGCTGTTCCCTCCGCAGCCGCGCGGGCTGCAGCCTCCCTCGCTGCTCCCCGCTGCCTGCTGCCCGCCCCGCGCGGCGGTTCAGACCAACGCAAAGCGCAGCAGAAGCCAAGCAAACAAGCAAACAAGCCGACCCGCAGCCCCGCGGCTCCCCCGCCCCCCCCGCGCCGCGCCGCGCCCCCCCGCACAGCCAACGCCCCGAAACCTGCAGCGCCCCGCGGGGAGCCGCCGGCAGCGGCCCGGCCGCCCGCGCCCGCGGGCCCTGCGCGGAGGAGGAACCGCCTCCCCGCACCCGCGTCCGGGCGCTGGACGTGCTGGGGGGGGCGGTCGTGGTTGGGTTCAGGCCGGGGGAAAACGGCGTCCTGGAGCGGCGGGGTGCGGAGGGGGGTGCGGGCCCCGGCCGGGCTCCCAGCCCGCTCCGCCTCGCCAGCTCTCTCTCTTTAAAGAACCACTACATTTATCGTGTTTTCCCAATTACGTTCATTTAGCTATTCATCAGCTATTTAGCGTTCCAGCGTCTGGGGCTATTCCTGCTCCGCTTTCCTTTCTCTCCCTCCCCCTCTTCCCTTGCTTTGATGTTCTTTTGCATATTACACAAACAAGATCAAAAGCCACGTTTAGCACCTCCGCCCACCTCACTCGATATTTGTTAGGGGAGAAGGAGGGTTTCGGGTCTAAACGCGGCCTCGCTACGGAGAGCTACTACCTAGATGAAACTTGGGGGGGGGGGGGCGGAGGACAAGTACATGAACTTTAAAGTGAGCCCTATTACCACGTTATTTAAAGGTCTGATCGTGTCAGGTATAATACTGAAGAAAAATGTTATGTCTGACAAAATGCTTATATTTTCCCGTGCTATTAATGAGAAGCTTGCCCTGGGCTATTTCCCCATCTCAGAGGGCAGCAGATGCGGAAAGTCCTTGGGGAGTAGATCTTTGAAATTTCATCAGCATTCATGGGTGACCTAGCCTTTTCAAGCACAATGATAGACATGATAAATCATCTTTACAACGAATTCTAATTATCCTTTATATGGCCGGGTTGCCTCTTGAAAAGCAGAAATCTAACACTTTTCCTTATTGCTTCCAGATTTCGGTGAGGGTGTTAAAAGTGCTTTGTCGTCCTTCCTCCCCGCTGCAGACTGCATTACATGACATTAGCCCTAAACCGGTGAGTGCGCAGGAGTCAAACTACTCTATTAAGTTACACGCTTGTCTGTATTGAACTAAATTTAATTCCTTTTTCTCTCTTACCCAATGAAATTATGTGGCGCGGTGTAAGATAGGATTAGAAGTATATCATTATAGCAATTAATACTATAATGCCCCCATGATTAGTGTGCTACATTGAATTTCATGGATTTTTGCTCACTGTTGCCTAGATTTCCCTTGGGTCCTCTAGCCCAAACCATTGTATTCTTAGTAAATTAAATGTGAAATCACAGCAATATACTTAATAAATCCACTATCACCTGTACGGTGTATTAATAAATGAGCGCCAATGCAACCTGTGCAGCGTCACACGGCAGCCCACGCTGCATGCAGCAGGGAGGAAAGGCCTTTTCTGCAGGAGATGGCAAGTTGTGGCTTGCAGGGATGCGTGTCCGTCCTCTGCTGCTCAGCTGCCCCCTCGCTTGTGGGGAGGGCCTGGCTGGCTTGCAGGGTTCAGCCCTGAAATTGTACCCCCCGGCTGGGTCTTGAGCCCCCTCCTGCAGTGGATGGCCACCTCTGCACCCCAGGGCAGCCAGCGCTGTGAGGGGACCCAAAAGCGACCGAAGCCACCTTGTCACCAAATATAGAGGAGGTATCGTGCCAGGGAGGACGAGCCTGCACCCACACTGGCCTTGCCACAGGTGAGTCGGGGACACACACACACACACACACACACACACACACACACAGCTCCCACTTTCCCTAACCCTATATTTTTAAGCGACTCCTTTGCGGATCCGGGCTGGGCTGGCCCTGCAGCAGCATGGCCAGGTGTGGGCTGCGCACCCCCCGGGCGCGGGCAGGGCCCGGGGCAGGCACAGGCCCCCAGAGAGTGAGCTCTGCTCCCACATTTACCCCGGGTAAAGCAGCAGCCTGGACTCAGGGAGGGGGGGATGCATTGCAATGCAATGACCCCCCAACCTGCCAGGTCTTTTCCTGCCTGCTGTGGGCAGGAGTCCCCGGGGAGAGCCCCTGCCCCCCACGGGTGCCTGGCCCCCCTTCACGGGGAGGGGGGCTTGCAGAGGAGCCTGTTTGAAGTGGCCCTGATGGAAATGGGGTTATTTCAGAGGTACAGTAATGGCTGTCTGGTTATCTGCAGCCAGGGCTCTGTGGCGAGGAGATAAGATATTTATTAAGAGACCCGTTTTAATGCTCGGGGATCGCTTTCAGAGGGCCCAAGAAAAATGGACTTTATCTAGTCTATTATTATGTACAGTCACCCGTTGATGTTTTACTTTAGTTTAGACACCATGAATAAAAGCTAATAACTTTCCCTTCAGCTTGTTTATCGGCAAGACACCTGAGGGCAGTGGGGTGGGGAGATTTTTTTGCTTTGTCAGGCATTATCGAAGAGAGACTTTCTGGGATTAGGGGTGAGGTTGGGGGCTGCACAGGGCCCCTCAGTGCCTGACTTGCAGGGCACATTTTGGATCCAGGCCTTCCAGAAGGTCCCTCCTAAGCAGAGAGCCTGGGAGTAGGGGCAGACTTTGGTGGAGAAGGGAGACCTGGTGGGGAAAGGAGACCTGGTGGGCTGGACACCCTGTGGGACAGGGACAGGGAAGAGCCTGACTCCCTTTGGGGCCAGGCCAGGGCAGGTTGAGGGCTTGAATTTGGGTTGGACTGAAGATGTAGGGGACAGGGAGAAATGCCTCCAGCCTCCTCTGAAGCAGGCCATGAGCCTCCCTGATATGGCCATGTTTGCCTCTGCCCTGGGATGTTTCCAAGTCTCTTTCCCCAAGGCACTGCAAATGACATTTTTTGCCCTGGTGCTGGTGGTGTGCACCTTCCTATCTCCTGCTGAGCACTTGGGCTGAGGGCCTGTGCGGGACACTCTTTACCTGGGCAGGTGATGGCCACATCACCATTTTGCTACAATTGCTTTTCCTTCTGCCCTGCCCTTTACAATCCTTTTCCCACCCCCTTGGAAATACGGCACCTTCCCAACATGGGGATCCACCAGGGCCAGGGACATGTCCCACCTGTACAGGTGAGGGCAGTGAGGAGGTGGTGGTAAACAGGACAGACAGGGGCTAGGTCCCTGCAGCTTCCATTCCCAGGTGGGCTCAGGACCCGTCTGACACCTTGGCTCATATTTGGCTTTAGATGTCTCTATCAGGAATGGAGGCAATAAGGAAGTCAGAGGAATCCTTCCCCTTTCGCTGTAAGCATCTGACCATCCCTCCTCCTCCCCTCCATTCAAGCATCCCTCCTGCAATCACCTATGGAGCCCTGTTGTAGGGAGCCACACATTAGTTGGTCTCTCTTATCTAAAGCACAAGCTTTTAATCAGCTGAAAGCCCAGAGCAGGGGGCCCAGTACGATTCAGAATAAAGAGAAGCTATGGCATCCTTTTGTAGCCTTGGATTATTTCCTTTCCCTTCCTTCCTTCCT
>NW_020450760.1:410135-411659 GCF_003343035.1 Apteryx rowi | reverse complement strand
GGGGCTCGCACCGCGCTCGCTCGTCAGGCAAGGTGCGCTGGAGGGGGGATAAAACGGGAGGGAGAGCGGCGGGCAGAGGCAGAGAGAGGCGGAGAGGCTGGTGGATCTGCTGCCCGGCTGCTGGCTACCTAACCCCAGCAGCGCGCACCCTGTCAGATGAAGGAGTAACTCACCCGCGTCTGGCTTTTTTTTTTAAGGGGTAGGGGGTGTTTGCCATTTTATCTTTTTTTTTTTTTTTTTTTTGTATACAAATACATCGCCGCCGCTCAGGGAGCCGGATATTTTCAACCCCAAACTATGGCTTTTCAAAAACCGCCCGATGTCTCCAACGCCACGAGGAAAAACCCCAGCTTGCTGGAGCTAGGAGCCTTGTGCTTGGACTCGGAGATCATCTTCGGCTTCACCAGCCACCTCCTGCGGAGGAAAGGCAAGGTAGGGGCACCTCGCGGCGCCGGGCTGCGCGGCTGGGTGCCGGGGGGGGCCCGCTGCCTGCCCTCCCTGCGGCCCGGCTCACGCAGGGGCGGAGGCAGCGGCGCCGCAAACTTCGCGGGGCGCCGCGGCCGCCGGGCCCCGGGGCGAAGTCGGCGGCTGCTGCGCCGGGGCGGCTTTCAGCACCACGAACAGTCCGGGCGGCTCCGCGGCGCTGCGCGGGGGGCCGCGCAGCCCGGCCCGCTCCCGGGGCGCCCTCCCGGCTGCAAACCGCGGGGAAGCCGCCGAAACCGGGAGCGGAGGAGAGGGGAGGGCTGGGCGCCTCGGTATTTCCAGGAGCGATATTTTTTTCTTTTTAAATAAAAAAGAGCGGGTGGCGCAGCCCGGCCGCGCAGCTCGGAGCTCAGCCCCAGCACCGCGAGGGGAGCGCATCCTCTCCGCTTCCCCCTCGTCCGACCTGACACTTGGAGACGAAGGAGTTTTTTGCAGCCGTTACTCCGGCACATGATACATTTAAGCGAGTTGCCGGAGAGCCGCGGGGAGCCCTGAGCAGCGGGGCGCCCCGCTCAGATGCACGTCTCCCTCCGTGCGCACCGGTGCGTGCCCGCGCGGTGCGGCGCAGCAGCCGGGCAGCGGCCTGGCCCCGGCCCCGGCCCCGGCCCGCTCCTCCGCTCGCCGCCCCTCCGAAACTTTTATCGGGCTCCAGGCGCCCGGCCCGGAGCCGCGAGGCCCCGAGGGGCCCTGCTCGCTGTCCTCCCCGCGGCCGCGCAGGCGCTGCGCGCTCGCGGGGGGCCGCGCAGCGCAGCGCCGTGCCGGGGGGCCACATGGCCGCAGCCCCCCATGGGGGTATGGACGCTTTTGGGGGGGCATCTTGCTTGAGACACGTGCTCTAGAGAGCCAGGGAAGTTTACGCGGCCGAAGAAGGCGGCTCTTGTTATTTATTTATTTATTTATTTTTATTCCGCTCTCTCTGTGCTCGGCGCTGCTCACAGCGGACCCCCACCGCGCGGAATGCACCGCGCTTGCGGCGCCCATCCGCGCAACGGCGGTGAGGGAGAAGGAAACAAGCAGGCTGCGCTTAGCGGCGCCGGGGGA
>NW_020450760.1:283010-408327 GCF_003343035.1 Apteryx rowi | reverse complement strand
GGGGGGCAGAGCGACTCAGCGGCGCATCCGCGCTGCTGTAGGAGCAGAGCGTGGCCGCGAAGGGGGCGATTTCCAGGCCAGAGGGGGGTTCTGCAGAAGTCCAAGGATTTCCCCTTCCAGGCTTTATCAAAACGAAACCGCGCTGTTGCAAGCTCCCCCTCGGTGTAGTCACCGGCTGCCAAAATAGTTCAGAGGGAAGCAGCGACTGGGCAAGATGAGCGGGACGGGATTAAGCGCGGTGCGGGTGCCGTCCAGGACACGCGCTGCGCCGAGCGCGGAGCCGCTCAACTCGCGCAAGGAGCTCGGGCGCCCGAGCAGCTCCTTATCCGGCGCTGCAGGAGCTGCTCTCGGTGGCCTTTGCTTCGGAGCCCTAGTGACACAGTTTCGGAGGCTGCAGCTGGGCTTTGCAGCACATTCATTCCTTTTATTACAAGCTGTCAGTAGCTGCGGCTCAGCTCCTCCTTCCAGGGAGGCCATAAAATGCGGCTGAAAATCACACACTCGCGTTTGGGACGTGCCTGCTTTCTGTCCCTGGAAGATGCTTTGAGAAGGATGGTTTCGCTGGGCTTTCGCCGTCTGGATGTTTGAGTATTCCTCACTGCCCCGTGAGCTAATTCCCGCCCTTGGTCCCACTCGCGTAAGCCGGGGCTGCATCGTTTTCCTTGCGTTTGTGCCTTGCGTTGGGCACTCACACGTAACTGCTAGTGAATGGATAAAATGCGTGAGCACCCCAGAGGTTTCACTTAGCATATGGGCAGCTTTATTTGTATTATCTGCACAGTTTTTCTTTATGTGTTTCTTTTCTGTATATCAGAGCTCTTTATTGTTACTTCCAGTCTTTCTTGCTTTAGTAAGAGCATGTGAAACAAAATTCTTAAAAGATGATACAGGTGAAAAAATGCACTGTCTGGATGCACTAGGCAGCTTACGAGATCATAAAGATTAGCTGACAGGGCAAAATGCAACAGAAAGTTGCGGTGATTCTGTTTCACGGCTCGCAAAATGTGTGCTAGGTTTTTGATAACATTTGGAAGTAACATATTGTTTTCTAAACAATGCTTATCTGGATGTTTGCAAGAATGGGGGGGAGGGTCTGAAGAGGAAACCAAACCCTATTGACCTTCATTTTCATTCAAAGAGTTCCTGTATGATCTACAGAATTCCCACTGAATCTAAATATAGTTTTGTTTGGAAGCGCATTGTGGAGCGGTGTCAGAAGGCACAGTGAGGTTTGTATTTTCAGGCCTGATCCAAACTCCTTTGAAATCCACAAGAGTTTTTCTCTTGACCTACTAGGTCTGGAGTGAGTTCTTATTTCTGCAGTGTGAAAGGTCACGTATCTCATCTCACTGAAGTCAGAACGGTTGGACCTTTTGTTTTCTGGGTTGCCATGAGCGGTGGAAAGAAGCTGAATTTCCCATTGGGAAGCGTGTGTGATATGCCCCTCAGCGCGGAGCGCACAACCCTGTTCTTATCCTCATGTGGGTCTTGGCCTCAATGGAAAGAATAGTGTCCTATCTGCAAGAGGATCTTTGTCATGGGAAAAAAGGCAGCGGTACAGGAGAGTTGGCAGGCCTTGCCCAGGTGTGCGGGTGAGGAGACCTGTGAGCAAAGGCCTGTTTGTGTGGTCTCGTTTCTGCAAGTCCCAGGGGGCTTCCTTGATAAGCACTTGATGATGGGTAAATTAAGCCTCCTTTTCTGCAGGGTTTCAAAGCATGCCTAGAGAAGTAATAAAATAGTAGTCATCACGGTGTCAAAACCTTGACAAAGTTGATCACAGGGTAATAGATACCTGGAGTTTACTTGCTGAGTAGCATACAGTAGAGTTAGGAGATAATTGATTTCTTTTTTTAATACATTTTCAAATAGTTGTGATACTCCTAGCCTAATTGCAAGGTCAAAACCCACTAGTCCTAGTGTAGTGAGCAGCTCTTCGGGAAAGAAGATGCAATAAACAGTCCTACTTATTGCCTTCGGAGTGCGAAGTAAGTTAGCAGGAGATAAGAGTCAGTAGTTCAGATACTCAGCTGCTGTGAATTGGCATTGCAGGGAGAATCTGATGCAATATGCTGGCAGGTTGAGCACTATGTAACGTTTGTGCCAGAAAGGCAGCTTGCGTTTTTCTTTCTTTCTTTCTTTCTTGTTTAATTATATAACAAGACATTTGAAAAAGCAGCTCCCCTCTGTAAGAGTTTCATGCCCATAAAGTAAAAGCCAACTTATAAGTTGTTCTAATGTACTGTCAAGCCAAGTGGCTAGTGGATGAGTAAACACCAGAAAGGCTACTGCTTGGAGTATGCTGCACGCTCAAAGGATTTGTATGTCCTTTGCCATAATAATTAAGGGATCTTTCAGCGTAGATTCAGAAAGATTTCCACACCTGGTTTAAAACTCTTTGGAAAGGTGGGTGGGTGCCTCGGAGATGAAAGAAGGGCTAGTTTCCTGCTGTTGATATCTTTACTGATGAAAGAGAGAAGTTGTATTCTTCTGCGTGGGGCAGCTGACAAGGGATTGAATTCCCATTAGAATAAAAAGCCAACATATTGTTTGTTGTCTGCAAGGATAACAAATCTAATTGCTCGAGAGGGCTATGATTCATGCAGTTTATGTGTTGCTGTCCTTTCAATTAAACTTATTTAAAATATATAAATAATTTGAAGTTTCGGTACTCAGATGATGTGCATTGATTACAGAAGGCTGTTAGTTGTTTGTGTCTGTGTAAAGTTCTCCAAATTTCTTTTGACTGCTGATATAAAGATACACCTCTTTGCTTATGTTAAAACTCTTGAATAAGGCTCCTTAATACAAGATTTACTGCACCCTACACTGTCAATTCCCTTCTCTTTACTGTTGTTGTCTTTACAGTTTGCTGCCACAGTGAGGCCTGTATGTGAAGCAAAATGTAATTTTAATCAAGCAAGGGTGGAAACAAGTAAAGTTTGATCTGAAATAGTACAGATGAGCATTTCCTATTGCAGTATCAGCATCAGTTACTGGATCATGTATTGAAATAGTGGAGGGGGAAAAAAAAAAAGGTGTCTTGATTTATTGCTAATTAAAAGTTTTGTATTTGTCTTGCAGGCTGTATGCCTGGGGAATCGGTAATGGGATATGGGATCTCCTACCTCTGGGGTTCTGGCTGGAGCTGAGAGCTGGTTGTTAGCGCCTGGAAGTTGCTCCTGTTTGGCAGCTGTTGGGTGATCCATGTGAAATGAGTTGGTGGTCCCCGTCTCGCTCCCAGTTGGCAAACAGCCTTGTCGCAAAACCACGACGACAATTATCACTAATTGGCATCATTGTTGGCAGTTTCACAAGAGAGGCTGAGGACTGAATGGGAATGTAGATTAAATTAGTAATAATAATACTTAGCACCTAAAATCTTCACAGTACTTCACAAATGCTAATTAATTAATTTGCGCAATGCCTCTGTACAGTAAGCCCAAACATGCTCTCATTTCTAAAGAGGTGTGTGTCTCAGAAAAAAAGGGGACAGGCAGGGACTGTCCTACACAAAAGATGTATTTTTGCAGCTGCATCTTTGGAACTAAACTCTGCAGTCCCTCTAGTGCAGGCACACCCATAAAGATATACGGCTACTTTAAGATGTTTTTAGCTAATCCTTAATGAGCAGAGGAGAAAGCTCTCTTGGCATGGGGAATGTGCACCTGATATATCCACAGAAGGGTTTTCTACTGGTGTAGCTATTTTGGCTTAAACAAAAAATCATACCCACTTATTTTGTAATAAAAGCATTTTTTTTATCAGTACTAGAAAGAGGCCAAGATCAGAAAGTTCACTTTGCAAGTGATAAAAATTGAAGAACATGTTTCTTCCAGCTCAGGAGTTCAAATATCTAATTTCACCAGCCCAATTCTTTGTGTTGTACCTATGACCAAGGCAGACAGGTGACAGATGCAGCATTATGGGGCAAAACCAAGCATATTGTATTATAACCTGAGTTCAGCTGAGTTCTTGCTGTCCTCGATTTTGGGAGCTGCTTTTCTTCACTGCTTTTTTTTTTTCCTATCACATCATCTTCACTGTGCCTTGCACGAGGGACACCACTGAAAGGAGATGAGGCTTCCAGGGAACTGGAGAAACAAAGGAGTGAGTGTGTGCGCTCTTTCTTGCTGATGGCATGTGCCATGATCTGAGGGTGGGCATGGAGAATGCTTTTCCTCTGATTTCTAGAAAACAGAGTATTCCTCCTATTCCCAGTTGACCCACTAAGTGGTGGTTGTGTATAAAGAGATCTCCTGCCAATCCTGACCTGTGGAGAGTCTGGGTACTTAGGACAGGTCGTTCTATTAGTTGCTAACGAACCATGAATCATTTGAGGGAGCCAAGCAAGTAGCAGCCTGCTGTGTTCTTGGCAGCTCTTCCTCCTTGTGAGGTAGGTCAGCTCTGTGTTATACCAGCTAGAGCTGGAAGAAGCCTGGCTTTTCCGGAAAATGGGGAGGATAGTGTTGGCTTTAGACATACTGTTGGCGTCGACTGGTGCAGAACGTGTCTCGACTTTACAGATGTTGTGAAGTGCCACGCATTACCCATAGACTGTGTAACCTCCCACTTAAATCAGGCTGCCTTAGGCTGTGGATGGGTTGATTTGAGAGGATACTGATGATTACTGGGCCTGGGTCTGAGAAGAGTGGGAGGAAAGTACCTCTTCCTTGTTTGGTGGGCAGTGTTAATGTCCGGTTATCAAGGAACTGCACTGAAACTAATGCTACTCCACATTTCCAGTCTTTCGTAGAGGTCAGTGGTTGCCTCCCCTCTGGAGTTTGGTACAGGTTTGGCCATCCCTGCTCTTGTCTGAATTGAACTCCTACCCCACACATTTCTTACCAAAGGGATGGTCTCTTGGTGCACCTGCATGTGCCATTGATTGCATCACCTGAAAGGGAGATGAAGAACAAGGTTTTGGGCATGGCATGCTCTTTCCCATGGGTTTCACATGTATGTTAAATAGTCCCCCCATGCTTCCATGAGCAGCAGAACTAAAGGAAGCATGCTTTAGGTGGATGAACAATTTGTTCACCTCCTTTGTCCTCCCTATCCCACCGCATTAGTCCCAGATGTCCCCCGTTTGTCCCCCAATAAGAGACAGCATGTTCTCRGGGTCAGTAAGAGCTACACACGTGCTGTTTGGCTGACAGTAAGCTAATACTCACTGGCTGTCCAGCTTTGGCAAAACAACTACTAATGGCTGGGTCCTGCCCAGCTGCTCTCACTGCCAGTTTCTGGATGATGTAGGAACTTACTCTGAGCCTTCTGCCTCAACTTCAGACGGTTCAAAAGCTGTTAAAGAGGGCTGGCAGCAAGAAGGACAAAGGAGGGCAATACAGTCCTCATTGCTTTAGAAAACCGGGCTAAAAGGATAGGACCGAGGACTGCAGTCTTAATGAGTGAGGGCTCTGGAGGGCCAGGTGCGCTTTGTTATTCCCACCTATTCCCTGCTCTGAGCTCGGATGTGGATTTCAGGTACGTGTGCAGTCTAATAAAGGGGCTAGCGACAACCCTGCATCAAATGTGTTGGCATGAGCAGTTCACTTGTTTCAGCCAACGCGGCAGTCCCCATGCTGTATGATAGGCTGCGCGACCTCATTGTAATGAGTTTGCTTTAGACATTTAGGATTTTCAAGCATGCCCTTTTAAAAGACAGGTGAGCAGGATTATCTTGCAGTACAGATGCCTGAGGCAACAGACCTTCTCACTGGGGGATCTGAAGTGGGGGAGCTGGGGTTGTGCAATTAGCTGAAGGTGCTGTGGTCTGCCGGGTAGCTGAGAGTAATTAGTATTGCTCTGGCTCTTTCTGTAGCTAATTCCTTCAGCACCCTGGCCTATTAGGGAAAAGGGAGGAAACACAAACCATTTGAAAATCCCAGGGGGTGGAAAAGAGCATCTGCTCCTAACATCTGAGGTTACTTTGAACCTGTTGAAAGATGTAGTAGTTGCTTTATTGTTTTTGCCAAGAGTTTCAACCTACAGTGATCCCAACCTCTGACTTGTTAAGAGCGAGGCTGTGGGAGGCACTAGTCATCCTCCTCACCCCCAGCCCGCAGCAGCTGATCGTGATGGGCTCTCTTGGCCTCACAGTGCCGTGGTTTGGAGCGGGAATGGCTGAAACCGCCAAGAGATTTTTCTTTCCCGAGACCGGGATCGCCCACGACTTATGCAGTTGCTGCATGGGTCTGCCACTGCTTGGCTGCCTCGCAAAAACTGCACTGTGTGAGTCTGAATCCTTTTTCGCACTGTGAAGGCGCTGACGTAGCGAGGAGCCAGCTAGCGCCTGACTGTTCAGCTGGTGATGAACATTTTGTCCTCAATAGAGAGCAGAGACATTGCTTCGCCCTGTCCAGAGGAGGAGAATCTTCTGTCTGGAACTGCCTGTGTGTCTGAAATGAAATATTTTTCCATAAGGATGCTGTTGCCTTTCTGCTGCCTGGGAATTGGATTACCTTCCTGATCTAGATCTATTTGGATATTGCTCATATTGAGTGCAGCAGACAGCTGTCTATTTGGGAGTATCATATCCTCGGTTTTTTATTTACCAAAAATCTATGGAATTTGATTTGTCTGAATACTCTCCGTGTCCTCTGACCTCAGACCTGCAGCACTGGAATAACTGTTTCATACTTATGTTGCCAATATATCCTAAAATGGAAGGTGTTTGGGGGAAGGCAGGAGTCTTCTGTCTGCATTGGCTGGGCCCGTGATCAGGAAAAGGCTGGTTTCTGTCACAAGTGTCTACTAATTTTGTAAGGTCTTTCAGAGGAGTAGCTAAGGAGAGAAAAGTTGGGCTTTACTTTGAGAGCTACCGYATCTCCCACTGGCTTTGTCAACGGGAAGAGCAGTGTCCCATTAAGACACTGGTTAAGAATGCAGGACCTGAATTTAATCCCTAGATCTGTCAAAGACTTTGTGTGTGAATTTGGGCAAGTGGCTTAATATCTGTGTGCTTATTTCCTCCTTTGTCCAACAAAGATAAAATCCATCCGTCCTTTGTCCGTTTCCAGTGAAAACTTATTTTGTGTGGTGGGGACTCTCTTGCTATCCATTTGTACAGCACTGAGCATCATGGACTGCTGATATTAGTTGGGCTGTCTGACTGCTGGGGACCTCAGATAATCCATGAAAATAGAAATAGCCCCAAAAATCTGTTGGTTAGCAAAGAGGGGTGTGGTGAGGCAGTGGAAGGGGCTGGGGTACTGCAGAGGGTGTCCAGGCGATGTGGAGCTTGCGCAACGAGCAGGTTTGTGACTAGCCCAGGAGGGTAGATGAGAGCCGTAAGGATCATATCTAGAAGGGACTCATTGCACACCGTGCCGTGAGGTCGTGTGGCGAAACTAGAAAGCTGCGTGGTGGCAGCGTGGCGGGTCCTCGCAGTAAATCAGGAACTCCTGAGTGCCTTCAGTCCCTCATGCTGCCGTTGAAATTTATGCCGAAGTTTGCTACTTTTTTTTTTTCATTAAATATGTATTATTTTTAAATGGAAAAAAAGGGAAAAATTTGCAGAGAAAGCTGAAAGCAAAGCATTCAAACGATTATCTCAAGCAAGGCGAGGATGTCACTTTGCAGCAGTAATACATTCTTCTTTAAGGTATGTGAAAGTGAATGTAAACTTTTGGTGTATAGTTATTTTGACTGAATTCTTTGCTTTGAAGCTGCATGAACGTCCAAGTGCCAAGGCGTCCAAGTGGCAGATGTTCATTTTCATGCTGGAAAAAGAATGTTTAACCCATACAAATATAACCATCTATTCTAGGCAGCTTAATACTGCTGTGGCATGTTTGTTTTCTCACTGAGAGTCTGGCTGTAGTGCGTGTATCACCCTAATGTACGGTGAATCAGCGAAATCCCAACGCTTGCTCACAAAAAAGGCTTAGGCACACACAATTATCCTTCTGTCTGGGTCCGGCCTTAAAATGAGCCTTTGATCCGCGCCCCTGGAATTTGGCAGGGAGCTCCGAGTTTCGGCTGGGGACAGGGGGAATTGCCATATGTCAATACCTGCGCGGGGTCGATTGCAATGCCGGACGGCTGTGGGAAAATGATCAATTTTCATTTAGCTCTTAGCAAATCTTCTCCTAATGCTGCTGAGGGATTTTGCGCTGCTCGGTGAACAGGATGGGAAGTTTTGCCGGAACAAAACGGGAACGTGATACCTCTAGCTAGGCCGAGCGTCGACTGGTTTGCAGCGTTAACTGTGCAAGTGAAGCATTAGCCCCAGTTTTCGCAGCATTCAAAAGATTACACTTAAATGTGTTTCCTGTTTTACCGCATCATGCGATTTGTTACAGCATGGTTTGTGTCACCATCCATGTGTATATATTGATCAGTGGCGATTATACTGTAAATGGGTAGCATTTGGCTTTGTGTTTTAATAGTCTTTTGGGAAGTCAGATGTGTTCAGTTTGTATGTACTCTTTTCGTTGCATGGTGTTGTGCCTGTTGTATTGTGTGTTGTATATGTATTTACTCTTGTTAGCATCGTTGCTCCTGGACCTCAGAGTTCAGCAGTTTCTTTCACCATAAAATGTAGCTTTATCAAGTAAAATTTTTGGCAGGGGTGGACTGCTTGTGCCTCTTACATGACTCTTGAGCAGTTCAGACGCAGCAGCTGTGCCCGGGCTGCATCACACAGCCCTTGGCAGAGCTGTGCTGCCGAGTTTTCTGCGTCTCCGTGCAAGGAAGCGATCCTGTGGGGTTGCGGACGTCAATGGCACAGGGTTGCCCTGTTACTCAGCCGATTCCCGTCCCAAGAAAGAGCAGCTGTCAGAAATATGAAGACATATAAGTGGCTTGTATGATCAGGAAATCTGGCCATCCTTGTTTCAGTTAATTTACTACTTTTGGGTCCTTCTGCACTGCTTGGTTTGGTATGGTATGGTGAAAGCATTCAAGCTCTTTCTGCTGTAGGGCTTGGGCCTTCTCTGAGTACTGGTGCTGGGACAGACCCTATCTTTAGCACCAAATTGGCTGGCATGACTAGTGTAAAAGCAATTGCTTGTATCTGCTGCCTAACTGCAGCTGGCTATAGCGAACAGCAGCCCAGTTTCCAGGAGAAAAATGGCCCAGAGCCAAACCTAATAAATGCGTTTAGTGCTCTCCCCGTGGGGGCTTTAGTAGGCCTTGGTGTTGAGTTGGCTCCAGAAGCCAAGAGCTTGCAGCACCAGGCCTGGGCGGCCAGTTGCCCAACCCAGACTGGGTTTATCCTGCACAGTTTGTTTCATGAAAATAGATGATTTTCAGCAGCAATAAATAGTGAAAGTCAGACGGAGGTGGCCTGTTTTCAGCAGCTGAAGTCTGACCTATGATGCTAGATCACCTGGCATCCACATGATTGAAGGAAGTGTGTGGAGATAGTTGAGTGAGTTAATCCCAGGTGGCCAGGGCAAAGGGGATTTTGCTTCCCATGTGGAGAGTACGCTTAGGATAACTGTAAGGAACATGCCAACCTTTGCCCGTGTTGCACTGTGTTGTATTGACAGAGCAGCAGAGATGTGCTGGTGTTTGGCCTGGCATTAGAAAAAGGGAAGTTTTGGTTGACTTGGATATTACTTGAGAAGTGTCAGCTGTGTTGGGATATTGCCTCAGTTTTGTGTTAAACACACATACATGTGTCTGTGGAGAGAGCTGGCTGCTCTGACTGTGGGAACTAGGACTCCAGGGAGGGAGAGGAAGCCGAGCTGGACCTCTGATGAGACCCTCCCGCTGTCCACATGTGCCCTAAAGTTGAGTGCCTTCGGGGGAAGAGAAGTGTTCTTATACCGCTGCCTGGCCCTGGGCCGTCTGGTTTCAAGGAAAGAGTCATAAGTGATGAGGAACAAGTTTGCTCTGCATTCCTGGTAGGAATCCACAGCGGCCTTTGAAGGATGGAGGCGCAGGTGCGTTGCGTTTCCCACCCTCCTTTCAGGGCAATGCCCCTGCTCCTTCACCAAGCTGCAGGCAAGTAGATGGTTTATCCCAAATATCACTTTTAAGATGAGATGTCTTTTAGCCTTGATATGAGCTATGAGTGTTGCAGAATTTCTGTAAACTAAAATATCTTGAAATCTATGTTGTGGATGAAACACGGGTCAGCATTTTCTTGTAGCTTGCAATTAAATATAAAGTTAAAACTAGACCTAGAATCTCCAGTTAAAATGCTCAGGTGTTAGTGTAGCTTCATAACTGTGAACACAAAAGTCAGCTATTTCACTCTCTTTTGCAGAAGATTTTGTTGCAAAGGAGAATGCATTTGACATTCCTCCAACAAGCTCTCACAAGGGTAATTTTGTGTGGATGATTGAGTGGCATGGAAACACTAAGATATTGTCCTTTTGTGGGTTTTGTAAAGAGGAGATAGAGTTGAAGTAATTTATAATATGCATGGAGTCTCAGCAGTCTGCTGAGAGAGCTTCCTTCAGCAATTACCTATAAGAATAAAATAAAAAGCATTTATTATTGATATTCACATTCCACATATTAAAAAGTATTTCTTCTGATATTGTTAATTTTTTATTTGTAGGCTCCAAAGGAGTGTAGAGTAAGACAAATGTGGAGAGGGAAGAAAAATATATGACTTAATGTATGAAGTTTACATATTTTTGGTTTGATGGATTTATGGTTTTTAATTACACCTTCATGTCTTGCATTGGGATCCCTCCCTGGGGGCCCTTTCTGAATTTCATGCTTGTGCTCTTATAAATATGAGATGCTTTAACCTGCAGCCTTGTGTATTCTTACTGCCATTTGACTGACCTCTGGTGAAGCTGCTTTTTATTCAAGAGCTTAAAGTTTGAGACTTTAACAAAGAGCTAAATGGCTAGAAAACTTTTTTTTGATTTGAAGAGTTTCTTGGGCTGATGTGTTGTACATGTGAAATATAGACTGGGAATAGCTTTTGCTGCTTTTTGGCATGAAAGGATGGGCTTTGCGCTTGGCATTTGCCAGTTTGCTCACGAGTGTGTGTAAATTGGAGCAGCACCTTGGCTGCTCTTAGCCTGCGGCCTCGCTGGCTCCCCGTGGGCTGTTTGGCAGTGGAGAATAGCCGTGTCTTTGGTAACAACCCTTCGGGGAGCCATGACTGGCTTTAGGGAAGAATATTTTCAACAATACATAGTCCTGAATCTGGCTCTACATCTTTACTTCTGTCTTCTGTTACATATGGCAGTTGATTTTCATTTCACAACAGTTTGCATCATGGTTCATTTATTGAAAGTGGAATCGAAAACCCATGTTAACAGGTGGAAAATGAAGGCTGTTGGCTCTGTGTAGTTTCAGTTGATTTACACTGGTGAAATGGGAGGAAATCAGACTTGCAGAACTCAATCCAGGAGTGTATTTCAAATCTCTCTCTGCGTAGGTGTAGCGTTACCTCTATGTGCTTTTTTCCAGCACATCCTCTTAATTTTTCCATTCACTGGGAATATGATCACCTGCTTGTGGAAAAAATTATAATGCCAGGGTCTGTTTGGTATAGCTAAGACATAGCTTATCCAAATCTAACAGCGGTTTATCTATGAAGCATACAACCCAGACTGATAATACTCAAACTTTCCAAAAGAAATTTGCCTTTGGACTGATGCCAAGCTTGAATATTCGGCCCAACCTGTGGCATTTGCAAACAGCTGAAATGAGAGAGAGTGAGTGCCTTTTGGTGCCTCCCTCTGGGAAGGCAGTAAAAGGACACCTGAAGAGCAGAGTTTGTGCTGTGCCAGTGGCATGGTGTTTGAGCCCCTTCTCTGAGATTTGTGCTGTATATCCTTCTACTGTCCTGGCCATGGCTGTTACTAAGTACACACAGTCCAGGAGCAAAATAGCTCTGATGTGTACTGCAAGAATTTAGTTGGGCTGCAGCATCTTGCTGACAAATCTTTTGATGACATGAAAGATATGTTATAGATGGGGCGGGCTTTTCTGACCTGCCCCAAGTTCTTCACCAAGCTTTTTATTACTGTGGGAGGGCTTGCCGCTTCTGGCATTGGGTGCAATGGAAAGTGTGTAAAGTAGACAGTTGAACTGTAAACACTTGACCCTGGGAAGTGAACACAAATGAGAACACAGGAGCCTTGTTTTCTGAGGTGATGCACTGGAATATCTGTATTTTTCTGTTTTCTTTTTGTAGCTTCCATTTTAATTCCCCTTGCTAGTCCAGGTTCCGTCTGATTTTCTTTCCCCGTGCCACTGGAGTGACAGCCCTGCTTGCCGGTGTTTGAACTAGTCCAGGTCATCCCCTCTGCTTTCCAAAGGCTGTACTCCTGCTTTCTTTGGAAGCAGTGAAAGGTCTGGTGCAGCAGGTCATCTCGTTAAGCATAACAGTACAGAAGCAGCTCATCCACATCTGAGGAAGTAGACTGAAAAATGTCTATGATTGTTCGACATGAAAAAATGTAAACCTACTGAGTGAAAAATCAGCTTCTTTCTTCGCCTCAACAGGATTCTTTAAGTCTTTGCAGGAGCACAAGAGTTAAGGTAATCCTGATCTCGCAGAGGTCTTAACCCAGGAGTCTTGTAGCTTGGTGGAGTACGATACAGGAGTGAAATCAGTGTGAGATTAGAATAAGCTTCATTATCTTCAAAGAATGTTTACTTAATGGTTTGGGAATCTCTGTGTTTGTAGGTAGAGGTAGGAAATGTCCTCAGGCAGGTGCTGATAGCATTAAACAGACCGCTAGTGTTGCTCCTAGAGCCTCCTTACTTGCGCGTGTGATTCTCCCACCCGGGTGCCTGCTGGGCCAACGCTGCCTTGTGCTTTTATACACCCTCTCCAGCGGTCTTTAAGAGATTGCCAGGGTGATTTTGGACAGCAAGGGCTGAACCCAAGCAATATCCTTGTAGCTCTTATGTTGTTTCTTCCATGTCTTGGCAACTCTGGCCTTTACAGGGTAATTATGTGGACAGTCTTCAGCCTCTGGCTTGTTTTCTTCATTGTTTTCCTGTAATTTTCTTCCAAATTCCTGTTAATTCTCAGGGAAGATGTACTTGCAGGATAGCTTCTGGAAGCATACCCTGAGTTAGTCTCCTCTAGAGTCTGTCTATGGGATGAGATGAATGGTAAGGGAGAAGGAGGTCGCTACCCTGCTTTCTGGTGGTGGGTTATTAGTGGCATGTCCCGCAGGGCAGCGCGGGGGGTGTCACCACGTGGTGCTGGTTTTGCGGGGAGGCACTTTCTGGCAGAGAACGGAGGCACGGCGATAACGGCCTCCATCCAAAACACTACCTGGCTAACAACCTGAGGAATCAACCTCTACAGATCTCAGGGCAGTATCATTTGTATTTTTCTTATAAAAATACATCTATAAATTTTCCTTAAGATGGTGGTTAGAGAAATTTTAGAAGTGCCCAATCACAGACAAGTTTGGTTAGTTTAAAATCTAAAGAGGTGAGCAGTGTTCTCTAACCTTGGATGTTTTATCTATCATTTGTAATCACATGGAGGACAATAAGCAGTTGGTTTGGATTTTTGGAGGATTCTCATGTGGGACTTGGTGCTTTTCTGTTTTTTCCATCTGTAGAGTTCCTTTTGATGGCAGTGAAGTTGCTTCTGATCTGCAGTACAAAGGGCAATTTGATGTATAGGCTGCTATGTAAAAACTGCAGTAAATTTCATTTGGAACCAATTGGGAGGTATAAACATGTTCCACATGCAAGTGTTTAGCTATTCCATTTTTCTCATGAAAACATTCGTGTAAAAACAGTCTTTAAAGCAAATTTATGCTTTCTTTGCATTTTTGGTGGAAGGCGGAGCATCAATGCAGCGTTCCAGACAAAGATATTTTTGTTCCAGGCTGCTTTGAATGCTTGTTTGATGCTGAGTCTTTGTTCAATCCAGTCCTATGTCATTAATGACTCTGGAGTAACTAGGTATGCAGAGCTGGAGGAAATCCTGTTTTCTATGTTCCTATTCTAAGAGAGCCTCAGTAGGGATAACAATAATGCCACTTAGTGAGGTAATGTGTAAACATAGTAACAAATAAAAACGTGCTTACTCCTTACCAAAGCAGAAAAATAGCTTATGAAGCATGATGTTTTCTTTGATATGTGTAGATAATCTGACCTGCTTCAGTCTGTGGAAAAAGACATTAGCTAAGGGAGCCAAAACAGTGTCTTGCAAAGAACCTGTCCCTCTGGTTGTAAAGGAGTTGTCAGCGAATGGTAACGAGAATTAAAAAGAAGTAGGAGCCCAGTCATAACCCAGTGAAGTTAGTTGAAAGGCTTTCCTTGACTTCAGTGGTCAGTTGATTCCTGTTTGAGGTTGAGGGTTGCGTAGCTCAGTTCGGTGTGTTGTCGCGAGTCCAAGCAAGGCTGCCGCTTCCAGTGAAAGCGGTGGGTGGTGTGCGGTAAAACTGGTGAAACCTTGGGTTTGTATCTGTCTTCTTGATGTTCCTCTCAAGATGCTGTGGGAAAGAGAAAATGAAGGTGTCCCCTGTTTTTTTCCTTCCCTTTGCTGAATGAAGCAATCTTTAAGAAGGACCAACATTCTCATAGAGGGTCAAATTCTTTTATTGAGTTCTTAAGGAAGTCAAAGCTTGGATTTAAAGCTTTTGATCTTGGTAAGTAGATGGACAGCAAGTAGAAAAATGGGATGAAATTTTGTAGCAATTCTGGGAAACTATTGACATTTTTGAAAAAAAAATATTTTTTTTCTTCAGCCAGCTTCCTTAGGAGCATGTGTGAGTGGAGTGAAACATCCCGATACCAGCCTACTGGTACTGTTTGTGCTGTGGACTTCCCTAGGGACCTAGCGCAAGCCAGCTAGCRTTACATTTTTTTAGATGTACTTACTCCATTTAGTGTACTCATTTTGCTCAGCATGCCTTTACAGACCGGTGAATTGCATGCATGTATGTCATAGCTCTCCTGTTGGCCTTCCTTATATATGCACTGTTTTTATGTGTATTACTGTGGTGCATACACTTAAAAATTATGTTGTTAGTCTCCCTGTACTATCATTGTTTTTGACTGTTAAACAGCAGTGATCACTTTTCTTTGAATGAGTAGGCAGCCATACTTGTGTCATGTTTTAAGAACACTTGGAAGATATAAACCTCTTTAAGTGGTGTGATTTATCTTGTTTTGCTTTATTTGATTCCTTAAATGTCAAACACTTTTAAAAGTTCCTAAGGTTTGCCTCTTTTCTTTGGGAAATGTTTGTTGAAGAGAAGCCAGCTGGTGTGCGGAAAGCGTTGCTCTCTGAAGATTTGGGTGTGTAATGAGTTAGCTGGGGAGAGAGCAGTGACAGTTGCCCTTGGCTTTTCCTCTTGTTTTTGTTTTTTTTTCTTCCCCCTAAAAGTTGCCACCTTGCTCTGTCGGTTCAGTGCCGCAACACGTTTACCCGTGAAATGCCCTTCAGGGAGCAAAAGATACTCGAGGAACAAGAGAAGATCCCGTGTGAAGAGTTGGCTGGCATTTGGTTGACCTATGCTGACGAGTCCCTACATAGTCCTGATTCCTGCCCCGTTGAAAGAGGCTCTGATGCACAGAGCTGCCATGTGGTGACCCCGTTCCAGTGCATGGGGGTGCGTGGGCATGTGCCCTCCCGCCTCTTCCAGGGGTGCAGCTACCTCCAACATTTTTTCTCTCCTCCTGCGCTTTTGGCGGGAGATAGCTCCACCAGGAGACCTTGGTGGGAGGGAGCCCCTGATGGTGGGAGGGAGGTGGGTTGGCCACGTTTGTGGAGGAGAAGGTCGTGTTGGCTCCCTTACGCAAAAGTGCTTCATAGTGGAGTATTTAGAGTGAGGAAGTGAAGGGGTGCATATGCATTTGGCATCACACGCTTTTAACTGCCTGGTGGAAAGTGCAAACGGGAGGTGACTTTGTAATGTGGATTTGAAGCATCTCCCTCCCTCGGATCCTCATAAGTACATGGCTCCAAAGATGTAGGAGGGAGGGAATCTACCCATTAACAGCTGCTTTCCAGAAACACTTGAGATTAGAGTCTAATGAGTATGTATCACCCCTAGTGTATCTTGCTTGTTTCAGGTTATATTGTGATGGCAGTCCCGATCGTTATCTCATATTAATTTTCTAGAGCGTGGTGTGTGTGGATACACCTACTGCACTCAGAGATTTCACTGCAAGATTAGAGACATGTTTAGGAAATTAGTAATGAGAGAAAAACGTGTAATTAAAAATGATTTCAGTTTGGAAGCTCATCCATCTTCAGCCAGCTTGCTTGAGTAAAAGAGTCTTACACAATGCTTAGCGGTGGGAAAACACACTTGGCTTTCTACATTTTAAACAGGAAGGAACTCTTTAAATGAAAGACTTAACAATAGTAATCAGGGCATTTGCTTGGGAACACTGGATTGCATATTGTAGCTGCACAGTGTTGAGGTAACCTGAACTGTATAAAGCTAAGACAGATCTTCTTATATTTGTTTTCTTTTAATGATGTCTCCAGACAGAAGAAATTTTATTTCTGACTTTTTCAGACCCTTTAAAAAAGTAATTGGGTTCTTGTTCTGAAAATAGCACTCACATTTTGAGATAGTCAAATTTACATATGCTGAGTATTGGTCATAGTGTTATGAGGTTGCACAGTTAGCAATTTATTTGTTTCCTGAGATGTGCAGCTTTATGTGAAATGTCTTAAATTCAGAGGCTGCACCAGAATTTTAGCTCTTCATTCCCAATGACCATTATAAAATTGCCATATGCCTAAAAATGTGCTCAGCACAACTGTGATTGTTCAGACTCTGAATTTCCTCTCATTTTACGATGGGATCTTTAGTTTAAAATAAAATTATTCTTCTTCAGCAGTAGGAGAAACACCATTTGGTTATATATGGTTCATTATAAAATGCGGTAACTTGAAGCATTTCAAACAGTGCACATGCTTTATTTGAGTTTTTATGCCGTTTTTGGTGAACAGTTAACGGTAACATGTTGTCATTTTTGTTATGTTATGTCCATAAACTCGGTTATCTTTCTCTTTGGTCCAACTTATAAACACATAGAAAACCTAAGCAGATGTCGGAGCAATAACCAGGTGTACATTGTAGTACTTTGCAAAGTTTTAATTGCTGCAGGGATATTCTCTAGTTAATGGATCTGTTCATTAAGTGTTTCTATCTGTTGTGTCTTATACAGGAGCTTTTTTTAAACGTGGTAYTTTCAGGCTAAATCTGGCTATTTAGTCTAGGGACAGCCTCTGCGTAACCTTGCAGAGGGAAGTACTTTTTGGCTGCAATGCCCATAGCAGTGTAGCTGCAGAACTGCTGAATCGCATGTTGTGCAGTGCTCTGTGTAATTTGGGATTTTGATAAACTTATTGAATTTTTTAGGTTTGTAAGTTTGGCAGGTGGTGGCCTGAGTCCCAGTTGGGCCTTTGAATAGTACCAGTATATAAATATTTACTCTTGCCTCTGTAGTCACTTCGGCATAAGGCCAAGCACAGAAAGGGCGGCCTCGTGGTGTGCAGGATGTCTCTGGCTTCGGCTGCAGAGTCGGAGCAGACGCTTCTTTCTGCCTTTGGGTGCCTGTTGATTGTGGCCACTGTGTGTCCATCTTTGAGGAACATCAGCTGTTGTTTTCTGGGTGGTGGGATGGTGGGCCAGAAGGGTATGGCTGGGATGACTTAGCAAAGACCTGCAGTTCTCGCCAGTGGTTGGAGTGGGGAGCCTTGAGGTTGGTGGCCAAGTGACACCTCTTGTCTGGGAGCTGGAAGCTGGCTTCTGTGGTGGAGAGCACCAGCAGATCCTTGGTGTTCCCTGTACCACTCGTCCACCAAGAATTGGCTTTCCTTGAAGGGGTGCGAGGGTGGCTCAGTCTCCCGTGATGGTCGCTTTGGGGACTGCACTGCCAAATGCGGTGTGCGCCCTGTGCTTACTGCCCAGAACAACCACGTGGTAGGAAGAGAAGACTCCTGGGTTCGTGTCCCTTTGCTGCACCGTGGATTTGGACCTAGGCCAGGCCATGGAGCCAGGGCTGGGTCTTTTATGAGTGATATTATGTATTGATGGAATAAAGAGAAAATCTTTTCCTCGGAATTAAATAATTGCTTCCTTGATTAAAGGACCCAACATCTGGCTCTTGTGCTCCGTGTATTTTGTCATGTAGATGTAACTGTTTGCTTTGTTCCTTGCAGTAATGTTAACTTATTAATGTATGAAGCTGTTTCCAGGTCAGTGGAAAACCACATATAAATCTTTATTACATGTACTTGATTGTCTTTAACTCTTTATAAGATATAATTAGTGTCCGGTAATCATATTGTGGTACTGCTGCTGTGATTACACTGGTAGTTACTGTGCAGCGCAGTTCTAGTTTTATAGAGTGAAGCTAATGTTAGCTTGATTAAAATAAAGGATAAACATCAGCCTGTGTTGTTGGCCAGTAAATTTTCTCACCTTTCAGCTGCTTGGTTTCATTGCCTCCTGCAGTTCCGAGATGTGACTGTCTGCCAAGGAGCGGGCTGTGATTAAAAAGCAGTGATTTTTAATACGTGATGCTTCAGGGTGAAGTGCAGACACTTTCAATAATGGTGTCTGCGGTGGGAGGGGAGAAGTGGATTACAGCAGGGTCTTCAAGGACAGTGACTTGGCCCAAGTGTGAGTGCCTAGATATGTTTTGATCCTATTGTAATGAATAGCTGCTGGTTCCTGTTGTTGTTTCTGTTTTGATTGAGTGCCCAGCCTACGTATGGCGGAGATAGGATGTTAGGGCAGGGAAAGGAAGTAACCGTCAAAAGTGCATCTCCCTTAGGAAAGCAAGAATGTGAAGGCATGGTAGAATTGGGGTTTAAAAGCACTTATTTTTCTTTGGTTTTCATAGCGTGCTGACTGTATACAATTTTCCGCATGCTGGGTAATGGAAAGTTGGCCCCAGAGGAAGTCACTTTGTAAGTCAAGTTTGGGATTATAAAATCAATCACTGTTGGGTCACTAATTGGTGTGGAAGATAGGAATTTCCTATACAGTATGATAAGTTCGTTGGCTTTTTGGCAGTGTGTGCAGTGAGCTGTTTAGCCAAGGATATTCTTTCCTGGTTCTGTTGTTAACTCAGGAAAAGCATCAGGTCATTTATAGTTACACCCAGCTCGCTGGTAGTAGTGAGGAGGAGGGGGAAGCTCCATGTCGTATAGAAACTGCATGTGTTTTATGAAGTTTGTTTTCATCCCTCTGTGGCATGAGAGCGAAGCTTGGCAGCCACATGGTAATAGGGAAGATGGATTGCTCTTGGTGCTAAGCATCTCGCATCTCTGAGTTTATGTCAACACACGCATTCTTCCAGCAGCAGCATCTGGCTCGTTGGCAGGATCTGCGGACAGTTGTTCGGATCGCTCTGGAGGTGCCTCTGGCTGTCATGCGGCTGCTGGCTCGGCCGAGCTACTTTGTTATTCTAGCTGGTCCCGTCCTTATTTATTTATTTTTGGGCTTACCTTTGATTGTGATGAATTGCTTCTGCGATTGTGGTCTTGAACAAATCCTGCTGAACTTTTTCATGCAGGGACTTCCATGAAATGCTGATGTGAATTTGTAGCAGTGTCGAGCTGCTGATTGGAGCTGGAGCGGTAACATCCCAGGCTGTGCCTTCTGTGCAGGTTTTCCCTGTGAATCACGGCAGCAGTCTTGTGAAGCAAAACACACATTTTTGAGCATATCCTGCATAATGAATTTCTCTGAGACTAGAACTGCAAGCATAAATCAGATTTTACTGGTACAGAGTGAGTGTCCGGGATGGTGCTGTCTCGTGAGCTGAGAGTCCTGGAATCAGCCACTCCGATTTCTCAAATTGATCAGAGACAGTAAAGTTTCTGGCGCAGCTGATATAAACTGGCGCCGGAGCAAAGCGTAGTGCGTGTCAGCTCTGGATTTACATCATCCGAAGTGCTGTCCCTCTATGTTTGATTGTATGTTTTTGTTCATATACTTGTACTTTAAAAACATGATTCTTTCGGAAGTAGAGTGGCTTTGGAAGATATGCACATCAAATGAAAGTGAGTGTTTCTTAAAATGCTACATCTGTTTTCATTAAATAAGTCTATGGGGGTCAACTTCTTCTCGTTGAAATTAGCAGGTCTGTGATCTGCAGGAGGCCGGACAAGACAGTTATTTTTGTTGACCTTAAACTCTAATGATCTGTAGAACCGCTTCAGCACCATCTGCAGTTGGAGCTGTTTGACTTGCTGTCAAATTTTAAAGTATGTTAGCAAGGCACGATTGCACACAATTTCCTTTTTTTTTTAAATGTGTATTTACATTTATAATAGCAATATAAAAGCAGTAAGAAACACTGGATGACATGCTTTTTTTTTTCCTTAATGATTTACTGCAAATTTGACACAATGTTACCTAGTGCCACAAAGCTTCATTTTTAAAGTGAGAAGAAATTTCCATATTAATTTAGCTCATCACCTAATAACTACAGACGTGTTTTTCATGGACACTTTATGCAATGAAGAGACAAGGAGGTGAAAGAAGAATGCTCATTGTTGATTTGAAGCTAGGAGTGGAGATGCTGAAGCTCAGAGGGTGAAATATTGACTTTGTACTCAGTCTGAATTTTGCCATGGATGCCTTTAGGGCCAGAATGTCACCCAGGGGCTGTAGTTTCTCTTTGTAGAAGAACCCTTTCCTCCTCAGTAACTTGTCCTTTTCCAGCAGGTGAGGAGACAGCCTCTTTTCCAAGGTCACAGAACACAAAATAAAAACAACCTCTTTTGTAGTAACTTCAATTGCACGGAGACATAAATGTATGCTATGATGTTAGGCATTGTCTGCATTTGTGGAACTTCTATAGAAGTAACAATAGATACCATAAACGTTTAAAAGCCCTGTAAGGGTGAGGAGTAGAGTGAGCCAGAGCCTTTCATCTCTCAGTTGCTGGTTTTAATAGGATCTGGCTTGAAGGATGTTGAAAGTTGTTGCCAGGTATTTGATTGCTCCCCATCTCAGGAGATGAGGCTTTTTTGTGAGGAGGCTGAAAGAGTTTACAGAGGTGTTTTAGCAAGCCATCTCTGGGCATGCCTACGTGTATGGGTGTTAAAGGAGATACAAGCTCACTCTGACCATGTTTATAATGTGTTTATGCTCTGTGTTGTAGCTGAGCCTATTAATCGTATTAGCATGGCTTTCAAGATGCTCTGAGCATGGGTAGAGTGGGTCTGTGTCTGCCCGTGGGCATAACCCCGTTGATTTATGTTGGTAGAAGAGAGACCTTAGGCAAGGGGAGTTGCTGCTCTTTGATTACACCAGCCCTGTGCGTGGGGAGAGGTTGCACAACGTGCGGGTTTCACGGGACCACTGCAGGGCTTCTCGCTGTTCCTGCAATAACTGCTGCGCGGGGGCATTAATCACAGGGCTGTCACTGTCCCGCGCACACCTATGTGACCGGCTGCGCTGACACAGGAGAGCAGCTTAAAAAAGGCAATATTTTGCTTGATATTTAGGTTGCCTAGAGAATGTTTGAGGCCTTTGTGTACATCCTGGTCAAGTATTTTAAGGATTCAAGGCTGGTTATCTGGTTTATTGTGCACAGTTCCCTCCTTTCTTCACCTGCTGGGGAAAGGAGCAAAGCAAATGACTGACCTGACATAGGACTATTAGGAATTGGTTGTTTAGTAGAAAAGGGCTTTCTAATATTGTTCAGGTAAATAGCTGATGAAGAACAATAGGAACAACAACAAAAGCAACAAGAATATCTTACTACTAATAATCTTGTTCTTACTATGACACTGCTACCACCATCACAGGAGCCTGGTTCATGGTCCATGCTGCACAAGCTCAGGAGAAAAAAAAGGTGATCTTTGTCTAAAGAGTTTATCATCTAAAGAAAATATTGAAATAGGAGAAGCATGTAAATAAAGTATTGTCATAGAACACACTGAGCTGCTTTAAGTTTTGGAAAATCTTTAAGTAACTAGTCCTTATCATTCTTTGTTTAGTGTATACATTTCAGTGTTTGATATCTCTGTCCATTTGTCATTGTGTGGGTGTCTGGGGGAAACCTTGTTTTTTTGTTTCTTTTTTGTTTTTTGGGGATTTTTTTTTTTTTTTTTTTTTTTTTAATTTTTTTTTACTCCTGAAAACCTGATTGACATATCTCTGGGTCAGAGGAGCAACAGGTTGAATGGGCAAATTTTTATGAAGAGGCTGTGAAGTTTGTTGATAGCTGGGTCTCTAGAAGCATCTGGGCAGATAAGCCTGCAGATAGCTATGGATTCATTTTTCTCATGCTACCCTGTTATCAGCATTTCTGGTATACCATCAACAACCCTGAGATGTCTTCCACTTGTAATCTCGTCTGGCTAGTTTGCATTCCTTCACAGCTCTTTTCAGTTGACTTTGCAATGAGTTCTTTTGAACCTTTGGAAGGAGATAATCTGGTTACTGTGATGCGGCTAGTGCTCACTATTTTTTTTTTTCCCAATTCTCATTTCTGAGATTTTCATCAGTCTTGATTATTATCTTTAATTCTAGAAAGTCATGGACAGATGGGAGTGGTTGGGACTAACGCCATCTAATTTAGGTACCTCACTTAGATTCCTAAAATCATCCTCTGAACCTGTAGGGAACAATTCCATCCTTTTAATCTGTAACAGTAGATTGAAAGACAAATATATTAGGTTATCATAAAGAATGTTTGGGGGATAATGATGATGGGCTATGAGTATTTGGCAAAAGAGGAATTATTTGAGGTGGTACTACTAGGGCAAGAGGACAAGAGTTAATACAGAAATGATGCAGGTTGGAAAACTTGCTGGGATTAAGACAATGTAGATCACTGAACAGTCATTAAGGAAAACATATTTTCTATTTTCTTTGTCCGTCTGTGACACTTGAATCAAAGCAACAAGTCAGTCTGCGAGTATGTTACTCATCTTTCCAAACACTAGGATCAGAGGAATGTAGGGCTGGAAAGGACCTTCAGACCTTCAAAAGGTAGTCCAGTTTCCCCCAATGAGATGGGATCACCTATCTCCAGATCACTTCCCACGGACGTTTCTCACCTGCTCTTGAGAACCTGCAGCGAAGGAAGGAGATTTCGCAACATCCTTCTTTAACCCTTACCAGTATTTACACATCTTTGAAAGTTTTTCATTGTACTTCACCTAAGGTGTTCTTGCTGAAAAATAGTATGATTTCTTCTTTTTCTTTCCAAAGCAGACACAGAGAGGAATTGGTCACCAATCTCTTTATAACTACCTTTTGTGTACTGGAGGAGTCTTCTCAAGTCTCCTCGCAATCTTCTGTCTTCTAAACTAAACAAACCACAATCCTTTAAACTTCCTAAATCATTGCTTTCTAAACTGCTTATTTTCCTCTACACATTCTCCAAATGGTCTGTCTGCATCTCCTATTTGGATGGCTGAGATCATACTTCATCACTAATGAGATTTCGTAGGAGGACTATTTGATGCTTTGGGCAGTGTCCCCCACCTGTAGATTCCCCCTGAGGAGCTGCCTATATACCTTTCCTTTCTAATGCGAGATGGGGCCCGCAGTATGGGGTCAGCTACTTCTGTGCATCAGCCTCTTAACTGAAACCAAAGGAGAACTTTGCTTCTCTTTCCAACACATGGTTATGGTGAAGGCCTGAATTTACTTGCTGAAGTTCCTCTGCTGCGGAGTAGGATAAAAAAGAAACTGGAATCCAGCTTAACGCAGATGCTGTGGGATGAACAGATTAGAGAGAGAGGTGGTGTCTCATACATGTGCCACCGAGTAGGCAAAGAACTGCACCAAACTGTTGAAAGCCAATGTGTGACCTGCTTGTGACTGAGGAGTTAGAAATACCCATCATTTCTTTTCTATCCAACCCTATTTAGAAGGTTTCTTTTTTTTTTTTTTCTTCTTCTTCTTTTTCCTCATTTTTAATTCCAAGCAAGGAAGAAAAGGAAGAATTCTAACCCACTACAGTACTCTCTAAATTCAGATGCAAGCCCAAGACTTTTCAGCCAACAAGTCAGTTTTTGGTGAAGCAATTAAACTGAAGCAGTGGCATTTTAATTAAGATGAAGAATAAATGTAATCCACTTTGTTCTTGGGGACAGACTGCCTGGTGTGCTAACTATGCACTATATGCAGCAATTTGTAGCTTGTAGGAGGAATACACAAAGGGCAGCCCTTTGGTTCTAAAAGCTATGTCATTACTTTATGGTCCTCAAGTATTCATTTACTAAACAAATAATTGATAAAATGAACAAGTGAAAGAGACACTGAGAGGGTGTGATCCAATGCCAAGCATTGGTCTTCACAGTTGATTTTAAATCTGCATTATGCTAATGGTGTTCATTTGGAAAATGTGTCCACTCCCTAACTTCTGCTGCTGGGCATTTTTTTAAATTGGATTCAGATGGTTGGACTGAAACAGTTCTAGGGTTTATATACAGATGTCCTGAGTGCTCCAAGTGCTTTTTTCCCAGAGAGTCCTATCCAATTTTTCTAAGCTAATGCTACTTTCGCTGAGGCTGGGATCCAAGCTTTCTTGAACTCCTACGTTTGTTAAGAATCTGTCTGATACAAATGGGCACCGTTTTGCTGAAACAAATGCAGTTATAACCATCTAAACATGCTGAAGGTCTTGTCTGGAGCATTACTCCCCTCCTGGTTCACTGGGCGGTCTGAGCTGGGTTGTTGGTCTCTGGCCAGAGCTCGTCTATGAAGGAGTCTGTCTCTCAAGGCTTACCATAACAACTGTGATTCTGAAAAGAGGGGCTATTGCCTGAATAAATGTAATAATAAAAGCTGCCTTTTGTTCCTGATAAAATGATCTTAAGAGGTGATGGTTTTGAGGCATTTTGACAAAGCAACATATCCTGTACATAGTGGATGCTGCTATCAGATTGTCATGCTGATGCTGAAATCCAGGGCTACTGTATCATTCAAGCAGCTTAACTGAAGTTGGACTGTATGTGCAGTAGGTGGCATTCGATGTGATGAAGGTGTTCAAGACATCAGTTTCCAGAACAGTCATTCTAGCACTTGTCATAAGCACTGAATTTGCTTTAAAGAGGAAAAAAGAGTAGTAACTTTTCATGCAGTCTAAGCAGGGTTTCTGTAATCTGAGTTACCATGCTCATAGGCTAATCAGAGTTTAAACTCCAGCTTCAAAGGAGGAAATAATTAAAGATGGAACGCTATTCATCTTTTATTTGAAAGTGTCTAATTTCTATCAAAATTTTTTATCTAATTGTGTTTCTAAAAGGGATATGCAAACAAAAGCTTTTCAGACACCAAAGTATTGTGTGATGATGGCTTTGCAACTATTTCCCCAAACAGTTATTGCTATGCAAAATGATAATACTGTGATGAAGGCTGAAAAAAAGAGAGAAAGAATAACATAATGGGTATTGGAAGACCATGTTTTCATATGAACAAAATCAGTACTGAATCTGCATTGTGAAGTTACAGTAAGCTACAGAACCAAGAGAAAAATTAAAGGATTACTTAAACTCAACGATAAACATGCAAATTAAAAGTCATCATTTTTAAATGAAGTCAGACACTATTAAAATAAGCACAAAATTACATACTAGTTTGTATGTGTGGTTTATAGAATATACAGAATGTTAAAATTGAATCAAATTAAGAAAAACATTTTCCAAATGCAAGTAAAATATCTGTTTAATTAGATCGTAAAGAAAGGAGATTAAAAGTAATATTTTGTAATACAGTAATTACTATTTTTCAGAAGTAGTCAGGTTCCTGTGTGTTGATCTAAATTTAAACACGATAGCAGATCTCTTCGGAGTCCTTTGTTTTGTTTGTGCCTTTAATTATTTTAAATCACTCCCATTACCTTTATTTTGCTTCCTTTACGCCGAGCACGCTGCACGGCTGTTTGCGCCGCCGCTCTGCCTGCTCACGCACGCAGATCTCGGAGATCAGCTCCTACGCTCTGGTTCTGCGAGGTTAAAAGCCAAATCATTGCAGGGGACTATAGGGCGAGATAAGAGGAAAGGCCGCTGAAACCGTGGGGAGGTAGGCTGAGGTGCTGATGGGAGCCTGAGATGTAAATAAACCAGATTGCTCTCATTTCCTCTTTCCACTGTATTATGCATTCCAATAGCACTATTCATCTTTATGACAGACACCTATTGCTTTAACTTTACTGCGGGCCACTGAAGTACATTAAAGTGGGCAGGAAATGGAAATAAATAGAGTTCAGCGGAGGCTTCAGAATAACTAAACACACTGCAGTCATTTTTAGTGTGGGGTCATGTGTTTTTTAGCAGATCTGTCCCATTTCCTCACTTTTGTTTTAAAGCTGGGTGCTATTTAAAAGAGATGCGACATACTTTTAAAATAAGTAAGAAAATGTGCTTAGATATTTTTTTTGACTCTTTGGGTTGCCAAAGATGAAAAGCAATTGGCTTGTGTCTCAGCTGGGGTGTTAAGGGGGGATGTGTCTGTGTGCTTTAATTCAAGATGTGGCTAGAAACAGAGTAATGGGCTTCGGGAGCTGGAGAAATTTTACTAGCCAACAGCATGGGAGGAGGACCACAGGTTTTTGGCTTAAATTAATTTTCTGCTTAAAGGTAGTAAAACATTCCAGCAAGGAGGCCAGATGGAATTTGGCCTTAAAAATGCATCTATTTGTTTTCTAATTCATGCCCATTTTGCCCGCCGTGAAAACGTGCAGTGCTCTGCTGCTTGTTCAGAGGGCTGTTTCCAAGCCCAGTTAAGTTACGATTGCAAGTTCCAGCTACTCTTAGACTTTTAAAAAGATGGGACTTCTCGTGAATTCGATTTCTGTGAAAGCTTTGCATGTTTGTCTTTCCCTGATTGTTTATATTCTGATAAGATATAGGTCAATAACTGAATGAATTTACAACATGGATTACTTGAAGACATTTAGCGCATATTTTTACTCCCTTGAGATAGTTAACTATATGGCAACTTCTTTCCCTGATTACACTGAATGGTCTCTGCTTTTGCTGAGTACGATGTTCTCTTTTTCTTTTCCTTTTCTGACAGTGACTAGACAGTTGAAAGCAAGCATCAGCCTTCAAAGTATTTGTCAGTATAGAAGATATTAGTGGATATTCCACAATGTCATGTAGGATAAAAACTAATTTGTAAGCAGCACAGCAGAAATCTGGAAAGACAATTAAGACAAAAAATCATTAACATTGATCCTTTTGTGCTGGGAAAGTACATTCCTTTCTCCCAAAGCATCCTGTAAAAATGTTGTGTACCTAGGTCCTGGTTTAAGGAAATATTTCAGTGTAACATTTAGCATTTCTTTCATTCTTTTTAATTATGTTTATATCAAGAATTTCATTTAATTCAGAATACTGCTCCAGCTATACTTGCATTGCACAAACTAGTACCAGGCAGAATTGCAGGTAATTACTGGGGATGGCTGTTGGCAGTTTGACTTTTCATCATTTGTTCGTCATCGTTTGTTCGCACTCTGTGGATAGTTCCTCGCTGAAAGGATTAGGTTACAGATGGGTGGGTATTACTTCAGTGACTTCTTAAGTGAGAATCCAGATGCGTTTCTCCGTCCTCTCCTGTTGCTGAGCTTGGGAGTTAGCAGTCGATAGCTGCAGGTAAGATTAAAGTTTATATCTTTATTTCTCTTTTGCAGTGGAGATGCTCTCACTTAGTCCCTGTTAACTAAGCAAAAGATCTAACTGAAAACCTTTAAATACTTGGGAATTTACAAATAGAGACAAAACTTCCAGAAAATCTAAGTTTTGTTCTTTAAGTGCACGTCAGAAGAGTTCAGCTCCATCAGGGTGCTTTGGTGTTGCTCCCTTTCACAAACCTGGCTATTATTTTGGTGCCTAAACTGGATCGGGGCATTTCTGAGATACTGGTCTTTGGGCACGTCGCAGTTGGCTTCAGTATGCCTGCAGTTTCAAGGGCAACTGTCTCAGGTCATAATATTTTACCGTGGTGAAATGTAGGGTTTTGCTCGAGTGCCCCACAAGCAGCACATCAGTGTTAACTAAGTAGCGGGAAAACTGACTTCATCCATGCCAGATTTCACTGGGAGGAAAGGCAGCCGCTAAGTTACATATCGGATAGAGACGTGTGAATTAAAATGACCCGTTTCTTCTTTTGGTTATAAGTTGCTGGATGTGTTTTCAAATTTGAGCTGGTTGTTTTCCCACTGGGGGTTTCAGAGGAAAAGCCTGAAGGCAAACTCCAGGCCGACTGCTGCCCGTACTGAACTCGGTGGCTGTTTTGCCATATGTTCAGTGGGAGCACAGCCCTTCTTTTCCAAGCTTGCCACCTTCCCTGGGCCAGCGTGGGTCTGCGTGCTCCTACTTGTGCGAGTCGTTTGCACGCGCGGGTGTAATCTCCCAGGGGTTTGCGAGGTTTCTTGTGCCTGTAAGAAGCACTTGCTGAAAAGGCTGGTAAAATCAGGTGTTTCTGAAAACTCTTGCTCACGTACGTAGAGATCATCGCTCGTCTTGGCCTTGTGCTGGGCTCTCTAGTGCAGTTGTCCCTGGTGGGACTGTAGATTTTACTCTTAACAGTTTGCAGTGTTTGAATATCTTAAAATTTGTACGCCACTAACAAGCTGAGGGTGAAATTAGRGTTTTGGTTTCTGCAGCAAGAGGGAAGCTCTCAGTGTTACTGCGCCGCAGCGTTTTGCTCGTCCCGCCGTTCGGAAGGCAGGAATAGCATTTGGAAAGTAGGTGTGACGAGCACAGCATGGTTGAGTTATGCCGTAAAGGAATAAAGGGATCTTCCTCCTTGCAGCACAATAGACTGCAGTGGTTTTGGAGTGCTGCGTTGAATAAAGGCTTGCACGTAGTATGTCTAATTTTAGCAGAAGTGCCAACCCCCCTAGCGACTTGCGTACCCGCCTTGCCCCTCTGTTAGCAGAGCCGGAGCAAGGATCCCTTTAACCTCTTCCCCCCTCCCTCATGTGCGGGTAACACATTTGGTCACTTGCTTTTATTTCTCCCCCCGGTAAAACATGAGAGCGTAACTTCCACCCCAGGCTTGTTAGAGAGCGAGGCCGCCGAAACAGGGGTTTCCCGGCACCCGGCATCGCCACCGGGTAGTAAAACCTCTTTAATGGGGCTGGCTTTAACTTTTAAGTTACGGTTAATGTTTTTAACAGTACCTTGTGTTTCCTCTGCCCTTCACGCCCAGCCATTAGCCAGGTGTTTTTGTTGCACAGAGTGGAAAAATAAAAGTAATCTAACGGCCCAGCTGGTCCCTTGGTGAGGAGCTGGAGGGGAATGGCCACAGATACAAACAAGTGATCACAGCAGTGGGATGAGTGGCTTAAATGGCTTCTTGTAACTGCCTGGCAAAATACAAGCGCTGGAAATGATTTTTTTTTTTTTTTAAATGAAAAGGTTTAAATCTGAAATACAATGTGCTTACATGATTTTTTTCTGTGAAATTTTTAAGTAAATATTTTTCTCCCTTTAACATGGTATCCTCTCAGTTTCCTTATCTGCAATATGGGCCTGACTCTGGTCTATCTTACGCTGTAAACTGTGTTTATGGAACTAGAATTGGGGTCATTTTTTTAAATTTTCTTTACATCAAAAGAAGTCGTTTCTTTTAAATGAGAAGCTTGCTTCACCTAGTAATTCAGTTTAATTGCTTATTTGAAACTTTCGACATTTGATAGCAATTTAAGCATTGCCAGATGAGCCTCATGCAGTCGGGACCCGCAGGTGCTTCCTTCTGTGCCCAGCTTCAATCAAAGGAATGAGCCCCGTGATGGGCCTGGCTGTGGCCAGGGTGGTACGGCCCTGGGCACGGGAAAGGGGCGTTTTGGGGGGCTGTTTGAATAGATGCTGTGTGTCAGCATCTGCAAGAWTTTGCTCAGAGGGTTCTCTCTTGGAAAGGCTTCTGTGGACTGCAGCGCTATTTGTTTTTCTTGGGAGATAGACTGCATGGTCTTTGTTTTGCCTGAGGCTTAATAGTGCTTGCAGCACTGCAACTTTATATTTTTCCGTCTAACTAATACCACTTTCTCCTAAGAGGCTAGTGGGTTAGAAAAAGGTTTCTAGAATGCTATTTTTGCCTGACTAATATTCATTCATTTAGTAGTATTGTCTTCGGTGAGATTTGGAGGGAAAGAACTTTTGTGCTTAGGACTATAAGCAAATGCTACAACTTCAAAAACAGTTTACCAGGGTCTAAACCTCAATAAAGAGAAAAGAGACAAAAATTAAACTGTGCCTTTCATTTGAGTCTGTAAACCAGTTCACTAATGTGAATGCAACTTACTGTTCAGTCAGCAGCAGGAGTAGCTTTCTTTCACCTCAGAAGTGACCTTTTTTAAAAGTCATTAAATAGACATTAATTTAGACTATTGTTAAAAAAGCAACTTTTGTCAATAGTTTTTGGCTGGTGGAGTGATGTGATGCTGGAGGTACTCATAAAGGTTTCTGTCAACACAGTACTGTATTTGGGGAGGTCAGTTTAAGAAGCTATTGCAGGAGTAGTCCAGGAGCTGAAAATGAAATAAAGTCCATGCTTCCGCTGGAGAAGTTAAGCAATGTTTTAGGACTTTCTGAATTGAGAGCAAAGGGAAATAGCACAGTTGAAAGAGAATAACAAGCAAAGCCAAAGTACCAGCGCCAAGACTTCTTAAAAGAGTTTTATTGATGTGTGTTATAATTAAAACCAGAATTAGTTAGTTTTCTAATAGGATACTCATTTCCTAGAGAGCAATTGCAGTTTGGCATAAAGTAATACACTTTTTAAAATGAGTGCTGATCTGGGGATACCCTGAGCGTGTGTAGTATGGCTGCCATACTAGCTTTGCCTGCCCTCATTATTAACAAGCAAACTAAATATTTTCACTTAAAATAATTAAACAAATAAACCTTTTGGCTGCACTGTGATTTCATTAAAACCTTAATTGTTTGGAGAGCTCAACAAGAGTGTGTGAAGTTGGTTGGTTTTACTGCCTGGCATTAGTCTTGATAGCAGATTTACAACACAGCTGGATTTAATCTCTTGACTAATCTCTACAGTAGCTGGTTGGGGATGGGAAGGCATTTGTGTGTTTTAGGAGATGGGTAACTCTATCTCTGAACTGGAAACACAGTGCTGGGTTTTAAAGTGTCTGGGCAGCCTTAAAATGGACTAGCCAGGGGGAGGGGAAGAAAAATTGCTTTGTGGAAACAAAATAGGTGTTGCTTTTAAATCAGCTTCTTGGTGTGCACATTGTCACACCTTCACACATGGCTGCAGGCTCAAATCTATTTCTCATCAAAGCAACTGTAGCGGAAGGGAATATTGCCACCATCTGGGTTGCAGAGATCAGAAATAACGGCCTTGCTAGCAGAGGAGCCAGCTGTGGGCAGTACCATGTAAACTGTTTCTCATGCCACTTGATTAGTCTCCTCTGAGGGTGAGGACAACGAAAGGTTTACCAGGTCATGCACTAATTTTTTTGAATACTCTGAGGTCTAATATTCCTGGATTTAAAATGGTGGTATGCGTTTGAAATGCGTTATGATATTTGTAGGGTCAGCATCAGCACTAACATTGTCCCTGTGCACGAGAAACACGGGCACATGTGATGTCTCAAAAGGAGAGTTAATTAGACGAATAAGTAGTTAGCAAGCGCACCACAAGCCCCACTGTGAAATTCTGCTGATAATTTTCATGCTGGGCCTCATACAAATGAGGCTGCTTATGATTTATTAATCAGCTGTGACCTGTGAATCTTTTGGGGTATTCAGAGAAACCTGAGAGTTACCAGGATAGCTTTCAAGGACTTTGGTGGGTGAAGAGCAAGTCACAGAGAACTTTTTCTTCTTTCTCTTTCTTTCTTTCTACTCAATATTGTTTTTTCTTCTGCTTCCCCCCCTTCTTTAGGACCCACGATTATCAGCTTTAATTTTTGACAAGCTTCAAGTGCCTGACTATTTACAGAAAAACAGGAATGAAGGAGAGAGCAGATGTGAAACTTGTGCCACTCACTTGAACCAGCTGAAGCAGGAAGCCATTCAGATGGTCCACACCCTCAGCCAAGCCAGCCACCCYGAAATGCCCGACCTGCCGCCGGGCGCCGCCGCGGTGACCAGCATGGTGCCCCGCATGGTCGCCGTCTCTTCCCAGAGAGACCTGCCGCTCATTGCTGGGCCAGTGGGCAGACAGTCTGGAAAATCACCAAATCTCTTCTCTGGGACAGAGAGAAAGAAGGGACTCGGATGGCCTCAAGGTGCGGGCAGTTTTCCAAACTCCAGTGTTCAAGTCACAGTGGCCCCCAGCGGTCTCAGCGGTGCTCTGAGCTCCGTGACCATCCAAGCTCAGCAGTACCTGGAGGGCATGTGGAGCATCTCCAGGGTGAACAGCTTCCTGCCTCAGGCTTGTCTAGTAAGTAGCCATATGTACGTGTGYGTGTGTATACTGAGAGGTAAAGATAAAATTTATATGTGTACATATATATCTTAGCAGGAATCAGCTAATCTCTTTTAAACCACGTTTCAAGAACTGAGGAGTTGAAAAAGCGCTTTGAATGATGTTCTCTCAGATGTCACGGAGAATTTGCTTTCTTATCTCAGGTGGTGAGATCCTTCCCTCAGATGTCTTTGTACCTGTTTTAGCTTCATGTATGCAGGTGATGTTGTTTGGCTGTCACATACCTGATGACCACTTCAGAAAACATAAAAGGCCAGGTTTGTCACATGAAACTCTGGGAGCTGCTTGGAAGGTATATCAAAGATGAACTCGACCCTCAAGTCTAATGCTGAATTTCTAAGGCTGTATTGAATTTGGTGGATTCTGTTGGTATACTGTGATAGAGAAATTTAATCTTCAGGTTAAATGTGTTGCAAAACAGTTGGCTCTAAAGAAGAAGGATGTTCAAAAGGTTACTACAAACGGCATATCTCTGTAAATGCCATTGCAGTTAGATTGCAAGTGTTGTGGATATTGGATCAGTGTATTCTGTATTCATCGTATGCTTTAAAAACAGATCATCCCTGCGGGGAAGCAAAAAGCTTTATAGAGGAGCATGTTACCTTAAGAAGCAAGTTCATTACAGATTTGTGATTTTCCAGATCTTTGGAAGGCTGCTAGGAAGAAGAAGATATAGTGATCCTTTTTGACTAAGACTTTTTCCTAAACTGCTTTCCCATGACAGTGAAGAGGGAGTGTGAAGAAACACTGCACTGCTGCCGTTGCTGACATTCAGATGACATGTACAAATAGAAGTTCTCTGCTTGTCATTAAAAGACATTTGTAATACATTTTGCAACACCAGGGACATTGGTGCTAGGCAGCTTTAAATTTGACATAAATGCCTTATATACAGTTTCATATACCTAAAATTGCTTCATAGCTTTGAGCTGACTGAGCTCCAAGATCGTCTGAGATATTTAAGAGTGCTGTTGTGTAACACTACTGCTCCAGGATGGCGGTTGTGTTTGCTTCCAGTAAAGGCTTGGAGAACTGATTCCTCCTTCCGGTACTTCTCGCTTGTATGGAAATATGTGAATGCACACGTATCCCACCTCTGAAGGATCCCCACTTAAATCCAGTGTATCTTCACAGATGTCGCATTGCTCTCTGATCATATTACATTGAGAAAAAGGAGGAAAAAATGGTCAATTCAACTCTTCATAGTATTTGGGGAACGGCTACAATGAGTGGTGTTCTGTAAAATGCTACTCCATACATTAGGCATCACTCTGGCCCATGTAAAGCATGTGACGTTATGGTATTTTTAAAATTCTGTGTATATCACAGAAACAGAAGAAATTGGAAAGTTACTGGCTTAAAAAGCCTGCACTCTCTGGAAGCAGTATTTCCATTTCCCTGCTCAGTCCTTGTCTGCCCTTACTCTTGTCTTAAATATTTCACTAGCACCCAGCTCCAGATTTCTTCCTGCTTAACCATACTGACTGATAGATGTGGTTTCCCCTAACCACTGCATTATTCTATGATAAACCCTGTATTTAACCCCTGTGAAGAAAAACCACATGTGTATAATGCAACAGAGCTTAAGTGTGATCTAGAAACGGGCAAAAATCAGTAGCTTGGAAAACAGTGACCTTTAATTAAGGACAAACACCTTTAGACTGTGAGTGTTGGAGACTGCTTGGGTGTGATCCAGTTAGCTGCAAGGACGATGTAGATTTAGAAACAGTTTCTGGAGAGAAGCTAGGATTTTTATTTATTTATTTATTTTTTTAAGTCCAAATGTGGTTATTAAAGACTGGTGGGCAGAATTCTGTTTTCTGTGCCTCTTTGAATTGTCTTACTGCCTTTTTATATTATTGGGAACCTCATGTCTGATGAAGCTATTTGGGTAAGGCAGAACATGCCCCCCTGCCCAACACTTTTCCCATGAGGAATCACAGGTGTCAGAGGAATCAGGCCTGGGAGGGATTTCAGGGACTGGCTAGTCTAGCCCTTGCCTAGGCTGGCATCCACTGCAGGACATTCTTGTCCAAAGCTTGTCTCAGCTCACCTCACAGTTTTGCAAAGATTGAATTTTCACAACTTCTGCTGGTTGTCAGTTCGGATGTTAAACTTCCTTTCTCATTAGAAAGGTTTTCTTGATTTCTTTTTTTTTTTCTTTTTTAACCTGATCTCCAGTGCTGTAATTTAAACCCGTTATTCCAGTTGTCAGTTGGTGGACACAGAGAAGAGTTTATTCTGTTCCTCTTAATAGCTATACTTTATGTATTCAAAGTTGGTTATCATGTTTCTCTTTAGTCTCTTCTATATTTAAAAAAAAAAACAACCAACAACTAAACCTTCAGCCTTTCCTTGTTGGTCATGGTTTCTAGACTTATGATCAGTCTTGTAATTTTCTCTAAATTGTCATTTGTTGGCACATATCCATCTAAATAGCAGTGCCCCAAATTGGATATATTGTTCCAGATGAGGCATCACCAAAATGAAGAGGTTGGTGGACACCCAGAGAGAGTTCTGAGTTGTTCTTCAGACTCTGGCATTTCACTGGAATCAAAGAAAACCTCAGTGTTGCAGTTGTGGAGCAAATCTTCAAAATACAGCACCAGTGTAGCTAGTAGAAGACATAAGCTGGTCTATTTATTTCCATTCATGCTTACATACATGATTTTGGCCATTCTTTCTTCAAGTTGCAGATAGGATTTAAGTTTAAGATTAACCCTGGAGAGGGCTGTGGAAGATGCATGTATTTGGAGGTGTCCTTCCTTAGCAATCTGTCTCCTCTTCTTGTGGGGCAGGGCTGGTCTGCCTTGAAGAATTCTGGAGCAAGGGAAACAAAAGTGGTAAAAAGGATAACACTGAATCACAAAGAACATTATGTATTACGTGTAATGTGATTGTGTCTTGGGAGTCCTCAGCCCCTTTTAAGCAAGATACTGCAGACAAAAATGATGGCCCCTGCCCCAGGGAGTTTATACTCTCAGTTGTGATGTTAGGTATTTTGACTACTCTGTAAAAACTGCTGTTTCATTCAAAATCTATAACTGTCCCTTGTTTTCATATGAGAGAGTTCTTTTCAAAACAAGTGTTGAATAACAGTTTCCTACCAAGGAGTTCAAGTACTTCACATCTCAGTGATTTAACTCCGTGCTGCGTATGAAGTAAGCATGACTCATCTTCTAAAGACTGGAAGGCAGACGCAGATAAAGGCTGGGATTCGTCTCATCTATTTTTAGCTGCCAAAAAGACAGATGTTTATTTGAAGGTAATTACCCAGGCTTCCTTTATAGCTACGGGAGAGCAACAGGCACCTCCACAAGGCACTGCATCCTTCTTATCGGAGACGTCTGTCTTGGCTCGACTTGTCTGCCGAAGGTGCTGTTGCTGCGTTGGTGCCGGTGGAGCCTGGGTGGGCGAAGCGGGGCAAGCCCTGCTCTCCGGCAGCCGGTGCTGGGCGGCGCGGCCGCCCCGAGCTGCCTCCCTGTGGACTCGCAGAGGGCACAGAGCACCGCCGTGTGCGACTGCCATGCCGCAGAGGACCCAGCACGTGCAACCATTTCTCCAGGGTCCATATTTTTTATTTATGGATGGTTTTAACAGTGAAGGTGGTGGAATTGTTTGCAGATAGAAAAAAATGACCAGATTTCTGCTTTTTTCATTTTCCTCCCCAAGCTCGCATGTATTACCTCCTAATGCCACTCAGGATTGCAAAGTCACTGCTGGGCTGAATGCTGGTCAGGAGCGCAGAACATCGTACATTTTTGATACATGTTTGGAGCTCAAGACTGAAAATCCATTATATAGATTATACATTTTTGGAACAGGAACGTGTCTTTGAAGTGTAGTGTGGGTGCTGCTCAAACCAAAATAATAACTGTGGGCTTCAGGAGCCATTAAGAGGAACAATAATTAAGCATCTGGAGGAAGGTCCAGGGAGGGGAAGAACTAGGATCACAACCAAGATGCAAAAGGTGAAGAGCGTAATCAGCTACTTTACTCAAGTGGCCTGTCGTGAAAAATTACTAAGAATAATAACCAGCAGCACTGATAAGTAGTTTGATCAGACAGTGAATGCTGTGAAGGGAAGAGAGCTGATATAACTCTTGTGTAAGACAACTGATTTGTAGTGGAGCACTGACAACTTTAATTAATAAATAGTTTTTTATATCGATGCTTTTAATTCTAGACCTGACAACTGAATGTAAGGTTACTACTCAAATGAAACACAACATGTGGTAGCAGTGCTCAGCATTACCACTCAGTTTAATACAGAAACAGAGAGTTACAAGGGGAATTTAGACTTCTTAGTTACACCGGAATTTGGCTGAGATGTTAAAAATTAAAATCATTGAAAACACATTGTACACATATTAGAAGTATCTGCATGTGTTGCTTATTGTGGAGAAAAGAGGTCCAACAGTATGTTTTCAATTAACTGTGTTATGTAGTATATAATACTGCATACTAATAAAAGTGGTAATGTAGCCATCCCATGTGCCGGAAAAACGCTGCAGTGAAATAGAGCTTGTTTTGCAAATTGCTTTCTCTTTCATCTTATGCAAAATGAAATCCCTGGCACACTATTTTTCTAATTCACATATAAACAAATGGTATTGGTTATAAGGCAAAATATTGTGGCTCCTTAGCTCTTTACCAGTTTCTAAGTTGCTTTAAAATATTAAAGAATGTGCTGTTAGGAAATTGGAAAAGTTGGAATACTAGAAAAAATTACTTAAGTAAAACTTTTAAARCATATGTATCTAAAATTTATAAATTTATCAGCATTCCAATGTATGTCCCTTAGATTATTCACAAACTTTAAGTTACGTGTACATTTATGGCCTGATTTGGGGGGGGAGGGCAGGGTGAGGACCACAGTACATGTAAACTGGTGTGTATGCTCTGAAATTAAAAGTGTTATGTTCATTTATTTTTATGTGCAAAATCTTTGAAAGTTATTTTAGTCACAATTCGAAGTATCCTGTTGTTCTTAGGAATAAGTCTTCTACTTATCCTAATGTAATCCAGATGGATTTATCTGAGGGTACAGTTCAGCCCATGTTAACTTTCTCCAAATCTGCTTTGTTTGTTTATAAAGAGGATGACTTATATTTTGCTTAGAAGATATAATAAAAATGCTGACTGTGGAAAACAGAAGAATGACAGAAGTTACTTTCCAGCATTTACCTTTTTCCATTGATAAATGTCACACAAAATGGATTTTTAAATTCATTTTTAGAATCTTTCTTGATAGCTTTCTCAGTGACCTTTTATTAGTAGAGTGCGAGAAATGTACTTGAGGATCTTGTAACGAAACAAATTAAATGCGGTGCTTTGGCCATTAATCTCATCCATGAGTCAGTTGGATGACTGAGCACTGGGACATTTCTGTGACTCCACGTATAAAGCCTTGGCTTTGCAGAAGTCAGTAGCAAACCCAGGACTGTCAGTGGGGCCGGGACTCCACAGAGGCTTTTCTGTTTTCCCTTTAGCTTTAGCTGCATTGCTGTTGCCTTGCATAGCGCTGTGCTGCCTTAGCAAATACAGAGGAGAGGGGCGATGAGGGGAGCGGTGCTGATGCCAGTGCCTTGCGTTCAGACTTATCAGTGAGACCCTGCCCCAGCCACCGCATTAGCAGATGAGATTATGAAGCCTGCAATGAAGCAAGGTTACAACTTCAGCCTTAAACATGCACATAAAAACATAGCCCTACATTTTGTTTAATTGCTAAAAACTCCATGCTCTTTTTACTTTTTAAAAATCTTTTTAATTGCCCCCAGTGCAGGATTCTGACAACGAAAATGTTTTTTTTTTTTTTTTTTTAAGTAAAACCCATGTATCACAGTGAGCTGGGCTAAAATGGTAAGAGTTGTTTTAAGGGGCATTGGCAACAAGATGGAAATGAATATTTTCTTAGGTGAGGGTGTGGATTTTATCTCTTTATGTCGTGTATTTGACACTTCTGCCACAGTGTCAGTTTTACCATTGTGGGACAGGGTATGGATAAGGAGTATCCTCAGGATTCAGACCCTCTTGTGGCTCAAATTACCACCTGAAAACACAGTTCTTCTGATCCTTCGCTCCTCGAGGCTAAGCAGTTATTATTATAGCTCTCGCAGGGAAACAAGTCCGTACTAGCCTTTGTTGACAACTGAAGTCAACAAGCAATAATAAAGAATGTTGGCCCAGACTTCACCTGTACTCATCAAGGGTAGATTTAAGACAAGCAGACTTTAGAGGTTATTTGCAAATGATAATCTGTCGAATTTACCTTTGTCGTGTCTCATCTTCTCTCAAGGCCTGTTACTGAGGCTAATTGCCTTCAAAACTTCCAGAAATGCTTAGTGTAACTTCCTGAGCAATGCCCTGAAAATACCATGGGAGTGCAAATTTTCCTGTACAAAGTAGCAGGGGGAGGTAGGTCCACAGGTCTTTCTCTCATCCAGCAAATACTTCATAACATACCCTTTAAGATAGAAAATCTCCTTCTTTTTTTTTTACTCCAAATATTTAATTTTTCTACTGTCCCTCTTGAACTGGTTTCTTTGTGATGGTCTTGCCTGTTCACCCAATTCGCTTCAGTTTCCTTACTTCCTGCTAGTCCATTTATGCTATGCATATGCTCCATTCTGAACTCTCCAGCGAACTAGTTGTTAATCAGCGCACCCCACTTTTTTCCCCTTTTGGAAAYTGCTGTATAAGAAAGGCTCTTAGTTTTTGCCTGGACCTCAGAAGTGTCATCAGACATTTGAGAAAGACTCTTTTTTTGTGTATCTAATCCAGAAATGCTTTCATAAGATCACCACTGCTCTGCACTGGCAACCGTGGGTGTTGCTGGTGGACTCCAGCAGAATAATGCCTTGTGATTTCAGAAGTGAGTGCAGCAGAAAACCAGACAGATGAGCTCACTTGGTTATGTGAAGGCTGGTGGAGGAAAAGTCTTTCACAACAGTCCTGTGTATACCAAATGGAAAGAATTGATTTACGTGGCTGCACTTGAAGTGAGCATTTCCCAGTTGTCCTACCTGGGTAAAATGGGATTGACCATCACACATTTTTTGGAAAGCACTTTGAATTTAATATTTGCTAGGTAGGCTGAGTACTAGAATGGTGGCACGTCCAGATAGTGGGACTYGAGGTAGTCAGAAGAGTAGACTGGGTGCAGTGTGACCATTGCCAGATGCATCTCCCATGGTCTTGTGGCATGAGTGGCTGTGCACGTGGCAAATATTGATGCTCCTTGTTATTGGAACTAGAATCATCAGTGAGTGTAGCTTTTGAAAGGAAGTTTAAAAAGCATCAATAGAAAATGTATCTATATTTCTGTTTCAGCACTTGGGTGAGAATTTATGATGTATAGATGGAGTTCATAGATGTTTCAAGCATTTCATATGTGGGTATTTAATGGAAATGGATTGCCACTTTACTGAACATAGTATCAAATCAACTCTGTTAATTGAAAAAGATTTTTCACATTATTGCTAATGATGTGGCACAGTTTTGTTAGAGATGGTGCATAAAGTACTGCTAGTTGAAATGGCATTAATGTATGCATTTAAATTCCTTTTTTTCATTTATGTGCACTATTGATTTTATTTCATTGTTGGAAAGGTAATGGATTTATAATTAGAATACAGTCACCGTAATCAATGATGAGATTATTAAACTTATAAATAGAACTTTAAGACTACGATGAGGTAATTTCCCAGTATAACGAAGGATCAATAATTAGAGGTTTGCTTTGAATCTTAAAGTAGTACTTGTAAGATTCAAGTATAAAACACTTTTAGGGAAGTGAGTCTATATAAATTGTTATATAAACTGATGTTGTGGTTAGGCATTTTTCAAACTTGTCAATTAAGCTATTTCCAAAGTATTTATTTTTCTTTTGAGTTTGGTGCTTTCAAGGGTTTTTCCAGCTTTTTAGCTACTGAAGGTGCCCTGAGTGCTTGTGAGTTAATACCCCTAGGTTTGTATAGCTGCCACAGTCCCAAATTTGGGTGAGTTTGTTCTTTTCTGATCATCTTATCTGAGGGAAGCATTTAATGGTGCCGTAGGCAGGAGGCCACCGATGGATTTTTTTGGTGCTGTTGAGGAAAGGTAATGGATCTGCCATCCAGAACCTCCCCTTCCACTTCTCAAACTCACAAAGATAAAGTCAGGCAAGGCTGGTGTAAGAGGTAAGATAGATAGTGGAAGGATGAAGAAGGGGAGAGTGGACCCATGTAATGACTGGCTTGGGAAGAGCCTAAGTTTACCCTGTCCATGCGGAGTAGCAGTGTGAGAATCCCCTTCATGCTCTGACCAACCTCTCCTGATGACTTTGAAATACTCACAAGGGCCTRTGGGAATACCCCAATCTCCTGTTACTATGTTAAGCTAAAACTCTAGCACAGAGATCTGGTGGGAATGATAAGAACATAAGAAACATCCTCCTGGGTCTGAGCTGCAGTCCATCTAGCCCAGGGCTGTGTCTCCAGCAGTGGAAGTTGGAGATGCTGTCAAGGGAGAGCCCTGGAGCCTGGCCACTCTCTGCAGTCTGCTCATATTCCCCAGCACTGACAATTGGGGGGGTGAGGAAGCACATCCCCATCTATTCCCTTTAGTATCTGTTTTATGGACCTGCGGTCCATGGATTTGTCTAGTTGCTTTTTGACCTGGCTGATACTCTTTGCCTCTACAACCTCCTCTATCAGCGAGTTCCAGAAGTTCACTACCCCAGTGCAAGGAAGTACTTAGTTTCTTTCATTTCTTTTAAACTAATACCCTGTTAGTTTCACTGAATATTCCCTAGCCCTTATATTGCAGGTTTGGTGAAAAGCAGTTCTGCATTCAGCTTATCTACCACCCTCATGACTTTGTAAACCTCCGTCAGATGCCCCTCAGCCTTCTCCTCTCCAAACCAGAGCCCCAGCTTTTTTTGTCCCTCCCCATAAGGCAGCTGCTCCATCCCCTTGATCATTTTACTTGCTTGTCTCTGTTGTTTCCCTCTCCACTACCTCCGTCTTGAGATGCAGGACTAGAACTGCACTGGTACTCAGTATGTGAACATCCTTCTTGTTCTCAGTCCCTGCCTCATGATGCCCAAGATTTGTTTGGTGTTGTTGGCTGCTGCCACCTGTTGAACTGATGATTTCAGAGAACTGTCAGTGACTCTTAGATCTTTCCTGAGTTGTAACTGCCAGTTCCAAGTTCAGCAGCATTTAGGTGTGGTTTAGATTATTTTTCCCTAAATACATAATCTTTATCTATGTTGAACCTTGAGTGGGCACTTCTTTGCCCACTCAAGTTTGGGAAGTTCTTCTGGAATTCCTCATCATTGGAATGGCATTCGACTACTTTAAAGAGCTTTGGGACATCCGCAAACTTGGAGATTTCATTCCAGTCACAGTGAATCATGACTGCTATGTGACTTTTGGGTGGGGAGTAAACAGCAGGTCAGCAGTGAACAGCAGCAAGGGAAAAGGAGTAGCACAGCACAGCTCCTTCCCTATATTGGAAGCTCGGTGTCCTTCAACAATTATCAATGGTCTGAACTGTCCCAGACTTACACTGCTCCATGAGTTCACCTATCATTGAGCCTTGCTCTGTAGATCTGGGTGTATTAAAGATGCAGTTCACGCTTCATATAACTAGGGCTTATACCATTTCAAGCAAGATACTAGTCAAGGGGTACCTTGCACTTGGTAGCTGACAGGCAAATTGGTCCCAAAGGGTGTTCTCTTTAAAGTAGTTACATTTAATATACAGGCATTTGAAATAGAAATTAGGTATGACAGTCTCCATCCACCTTTGCCTTTTATTTGCTGGCATTATATTACAACCATTATAATATAATAATTATAATAAAATTATAATAACAAGGACCTGTAATCCTTGGGAATGTGATTAGCCCATTTTGCAGAATGGAGAAAGCAAGGCACAGTGAGATTTTAACTGAGTTGCCTAAAGCTGTAGAGAAATTTTGTTGCTGTCAGGAAGATGACACAAGCTCTCCTCATTCAAAGCTCTGTACATGTCCACTGTTTGTCTTTTGTTCGAAGACACATCTGGCCATTGGAAACTGTCCTAATGGAAAAGCATTTGTCTCCTCGTAGGAAAACAAATCCTAAGCTGATGGAAATTTGCATTATTATGAGCTTGTTAATGAATTCCTTTGCCTGCTCATATCAGGGTTTGACAAAAAGCAGGGATTCAACTGTATATTTGCCGTTTGATTAAACAGTTCATTTTTAATTTTGACCACAATGGTAAATTGAAACACCCTAAGCAGTAAACAGCTATATTTTTTGGCTCTGGCTTTGGAGGCTGTAACTATTGTAATACATGTCAGCGGGGAGGGTTTAGAGCAACATTTTCTGATGCTTGCCTGGAGGCATTAGAAGAAACAGTTCCTCTACTCGGGCTGTTTTCAATACACAGCACATAAAAAGTCATGATTTGAGAGTGCTTGTGTGTGGCAGGAACTACTTTTTTTTTGATACCCCTTTTTCATGTTACCCTGACTTTCCAGCTGGTGGGTTTACATGTGCAGCGGGGAGGGTGAAGTTTGTGTGATTAGTGGTCAGATAGCTGTGAGGGAGAAGAGACGGAGCATCACTTGCTTCCTCTTTGGTGTTGCTGTCCCGAGTGGCTGAAATGTGAAGTCGTCTGTGTTGGTACAGAAGCTCTGGATGGCGAAACCTGCTGAATCAGAGAGGACAGGGTCACTGTAAGGGTGTGAAATGGCAGCAAAGGGGCAGCAGGTTCATTGCTGCCCCACGGCATCTTTGCGCTCTCCAGAGCCCTGGCTGCAGAGTCTTCCCRGTGCAGGAATCTGGGCAGACTGGAGGAGGGAACAGGCACGTCGGAGATGAAGAAGGCCTGACCAAGACCTGCCAGTAAATCTCTTGGGGACTGAGGAGCAGAAAGTAGGGGAGATCTGAGAGCTGTTCTCCTCTGGTCCGGAGTGAGATCAGTAGTCCCTTGACAGGGAGGAACAAGCTGCCTCTTCTCTGTCCTTGTACCGCCCTGGATATCAGTGCTGGCTGCAACGGGCTGCAAATGCCGTGCAGTTTAAGAATAAGGCCCAATCTGTGCATGCTGCACATACTGCTTGTGATTTTTGGTGGTGAAGATCCAAACCTTTAACCTGTGTTAGTAACCCACATATTAATCCAAAAAGCRAGGGCCCTGAGATTGCCTGTGAATCTCCTCTGTGGCATTCATTCCTGCCTGAGATAGCAGGCTGGCCCTYGATTCTTCTTTAATTTTACCTTTCTGCGGCTTTCTCCTTCTGCCACATTTTCAGAGTTTGGCAATATGCCAGGCATTAGCAACTCTCTTAGCTGAAACCTTGTTTTGGGGGAAAAGGATATAATGCTCTGCATTTGGTTCACATTTAACATGTGATGCACGTAAAAGTCTGAAACTACAGGTTTAGGTGCAGATTACTAGAAATGGTATTCTTGTTACCACATTGCAGCTGCAGGTTATAAAGTGACTACAGTAGTGTATTTTAGTTATAAAATGCCCTAATATTTTATAATGAGCCCCAGCAGAAACATTGTCAAGTGGTAGTAAAAAGTTTATCCAGAACATGTTTCAGTTCAGCCTGGTCTATAATGCCCTGTTAACTTTACATAATGCTATTCAGTGTGAGAGGGAGACGTTTAACGTAGAAGATGTATGCAGGATTTCATCCACGCTTGGGGAAAAGGAGGGTTGTTAGTGTGAGCTTTATGCAGGTAGAGATTTAAATCGTATTTGTTCCAGTTAGCAGGAGCAGGTCATAGAGTTTTAGCATGAATCATTTAGGGGGAAAATTATTTATTGTTATATAATATACAAACAGTAGCTTTAATGTATTCTAAAATTGTTGCACCAAGCAATTTTTATCATTTAATTATCTGTGACGTTCTAGTTTGAAAATGAACAATGGTAAGTTAGAGCAAATCCTCAAAATTTTGTATTGCTGCCTGCTAGTCATAATGGTACTTAAAAAAAAAAAAAAAAAAAAAAAAAAGAGCCCCAGTACAGGCTCTAGCAAGACTTGGTCTTGCTAGAGCTCTACATGCAAGTCACTACTGAAGTTCTGCTGAATGCTTTCATTATGGGACCATGTGTAGGAAACAAATCATACTGAATTCTCACTAATTATGTGGATGTGTATCAGACACATGGATGTAACTTCATGGATGTTAGTGGAAACGGGAATAAAGTGCTGATGCTTTTGCAATTTTCTCCATTCCCTCTTCTCTGAAGCTGTTCTTGATACTTATGTTTAGCCATCATATCCGATTACTTTCTTTCGCAACTCTTGCAACTTTCTTGTTTTTTTTCCTTATGGTTTTTTTTTACCATCACAGTGCTATTCAGGGATTGATTTATTTTTCTCCATGCAGGTTTTTATATTCCAATTTTTTTTTTCTTGCTTGTCACCAAGCTCATGTTTTGCATGAACTACAGGGGCAAGGTGGCAGCGCTAGCCTGGCTTTTTTGGCTCCCTGCACAAAGGTCAATGTCCAGAGAGTAGAAATATTCAGGAAGCTGGAAACATTATGGCTTAATTTTTGGCTTTGGACATCAAACTTGTTAAGAGCTTGTTAGGGTTGTAATTGCCCTTTAGGAAGGGAATGGTCTGATAGAGCATTGTGTACCTGGAGATTTCATCTATGGCAAATTTATTGACAATGTAATTTGGGACAAGCCCGACTTGTCCAACCTGTGCAGATGTTTCCTGCCGCTCGGTCACAGTGGGGAGTCCGCGCGGTGGGATTCAGGGATGGGGCAGGGCGAGCTCCTGGCTTTTTYGTTTCGCACCTCCCGGCATCCCTATGCAGTGAGGGGATGTAGGGCACTGTCGGCTTCTCCTGGGATGGCGGAGGTGAGGCCTTAAAAAGCAGTTCTGGAAATTTGCCCTTTGAGGATTAACTGGTTTCCAGAGGGTTAATGACTTCTACTCCCCCCCCCTTTTTCTTAGAAAATTAAGAACCATTAATCTCCGCATGCGGAGGCCTATGACATTTAAAATATTCAGTGCAGTCAGTAACACTTCATAATGACAAGGCTGTGATTTCTGTATTTGATCATGAGTGATTTATGAAAATACAGTAAACAGCGAAGCAYGGTTCCCTCTCAGGAGCCTACTGGCATCTTCTCCCTGTGCTGACTTGCGTGCTTTAAAAAAAAAAAGGTCCTGCAAAGTTGCTCCTGTTCCTCTGGAGGGTTACGTTTTCTACGCGCAAGCCCCAGAAGAACACAGTGTAGACTGAGATGAGGGAAGCGCATGAGGTAATTCCTGCATTTAATTTAAAAACAAAGCCCCTTCGTCTTATTCTTAACCCTTCAGGAGCTGTGAGTGAAGCAAGCTGAAACTGCTGTGTGACAAACCGGAGCGTACAGGAGGGTCCCACCATGTGTGTTTAGTTTTCCTACCTCAGGGCAAATGACTTGGACCTGGCAAATTTCCTCATACCTGAACTGGCTTTTCTTGAACCAGTAGCAGTTCTGGTCGGCGGCTGCGAAGACGGACGTATGTGTGGAGCCGTCTTTCTCAATGCTTTTGTTTCCTCCCTGTTTTTCTCTCATCTTCTGCTTTCTCTGTCTCCCCGGAATCGTCTTTGCTCTTCCCTTCTGCCAGGGTGCTGCTGGTTCCTGGCAGCAGAGGTGCGCCAGGCTCGGCGGTGCTGGGGAGCCCGGGCTCCTGAGCTGCCGGCGCTGGTGCCTCGGCGCCCGCGACGCCCAGTGTGCACGTGGGACAGTGCCCACAAACAGCCCTGGCTACCTTTCAGCACTGACGGTGCTTTAAACTTGCCAGAGCCTTTCGGAGCCTGAGCCGAGTGCAGCGATCAGGTTGTGCACGGACATCAGCAGGTGACACTTGAAAATGCATTTTTAAGGCATTCTCTCTTAGGTGCCAGAAGTCCCATTTTCCAGCAGTGCTGGAAGGACTTAGGAGCCTAAAGTCAACGGGGTGGTAGCCTGTGGGCGCCCCCGCCATGGGCACGTCTCCCTGGGCAGGGCAGGTGGCTGCGTGCCTGCGGGGCCCCCGCGCCCCCGGGGCTGGCTGCCAGCCAGGGCTCTGCTGAACCTGCGGAGCCAGGGTAAGGTATGGATTGTCTGTACCTATGCTAGTCTTCTGATGAATTTATCTTGCATGTCTTTCTTCATATTTTTACCCTTTCCAAGAACACGTGCCTTCTCCTTGGATTCCCTCATCCTCCTCCGATGTAAATTTCTTGCACAGAGCTGAGAGTAAAATTTCTGAATTCATCCAGAAATTGCAGTTTGAGTTTTCCGAAGTGATTATCGATTCTAGGAATGGCAACTTAAGGACATCTGACTTGAGATACCTTGGGTAGGAGACCGGTGTTTGGAAGGTATTGAGCTGCTGCCATCTGAAAAATCACGTTTGACTTGGATATTTCAAGTTAGATAGCTGATAATACGTCCAAAACTACTAGTTTCTTTTAGAAATGTAGGCTTTTAAGTTCCCATGGGAATAGAAAGTGGAGAAAAAAGCATGCGTGTTATCCATTGCTCACATTTTTATTAAATGTGAATAGCTTTTAAGGGAATAGAGCTGCCAGAAGATGAGCAGAGTGGTTACAAAGAAAAAACTGGTCTGGGTAACAGATTCCGGTGAGTTCTCACAAATCTGTTACACTATGCCATAAAATTCCATGAAGTATCATGTTAACTCTGCAGAGTTCACCTTTACCTTTAGATTATGAGGTTGTTATGCTGAAGTATGATTGCTTAGAAACCCCTTCCTTCTTCTGTATTTTTTTTTCAATATTTCGCTTCAATATATGATTTTCTTTGTTTCAAAATCCTGTTGTCTAACATAGTCCTGTTGAAAGTGAATGGAAAAATGTGTCTTGGGAATTCAGTTTGATGTTGTGATTTTTAATATGAGGYGACGGTGACATGACCCAGAGGGTTATGATTGTCATCTTGGCAGAATGTATGAGAGTATTCAACTGCTAATGTCAGCCCATCTGGGGCTGCCTGTAGGACTTCCCTCTCTTATGGCCACTATGCCACCGGCCACTGTGCGCGGCTGCCCCTCGGTGTGCCGGCCTGTGAGCCACAGGTGCCTGCCCCAGAGTGTTTCTCATCGCTTCTCCCCGGGAACCGGTCTCGCTCAGCCTTGCTTAATCACTTTGCTCAGTTTAACTCTCATTTCATCACTTGGGTTTCTTAATGAGGTGAAGCATAGCACTGCGTGCCAATAACCACACTGGGCAGCGTGGCGTTACAGCTGATCCGGCAGCTTAGGCCAAAGATCATAAGTCCGCCTTTTCCTCATAGACGTTTGATCGTTTCCGTGACATTGTGTCACGCATTCTTCTGTCAGTTATACTCTTTTATGCATCTGTTGTAGATTTCTTAATCCATCAATTGCTTAAGCATGTAGTAAGCTCCATCCATCATTAGTGTTGTGTATCAGTTTATGTCACATTTGGATGTTTCCTAGGCTGCATTATTTTTCTGTGCCATACACTTTCCGTAGCTGGTRTAGGTGAGACTGTACGTTTCCTGCTTCAGTTTCTTAATGCTCAAGTACCTGCTTTATCCAACACTTGTCTTCATTACTCCATCACCTAGTTTTAAGCACTTAACTACGTAACCAAATCAGATCCTTTTCCAGGCATCTCAGTTCACGGCTATTTGTTTCATTGCCAGTGGATTGCAGCTGGGATAGACGGGCTTCCTTGTTTTGTAAGCCTGTGTTGCTGGCACACCGKTTTTTTGTACTAGTCTTGACCTCTAGTGCTGCTTGGCCTCTACCCTTTTGCCTGCATAGTGTAAGAAATCTAGTCTCCTGAGACTTTGATATTACCAAGAAGAGGGTTTCTGTGGGTGGTTATTCAAAGTTTCCAGTTAGACTTCCAGGGAGAGTAGCTTCACTAGGGTTAAGTTAATCTTTGAGAATATTCCCCTATGTCATGGCCTCAGATCTCTTCGGTGAGGTCTGTAAAAGTATTTTTTTCATGTAAAAGTCTAGAGGAAAGCATTAGTCAGCCACTTCATAGCACTGASAGTAATATTAATCTTTAAAGAGCAGACCTCTGGAAAGCTGAGCCTACTTCCTTCTTGTTGACTTCACTGGAAGCTGKGAACTCAGCACTCAGAACCTGTGGGAATGAGTCCAATGAAACTCCAGACAGCTTTTCATATTTCAATCAAGCATTGCATGGTTGGCAGGGTTTTCTTTTACTTGATACCTAATAACTGGGTTGCCTCAGTTCTCATGAGAAAAACTCTGTTTGGATTTTCAGTGTATGAGAAAGTTGAGGGTGTGTATGTGACTGGGAAGGCCCTATTACCATGTCTGCATAKCTGTAGTTGTAAAACATGATCTATGGCAGCACAAACTTTAAAATTTGGTGGCATCCCAGGAAGCATTTAATTGCATTTGTGCTTCATTACAAGGCTGTCTCCTTTTCTGGAATTTATTTTAGCTAATTAGTTGGAAATGTCAGAGTAGTATTTCAGATGACAGAAACATCATATATTATCATACATGAAGCAATTAACTCTTTTGACAAATATTTATTGCAGTGTCTTCTTTAATTAAGTTTTCAGTGCTCTTAGACATAGAGCAGGTTCTTCCCTAAAAGGAGACCTTCCCAGCACTGTTAGTGAGTATTTGACTGATGTGACTTAATTGAACTTGGCACTGAGAGAGTTAATGGCCTAAGCATGAAGATATCAACATGACACAATTTCACAATACAGATGTCTGATATTTTGGCAAAATCTCAAAACAATCGTCCCCTCCAAACCTGCCTCAGATACCACAGATGCATTATGCTGGAGAAGATGCATCTCCAGTCACTCCTGTTTTTCCACTGGAACTATTCGCAGGAGACAAAAATGCCATGTACTTGTGCTACTAAGATAGATAATGTTGAAAAGCAGGCCTGTATAGACGTTTTAGAAAAAATCAATTTTTTTTTCCTTGGTTCTTGGGGTTATTCATGTGGAAACATGTTACAAATGTGACTGTTTGGTTAGTTCCTCTTAAACAGATAGGTCTTGTAGATGATGTGCCACTGAGAAATAATTCCTGACAGTTACAACTGAAGCAGATAAACAGTTCTACCAGCTACCAAATAACACTGTGAAACAAAAGGCTTCTGCTTATCGTTTTCCATTTCTTCATGCCTGTCAAACTATTTAACTGTGCAGTCCCCATCACAAAGGGTCTCTGTGCCATTCTGCTTGTCTGCTGCACTCATGGTTTTTACCTTCTCAGTTGCAGGGCCAACTGTGGTACGCTTGTCCCGTGGTACCACTTCTCCRCTACCGCTGAACTTCGTGTCTGCCCTTGCAAAGACACGCTTTGGAAGTGCCTCTCTAAGGTTCATTCAGCAAGCATATCAACCTGTATATGTGTTTTATTTTTTTTCAGGCGGAAACAGCACCAGAAAGTGGACGGGATGGTCCTAACATGCAAGTCACCTCAGGGCAGAACAACTTGGACCCAGCCGGGACAGGCAGCTTGCCGGCCTCGCAGAGTTTGGTCGCTCCTGCCGGGGTCTCCGCAGGTACCTCAGCTGCGGCTTCATTCTTCATAAGGTAGTTTTTCACCTTTCTGGTTTCCATAATTGCTAATGGATGTTAAGTGGTTGTGAAATGCCTTTGAGATTTTGCCRTGGGTAAGATGTGTCACATGTGCTGCCAGCGGACAGCAGAGTCAGTCACTCTGCCCTGGCTGCAGATTTCCACCACCCTTGGGGAGCAGAGATGTGTTGGTGACGTGCTGCTTTTCTCTCTGGAGACCTCGGCTGGGACCTTGATTGACCAGAAACCAACAATATGTATGGTGGTCTCTGCCAATCCTTAGCGGATATTTCCACCTGTAACAAATCTGTCCTTCAGCAGGTTTCTGTGGAGCCGAGGCTGAAATAACAAGGTCTTTCCACTCAGATCAGGTCTGCACCAGCTGAGCAAAGGCGAGAACAGGTGCCCTCTCTAGCTGTCTGTCCTGCACATGCAGTTGACATCTCTACGTTCTCAGAAGAAATTCCTCTAAAGAAACACTAAATTCACCTTCATTTGTTGATGATTGGCTTGACTGGAGCTAGTGTTGTTTCTCTTACCAGTGCAGTTATTGCACGAGCATGTGAAATGTTTGCTTGCATTTTCCAGAACACTTGTATGTACTTTCTCCTCTACAATCAGAGGATCCCGCCTAGGAAAACTTGTCTACTAAACAATGGCAGAAAACGATGCATGCACATTTGGATATGTTTCCTTCCTATTTATTCAAAATGAGGGTCAAAGATGATTGTCTTTGACAGCTCTATGATCTGTTTGAGAGGAATAAAAATAAGATTTGTTCATTTTTTTTATCCAGTAGCATGGCTTACATGTGCAAACAGAAGTTTTTTTCCATTCCTGGTTAACAACAGTTAAAACAGTATAAAGCAGTCATTTCTAGCGGGAGCCTGGAACATTTTTTTTTCATTCTTGGGTCTTATAATGAAAATGATCTGTTAGGTTTGTTTGTGAAATGTTTGTTGTAATTAGCAATGTTGATTAAATGCAATACACTGTCAAGCAGATGGTATTTAAAACAACAAAATACAGGGCTTTGTACTTCCTTTCCAAACTCCTTTTTTAATTCATAACTGAACATGTTTTGAGACAATATTGAAAAACGTATGTCTACGAATGGCATTAAAGTAAAATTTATGCACTGAGAATGCTTCTTATCATGTAATAATGTAGAAATTCTATTGTTTCCTTTTCCTTGATCTTCTCAACTTGTTTGCAACATTAAAAGAATGCCTTTTAGTATAAATTAACTTGTAATCTGACCTTAGAAGGAGCTCAGCTTCCCAAGTCCTGTTTTTAAAAGAACTTAATACAGTGAGCCTGTGGCATTATATGGCTACATAGCTCAGGCTGCCTATGCACATGAGGCTGGGCAATGACAGCCCCACGTGTAGTGTTTGGAAGTTAGTAGTTTGTGTCTGAGCCAAGTCCTGTAGGTTTCTTTTATTGTCAGCACAGAGAAATGGTTACCTACAGAGGATGATACGTTTGAGTTTTGAGACAGGTGTTTGAAGTTGGTGGAAGTATAGAGCAAGGGTATGGTGAAAAGCCCAGTTAGACATCTTTTTTTTTTCGTTATCTGGTTAAAGGCAAATGAATCCACTCCAAAGTACCTAGACTGGATAACAGCACATCTTATATTACTGTATTTCAGATTGTGTGTATGAATAGTCTTATTCTGATTTAGCTTAATCTATTTTGAATTTATTTCAGTGTATGTTTTATGCAAAGGTAAAGACTACAGCTTTCCCTGGAGAATCCAGAAAACAACAACAACAAAAAAAACAGAAATGAGAGAAAGAAGTCAGTGTCTAACAATCTGAAATAAGATCCAAAACCTTCTCTTCACAGTTATGCTTCTGTCATTGTCAGTGAAACTCTATTCTAGTTTTACTGTGATGTGACAGATCCAGATTGTCATTGGCTTGATTCAGAGATTTCTTGAAGTCGACAGCAAGGCTGCAAATGACATCATTGGACTTTGGATCAGGCCCTAATTGCTTCTCATTAATCTGTCTTTGCCCTGAGTGAATCAGTTTTATAGCTTTAGCAGCTATGTGCTAGCTAAAACATTTTACAGCCCATTAGTACATTGCTTTTTCCCTACCCATGTTTCCCCTGTTCAAAATTGATTCTCTTCAATTTTTTTTTAACTAAATAACAACATTGGTTGAATTTTTTTTTTCTTTACAGAAAGCACTTTGATTTCTTTTTATGTGTGTGGTTGTTGTTGGAGAGAGAGACTTAAGCAAGAAATGACAGCTGATAACTGTTAAAAGAAAATTATGTGAATTAGTTCTGCAGTATTTTCATGATGTTTTGTTATGTTGCTGCTTCATGTGTTGTCCGCGTTCATTCTCAGTATTCCAGAGCCTGTCTAAGAAACCCTTGTTCCGTAAAAGAAAGCATTCAAAAAACAAGTTCAGTTATGACTGTGATTAAACATACAGATTGAAATGCAGAAAATTTCACAAAGGAGGAGGGAAGAGAGATCCATTTCAATCCCTGGCAATCATAAACATGTTCGACAGGCCCTCAGGTGGATACCATTGAGTGGACCTGGGCCAGTCTTCTCCATCCTCATCAGCCCCCAGTCCCAGGAAAGGCTCCCTCTCCCCACTGCTCCTCTTCCTCCTCCTCCTCCTCCTCCTCCCATGGAGACTGACTGACCCAAGTTTTGGCATTACCTCTTCCTCCCACCCTCTGCGCCCTGCAGTCCCTGGCGGGAGGGGAAAGAAAGGAGATCTTCAGGAATGTGTCAGAGAGATACTGGTGGGAACTGGGGTAGAGAAGTGGCATCCCCAGGCACTGCAAGTATTAGGATATCACTAGTTCCACCTGCTTCAGCTGCTTTTGTTCAGTATTAATGGGATATCTGGCTGCAGCTGACTGCTTGTTGCTCTGGCCTTCCCGCTGTCATCTCCTCTGTCCCTTCACACCATCCAGCTTTCCACGCTTTGGGGGAGAAGGTTGTCCCTGCCTCAAATCCCTTGCGGCAGCATCCTCTTCTCTCTCCTCTGTCCCGTCCTCTCTCAGCAAGCACCCTGAAATGGAAGAGAAGTCATGGCACTAGCACTACGATACAGTCCATATACCCAGGGTTTTGTGGTCTTTTCCTTATCATGTTTTTCTCCCCAGCCATTTCAGTTGCGAACTTCACAGCAGGGCCAGTCTCTTACTCTGGAGTTATGCAAAGCTCGGCACATTTTGTTCCTTGTTGCCTGCTGGAATAAGTACAACTATTATATTGATAGTTATGCACATGCACGTGCACACACACACATACATACATTATATATATACTTTCTAAATCATTGCCCTCTTTTGATCAACTCTTCTTAGTACCTCCAATTTTTTTCAAAAGTCCTTTTGTAGAAGGGGCTGTGACTGCGACTTAGGGTTGGGAAAAGGCCTGTTTTGTCATAGAAATAAAGCAGCTAGGCAAAAGTAGGCATGTATATTAAATTTTAGTGTATTGTGGTGCAGGGTTAGTTACTTTGGAAGTTAAAGGCTTGGTAGGGTCCTTGTGGAAATTGCATCTTTGGTTGATTTAGCAGCAGCAGTAGTAGATGTGGAATTTTGCACATGAATAAATGCTTCCAGTCTTCTTGTTTTTTGGGAAACAGCTTTAAGGGTGTTTGTACAGGTCCTAACACTCAGCTTTTGGGCTGTTGTGTTATTTCCTGGCAGCAAGTAAATGTTTTCTTTCACATTAAAACTAGAGTCTTTGTTCAGTGAAATAGCCCTCTTTGACTTGTGTGCTGTCTTGTGCCTGTGAAGGGAGGAGGTCTGTGTGTTTTTGTTCTAGTTGTGTGGTTTTTCTGTTACTCTAATTTGTTCCTCACTGAAAATCATAGCTTTGTGTTTGTAAGGTCACAGCCTCAGAAGGCAGTACAGAAGAGATTGTGTCCTCACCTGGAAAATAATGACTAAGAGCTGCAGCAAAATGTTTGCCTGGTGATAAGATGTATCCGTGGTTCAAGTGAAGATCCTTAAGATGGTGTTTGCAATGAGTGCATTGATTTTGTTAAGAATATATGCAGCCCAAATCTACATATTCATCCAAAGCACTTTCTCATTTGAATGTCTTATTTAATTTCTTCAAGCTTAATTATATTCTGCTTTTTAAAAAAATAGTATTTTATTCATTACCTAGAAATGCACAGTCTGGAGTGGAAGTGCTAACGATTCAAAATCAAAGCCAAATGTTATAAACTGGTAGAAGATTAGGAAATTAAATCAGTTTTAAGCTTTTATTCCCCCTCAATCTGATCTGTCATAGAAGGAAAAAAGCTTTGATTAACATATGACTGTGTCACACAAGCAAATTGCCAAACATTACTCAATGGCCATGTTACCTAAGGGCTACAGGATTTAGCAGAAAATGCATCTTCCCAGTAGGTCACTGATAGAATATGAAAGCCTTTAAGAAAGCCAGAGCAAAAAGTACAGCATACGRGCATTAATGTCTGCAAAGAGGCTCCCAATTTACCCTTCTAATGCAGGAGCAGCTTAGTCTTGTGTTCTTCAGGTTTAACAACAACACAACTGGGCACTGTCCATTGGCATGGACTGAGCCATGCCTGGCTGCAGTACTCCAAACTTTCTACCTGTTTCCAGGGTTTTTTATATAAACAACCTCAACAAACTTTATATTAGTAATGAAAATATTTGAGAATATRGTTACAGGACCATTCTGTGGGCTGCATCCTCTTATGCTTGCAACAAAAAAAAAAGATTTATAAAAAAGCTGGTATAAAGCTGTAATGAGCTGTCAGGTTTTTTGTTAGCTGGGCACCTGGGGAAGAGAGGAAGTTTTGCTCCCAAGAATAGGAAGGCRAAAGGCAGAGAGGAGGAGGAGGAGCTCAGGAATGGGAATGCACTTGGGAAGAGATAAATTGCCCATTTGCCAAAAGGGGAAACACCACTCCCTTGAGAGGAGAATCCAGGCCCCCAAAAAATTGAAGCCATCACCATCAGACTGTGCTTTCCACCTCTTTGTGGCTTGTGATGTCTGTGGCGGCGTCCCTGCTGCTGGTTGGGGCCGCTGTGTCGGCGCCAGCCTTGGCGCACCAGGGCAGGGTGGGAGGAAGATCCGAGCTGTGACAGGGCAGGTGCAGGAAGTCGTAGCTGATTCAAAGGAGTTATCTMTCAAACAAACTCCCGTCTTAAATTTTGATCTCTTTTGATATTGGATCGTTTCCTGTCTTTTCAAACTCGTTTGTCACGGGGTTGCATTAGCTGCCCCAGGACCACTGCCTCCAAAAGCAGGGAAACAGCTGTGTGGTTGCAGCTACCTTCCCTTGCACCCAGCTGCTTTCGTTGGAGCAGTTACTCTTTGAAACATAGCACTTACTTGAGGGAAAGTTTTTTAGGTTTTTATTTGCAGTAGTGTGCTGCTGGGCTTTGCTACTTTAAAACCATTTAAGTTAATAAATCTGGGGAATCAGAATGGTGAATCAGACCTATTATCTCTCCACTCTTTTCATATTCCTGAATGTTTAAGAAAGCTACGTCCATTTAGACATGGCATAAAACATTACATGTGATAYGCTTTCTTCAAGCAGCTTTTCTTAACAAGACATAACACACAATCTCCGAGTAATGTAATTGAACATCTTAAAGTTAAAAAAAGCGTGGTGGTCTTTTTCTAGATTCAGGATATTCCATCATATTTTAATGCCTGTGAGTTGTGGATTAAAGAATCTAATTATTCACTAATGAGCAGTAATGGTACATATAAACTAAGGGTCACTATCCTATTACAGGCACCTGATGGTTCACTGATAAGCATTTGGTCATTAGATTGACCATAAAATATAGTCAATAATTGAGGTTACTCATAGAGCAGACACCTTATCAGCTTTAGGCATGGTGGGACAGCTTGTCAGTACTCTGTGTCCTGATTGTGCTGTGACTGAGCATATGATTAGGGTATTGAAGCAGTCTGTATCTAATGAAACTGCAGGAAAGGCATAGCAATATTAGCACAACCACTAAATGACTAATGTGTTTTTGTTCCAAGCCTCAGACACTTCAATTAGTTCCAATAAACTGTGATCTAGTGTAGCGGTAGGCAGAGGATTCAGATATTTTGTGTACAAGCTTTCATTACACTAGTCAGAATTTGTAGTGTTTTGGGGGCAGATGAAATTTGTGTGGCTTTGCATGAAAAAATGATGGAAATAATAAAAGCTGTCATTACCATTTTAACTTCATTTTCTCGGTTTTATTTTCTCATTTTTTAGGTTCAGAATTCTTTCTGAAACAATAGCTGGTGCCTCATTTAAAAGATAAAACTGACAGTAGCAAATTAGATATCTACATGTTCTGCTTTAAGATCCATTCATGCAGTTCATATAGGCTTGCACAAATAGATCTAAACTTAGAATGTATTCCTTGGCATTTCTTACCATATGGAACATTAGTCAAATAGTCTCGTTCTTGAAGGCTGCTGTAGAGATATTGACTTTACTGTGCTTTAAACTGTTGCTGAGAAAATAACCTCAGAACCTATTTTTTTTTATTTTTTCCATGAGGATGCCTTAACTTTCATAAATTATTTAATACGGTGAAGGATGCAAAATGCCTTTTGTCTTTCTGAACTGCTGTTCAGGAGTCTATGATGCGACCTTGGAAAGTAACCATAGAAACATGTTAAAAGCATCAACCAAAAATCTGTAGTTCAGTTGACAGTGATGCAAATTCTGTGAAAGAAGATTACAATGTATTAGAAACACTTGAGGTATAAATTACCGCTAACCTGTTAAACCTGATTATTCCATGACTATCAGTACTTTCAGAATTTAATGCAGGGAAAAAAGCACAAAAAATGAAACGTACATTTTTTAAGTTGCCATGTTCAAGATGTTTGTAGCTAAATTGCTTCAGTCTGTCATTTTTTTGCTCTGTTAAAAGCAAGAATTAAATTTTTGCTAAGTTCATAATGTAGTTCACCAGTTCTCTGCATTTAATAGCTGTAAACTTTTACCCTCTACCCTGCTGGGATTCATTGGTATCCTGACTTTGTGCAGAGCTGGCATAATTTAAATCTCTTTGACAGATAAAGTAGATAACTGGGTTATGAGTAAGTAGTTCACCAGAAGGTGAAGAAAATTTGTGACTCATTGGATCCTGAGTTAGACCTTTTAGTGCTGACTTGTGGTAGTTAGGCTAGTTTGTGAGGCTGAAACAGAAGAGCTTAGTATAGTTAAGGGTAACCATAGTAAATTCTTGGTGAATGACAAACAAGTCAAGGGAGGAAGCAGAGTTGGTTGTTACAGCTTCCTTGTTAGGCATAGTCCACACCCAAGAAATCATATGTTGAGGTGATGGGGAAAAATTAAAATTGAATTAATTACTCAGAAAAGCAGCATACCAGCTCTTCCCAGTTAAGACTGTCTTGCTGGCAGGTATGTGCAAAAACCCATGTATGGTTCATCTCCACTTGGCAGTGTCATAGCAGTATCAAGGGAGATACAAGGCTGTTCTAGGGATGCAATGACTGACTAGTATTAATGCAGATTGACTACTGCTTGGAATATCAACCCATACTCATTAAATGCCCCGCAATGCCCCTGTTTCTCTTGCTGCCACTCAATTACTGTTGGAAGCCCATCTTCTTCCTAACATTAATACATAACCATGTTTACATCTGTACTGGAGACTGCAGCACGTATGTGTAAAGCCAGATGCCAGCACTTAAGGCTGCAGCCCTGTGTAGAGAGGGTGGCATGGAGCTGCCTTGTCCAGGGAGAGCCACACTGGAAACGACATCCTGCTAACATTAACCCTCTCAAGCTGCTCCGTGTGCCACAGGTTGTGAGGGAGGCGTGAGCAGTCTGCGGCTTGGGAGAAAGCTGCAGATGTGGTGAAGCGTCCAGCTGTTTCAGAGGGAGCCTTTTCTCCTTACTGAGTCTCTCCTCTGAATCTAATGGGTTGGAGCAGCCTGGTCCCTGCAGGATGTCACTCCGTGATGCTGGAGAGGCAGACGCCTTCCCAGCCCCCTTTTACTTTCCACATGGAGCGGAGAGAGCAYGAAAGCCTTTGCACAGATGTGCAAACGGAGACGGAGCGGGTGCTACCGAAGGGCTTGCCTCGTCTTGCTGGTGCCAGGCTGTGGCTCCTGGAATGTGGTTGCTAGCCATCCCCATGGGAATAACATGACATGGGCTTAGCACAGCGCTATGCAGGGACAGCAGACCAGGCAGGGTGTGTAGCATTGTGCAGTATCTTGTATCGTCTTAGGGCAGCTTAAGCTTTSCTAGTTGCTGTGGCAGCATAATACTGCCTATAATTAAGGACAAACAAAACAGTGTTTGCTTTAGGTATATCCCATTTCGTGTTAGTCCATAAGGAGGATAAATTAGAAGATAAGCCTGAATTTAGTAGGCTTTGTTCTTAGAGGCAGAAATGACTCTTAGGACAGTGCGTTTAAGAGCAGAACATCATTACTGATATCATTGCTAGTACTGCATCATACATTTACACAGTGCTTTATCAGCATATGATAAGTGAGGATCCCTGCTATGAACAGCTCGTCTGTGAAGACTCTGAGACTGACGGGACAAACAAGGATCAGACACAGAGCTGTAGTTCAGCAAAGGGAGGAGGTAGAGAAGTTGAAGTAATCAAGAAGAGAGGGAAGGCAGAGTTTTGGACATCGGCACTGGGGATTTGAGTCAGTGAAATCATGAAAAAAGTCCCAGAGGTTAACAGATTTGAGATCAGGAAATGGCTGAGTAGATCGGGGAGTGTTGAATGATCAGCCTTGGTGGAGAACAGACAGTGAGGATTTGAGAGACTCAAGGGGAGTTGGCTGAGAAAGTGAGGGTGGTGGTGACCAGATGAAGAAGCAGCATTGGGTATCTTGGGGCTGTTGGCTTGGAAAATGAAGCTACCCAGTGTGAGCGTTAGGGATTGAGGTGAGAACCAAGGTGAGATTGTGCAAGGCATCAGTGTTGGGGAGACAGGGAGCAGAGGTGTTTGGAAGGAGAGGCCTTGCCTGGAAGGCATGGGCCACAGAGGAAGTATGGGAGCAAGATGGGCAAAAAGGTGACACTGGGGGTGGCAAAATGAAACAAGGAGGGAGCCTGGTGCCAACCAGGAAATACAGAAAACCCAGGAAATCTGAAAAAAAGGCGATGAAAGAGTGAGGAGGGAGCTAGATATAGTGATGTAGGGATCTCATGGCCCTCATGATAGGGACTTCATCTTTGGAGGTAGAAAGGGAGGATGTCCTACATCTTTACTTCTGTTTCATAGGAAAAATGGAATCAAGGCACTACAAAAAATTTGCAGCATTTTCTGCTAACCAGTTGCCTTAAAGATCCTTCCCTGTGAGGCCAGTCCTGGGGAGGCTGATTTTCCTCAGCCCCTGAGTGCTGAGTAGCTGGACAATGGGTCATATAGGAGCTTGTGGAGCACCAGGAGAAGCCCCCAGGGAGAAGTGATGATTTTTTGAGCTGTTCTAGGTGGCTCAGTGCCATTGCTATTAGAGGCACTGTGCCTTGGCATTAGCTTTATATTCTGAGACATTCTTCATGTCCAGGAGGAAGAGCAAAGCAGAATCATGTAGAAATGGTGTGGCCACAATTACGTGGAAAAGGAGTATCTAAGCCATTGGAACTGCCCAAGTTTGAATTTACAGAGATGGAAAGGATCAATGGAGAGTGTGTCTGTGTGGGGGAATGTGGTGGTCAGCAGAGGGGTTTTTAACTAGAGAAAAGTCTGAAGTATTCATGGATAATCTTGACTGCAGTCCTGAGGATATTTGTTCTTATTTTGCCTTCTCTACTTCTCCGCTTTTCTCAACTTATTATCTTGTCCCTTAATTTAGGCATTTTTCATATGACCTTGTCTGTATTTTCTCGTTCATTCATAGCTGAATGCCCCCGCCTGATTCTGCGTTCCTGAATATGTAGCATTTTGCTGGTGTCTACCCACCTGCATGTCTCTCTCCCTTTGGYTTCTTCCCATCTTTTTGCCTTCCCTAACTTGTCAAGGGGAACATTTCTTTCACCTCCCCCCACTGCAGCCCTCCCAGTCTGCCTGCTTTTTTGGTTCTTTGACTCCCGACCATCAGCACTGGTTCTGACTCCTCTATTTAGGGTCCCTCAGCTCGGCAGCAGTGGCAGCTGCAGCTGGTGACTTTGCTGCAGGAGGAACGAAGCATTCCATAGGTAAAATGATAACGGTGACTTTCTTGCAGGGCTGTAATTTGACAGTTCGCACCTGTTTCTCTTAACTTTCTTGCTGACTTTCTGACTCTTCCAATAACTTATTTAACTAACTATTTTAATGCTTCGTTATGACAGACAAACTTAGCAGTCAAAATAGGAAGTCAGACTGATCCTTAATTGTTCTCACTGCTGACTTGCAGTCACTCTAACACTCAGTGTACCGTGTGTTGGGTGCAGGTTGCAGAGCAGATGGACTTTCAAGCGACGCTGGCTGTATTCTGAGCTGGCCTACTTTGCTTGCTTGTGCTAATGGCGAAATGAGACATCTCACATTATCATTTATAACAAAAAATGAAATGTCAGCCCAGAATAATACATCAGCATTATCATTTCAGTGCTTGACCAGCTGCAGGATTGCTCTGAATGTGCTTTTAAATTCTCTTTGAAATAGTGAATTTTGGCTAAAACTTCCYTCATCCTTCCTGTGTGAGGTTGGAAGATGTTTCTTTTGGCAGCATATTTCAAACAGCTTAGCCAGTACCTCAGTCAGCATCAGCTGGTGCTTCTGTGCACATTGTTGCAGAGTGGTGCTTTTGGGGTTGCTTTATGCTTTGTTGAGCTTTTTGTGTTGCTCAGTGGTGGATCTCACTTATTAAGAAATACTGCCCTATGGAGTTTTTACTGGAAGGAAATGACTCAATGGAAGTTAATTAGCATAAAATGAATCTAATTTTAGTGTTATTAGTGAAGCTGGTTGCAGTCCAGGGCAAGCTTTAGAATATCCTTTGGTAATGTGTCTTGAGCAGGTCTTCAGGAGGTGCTTGTTTCTGCTGAAATTCGAGCTTAGCATTTTGGGATCAAAAATATTGAAAGCTGTCTGGCGTAGCAGGCATGGGTTTGGAGGGGGGTGTCTGGGAGCAGCGTGCTTGCTGCATTTCACCTCGCGGGGGAGGCTGAGCCTTCTCTCCCCTCCGGAGCCTTTTGGGCAGGGTCCGCTTCTGACAGCCGTATCCTTCCCAGTGTGTCCACAGTGACAGCAGAACATGCGTTTTCCTGCTGAGTGCTGTTTTAAATGGTGCTGCGGTTTCAGCCTATTATACCTCTGAGAAGAATCGTTACAGAGCTGATGTCAGTTAAATAAATCACAGGAACACTGGGCTTTAAGAAAGCCTGTGTGTTCCTCCTCTGTTTAAAAATACTTCACTGTGTGGGCGTACGACTTCTGTACTTCTGTGATTTCCATTGCATCATTTAATGCTGTCAGTGCCCATTTAACTCGGTAACACTAGGCATAAGTAAATGTCCCCCTGAGAAGTTATTTGCTTGGCAGTATAGGTGTCAAGCCTTTGATTAAGCATCTGAACTAAAACCTGGCTGAAGCAGGGATGGACCCTCTGCAGATTTACTAGATACACAGTAAAATGTGGAACTGAGGGAGGTAGTGGTGGTGGGAAAGGTATGTCTGTGGGGACGGTGTGCTGGGGCAAAGGAAGGTAACTGAAAATCAGTCAACCCCAGAGCTGAACAGTAAAGGATACTTTATAGTCGCAGATGCTAACTTGTATTCAGACTGTGATATGTGACTGGGCATGTGGAAATCCTGGATTTCCCCCTAGTTCAGTCCCCCTCTTTCCTGCCTGATGTCTGCCTGAACCTCATTCGTGAGATGACCCCGTATTTGCCATGTCCTGCTTTTTTTCTCTTCTCCTTTCCCTTCACAAATGTGCCTGTTTCTTCCCTGGAGCAGCCTGAATGAGCAGAATGCTTTTCTTTTCATAGCAGATTGTTTCTGATAAATAGCATGGAGTGTAATATCCTTTGTAACAAAAATAATGTATCGCCTGATGAGTCATTTTGATACTGGCTTCTTTCTGTATATTGGGAGCTGGTATTGCAGGGCAAAATGTTAAGTGATCTATTTAAGTAATTACTTTAATAATAAATGGCTAGTTAGCACCATTGTTTCTGTTTCATTGCTTTGTAATTTAAAAAATGTCTTTATTATTTTTCCTGATAGAATACAAATGAGACTAAAATTTTATTTCCCTCAGCCTCCCTGTTTCATGAGTCTGTGTCTTGCTAGCAAATAAGCCTAACTTTTTTGCCTAGGGAGTGTGCTTAGATTGATGAGGTTCTGCCTGCTTTAGCTCAGTTAGTTCATGAAGTAGAGCGAGAAAATATTGTTGGCATTCAGGTAGCTCTGTTTTCAATATGTAGCTATCTATGCTGTGTGCAGCCCGGGAACTGACATATTTCTCTATTAGGTGTTGACAGTCTTGCTTACATAAAGATTAACCTGCACAGGTTTTCAGCAGTTTGTCATATGGTACAATTGTAAACAGCAAGCATGGAAGTACAGCGATATGTTCATCTGCTCTTGTTTTGTTCAACATCATTAGTGAACAGAGCTGGAAACGGTATGTGGCAGGCTGCAGTGACTAGTTGTTTTTCTGGTATATAAATTAATAAGTCAGTTCCTGAACCTTGGTCCTGGCTGCTGAAGCAGAGTTCTTTGACCAGAAAAGTGTCTTAAATCTGCAAGCTGAGGAGAATATGGAGCTGACATCACTCGTGACAATTTTGTAGCAATGACCTCAAAGGCTGCTCGATCTGGGAGGGCAGAAAAAAATGACTGGCGTGTAGCAGGCAGTGCTCCTGAAGAGCTGCCCTCTGGGGTTTCTTAAACATGGGGAAAAATTAAGGAGGAGAGCTGTGAAAATTCCTTCTTGGATTCCTGTCTGCAAGTCCCTTGAATGCTTGAAAGTGGGCTTGGTTGGTTGCTTCTGTTCAAATAATAATGTGTAGTCAAGAGATGGGATCAGCTCTTGGATCTGTATAGCGTAAGAAAATTCTTCTGATTTCAGAGGTACTCTGCAGGTTTATTTTAACTTGTCATCTTCCAGAGGTCTTTCTGAGTCTGTCCCGAAGTGGGTCTGCTTGATCTTTCTGTCTGGTGCCTGAATTCGGGTGAATCTCAACTGTCATTCCTCCAGGCATTAGGCCTTAATTCTGTACTTTCTCAAGATGTGACAGTCTCTTTTTACTGTATCTATTTTAAAATCACAGGTAGGAACAGCATCACAGATTTAGGGCCTGATTTTATACTGCTCCGGTCAATAAGAAATTTGATACTGACATAACYGATACCTGGAATATTGTAGTTGATTTTACATATGAAACTTGAAGAAAGATGTGGATCAGGAGACTAGAGCAGAGGGATTGCAACAAGGATGATCAGAAGCTCGGGAAACTTGACCTATGAGGAAATGTTGGAAGGACTGGGATTTTTTGGTCTGGAAAAGAGAAGACCGAGGGGAGACATGGTAACAGTCTTTATATAGATAAAAGCTGCTGCAAGCAGAAGAGAGTAAACTCATCTGCATGCCTGCTTGGGAGATGAGGGAAAACAATGAACATAAATTGCAGCAAGACAGGTTTATACAAGATATTAGGTGTGAATTTTCTAACAGTAAGAATCGTTAAAAGCTGGAATTGATTGCCTAGGGAGGCTGTGGAGTTGCTTTCACTGGAGGTTTCTAAGAACACGTTGGACAAATATATATTGGGAATGTATTAGATAAAGTTCATCCTACCATGGGGAATAGGGAAAGTCTAGATAACCTCTTAAAATCCCTTCCAGTCCCATCTTCCCTGCTCAGTTCTGAGCAGATGATATTCCTAATATGTCAATATAGCTGTTTTTTTCTGCCTTGCTGATTTTAATAAGAGATAGTAAGAGGAAAATTAAGAGGTCGCTTGACACGAGAGGCTAAAATTCAAGCCTGAAATGCAAGATTATGCTATGTGCAAAAGGCAAGGCATGAACTTAATCTCATGTTAGAGATACTTTCTCTTATAATGTTGGCTTGGTAATATCCCCACAATATTAGATGTGGTTTGACATTTTGGARTGTTTCAGAATAATGTTTTTCTATTGAACTGTATTACCATCACCCATTATAAAAATGCCGTTGTTTGAGGCTGTGCATTGTGCTCCAGATGAACTAATTATTTATCAAGGAAGGTGAACCACTGAAATAGGGAACTTTAATTGTTTGTTCTTCCTGGCAGTGCTTCTTGACAGCATTGCTGGGACAGCTAATGAAACAAAGGGTTGGTTCTGTTCTTGTGTAGTAATACTGAAGTGAGGAAAACCTTAATATCCTCCAGAAGCAATATATGCAACACGAGAGCCTAGTAAGCTTGTTCTAGAAAGGAAAAACCATAATCTCAAAATATAACATACACTTTATATGTGACTTCTTGTTCTGCGTTGACCAAAATTACTGTTAGTCTGAATGCCTGAATAACTCACAATGGTGTCGTGWGGACTAACATGTTAATGAAGTCAAGCTGCATGTTGAATATAAGTACAGTGTATGAGAGTTGAGGTATGGCAACTATCCTAAGCAAAGATTGTTGAGGTTTAGTTCCCTCAGGCAGAGGGAATTGGGATGGAGCAGTCCAAAAGACTGCTAAGCAGGGTTGGATGGGCCAACCCCTTTAAAGACTAATAGCTTGGCTTGAGATCTTCAGCAAGAGAAATTACAGGGCAGTGAGGGACACCAGTACAACTTTGTTGATTTCTGAGAATCTGGCCTTAAATTCAGGAAACTGATAGTTTGCAGGAAGTGTAGGAAGAACAGGCTGGATGAGTCTGGCTTTGAAGAGTTTTGGAAAACTCCGGCTCCAACTATATCCCTCAGTTTGACTGCATCTCTCTTCAGCTTTTGATATCCTGTCCACACACAATTGCTGCTGAAATATGGATGGTGTCTGTCCTTTCGAAACCTCCATGATACAGTTAGACATTCCCAGCTTTTCGTTTAGAAATGGCTCTTTCTGAATRGGATTTTATTTTCTAAATCTAGTGCTGTTAATGGAAATTGATACCTTGTGTTTTTAAGCTTGCATGGAGTTTTTGGTAGCAACTGTACTGCTTCATTGTGTTACCTTTCTAATTTTAGAACCACAAATCAAACAGTAATAGCAATAATAAAAGTAATAATGCCAACCAAGTTTATTTTGTGAGTTACGGAAGGCTCAGGGCAGAGTGCTGGAGGGTGTATTGTAGGACATCCGTCTATTTGTTGTCTGTATTGACGAGTAATTAAGGAAACAATAACTGGAACTGCAGATACAATGACAGACTATGTGACTTTCCCACCGCTTCCTTTCAAGTTGGTTTGCAGTGGGAAAGGGTTGTTAAGTTGGTTATGTAACATTGCAGTGATGGCTAAGTTTGCGGGCTGGGAACTGGGAAAGTTCGGGAGAGTCTTTCTTTTGGATAAAGATTTCTGAGCTATCCAATGTAAATGTGCATCCAGAATTTTCCAAGCATTGCAGAGGGTTCAGAATCAGCAAAAAAAAATTGCTCCTGGCAGTATCTGTCAAGATCATACCAAACCCCTTGAATAAGCCCTCCAAAAAAGTAGGATATTTGAAGCTTGGACTGTATTTAAGGCTTTGGCCTTGACCCTCCCAAGTGAAGCCCATAGCCAATCTCACAATACAAGTAAWAACAATGATCTCTGAAAGATAAGGCTGGCTAATAATGCTAAAAGTGTGTTAAAAAAAGCAATGACTCATGTTGAAATGAATATGCAAAAATTGTGTTTTCTTTTGTTGTAATTTTTTTGTAATTTTTTTGTCAGTGGAGTTTAATAATGGGAAGCAGGACTCCCACTTCTGTTTCTTACTGATGTTGGTGGTTTGTCTGTAAACCCATCATATCAATTAAATCTCAGTTGACTCATTTCCCACAGTATTTCTCATGTCACTCTTCTTTCTGAAGCTTAATAAATATTTGCTTAGCACTTTGTGGAATTTTATAATTTCACATAGTTCCAAAAGTTTCAATTCTACTTTTCTTTTTCATGAAGAAATTATGCCCAGAAGGAACAGCTCTTAAGGGATTTAAACTGTGCTGTTTACTTTCACAGCTGTAATGTGCAGAACGTGTAGTGAATGTAGGTTGGAAGAAGCTTGCTGTATGACTGAATATCTGAAATGTCAGGTTAACTTCACAGGCACCATTTTAAAAAATGATCATATTTTTCTTTTAATGGCCAGGCTTTGTAGTTACTGTTGTTGCATAGTCATATTCCCCAGATACTGAGCATTTTATAATTGATCTAGTCATGCTTTTCCTCRCTAGTCTCATCCATGTGTGGCAGAAAAGCTAGTAATCTGTAAACTGTGTGGGGGAAAGAGCAGGTTAGAGACTGTCCCTTGTCATTTGATATTTGAGTGCTCCTGCATGCACCATATATTAGTTTTATTTTCCACCATGACACCTAGCTATGAGGAAAGAACTCTCCAGAGCATCTTAAAAGACAACTTCTATTAAAGATGAAAAGAGTTAAGCAAAATGCAGACAGTAGATCTCACAGCTAGAGGTAAAAATAATATACACGGGTGTCTCTAAAGCTTTAATTGGACGAGAGGTGTGAGAGCGTGGAGTCCCCTGCAAGAACGTTTCTTAGACTGCTTGGCATAAGTTGAATAGGGAGAATGAAGATAGGTGGAAAGCATACACCTCTGCCAAAGCTGTGACAAAATACTTGGAAAATGCCCAGAAAAATAAATGACTAACTCTAAGGTTTCACACTGTACACCCTAGGGGACATAGTTTTCCCTGTGAGGAAATAGAAGTTCAGATTGGTGAAGGGCAGACAGCCCACTGTGGTGCCGAAGATGGATGTAAGGGCTTCCTATGCAAGATTAAATTTGAGAAGGAGAAGCAAATCCGGAAATAGGCATGGCACCTAATTAGGCACCTATGGGAAGTGCTGTAATATAGCCTGTGCATCTGTCTTTATGGTACCTTGCTARACAAAAAAGGCCCAGTTTACAAAAGCTTAGTCTTCCCTTTTTTCATGGGACAAAAAGAATGCTGGAGAAAAAAGCACTGAAAACTTAGGCATAAATTCAGTAATGAGTTGTTGGATAAGGACTGCAGAAAATCCAGCACCCATGAGTGTCTCAAATGGCTCTCTGAAAATACACAGACTGCCATAAATTTTACAGAAGTAAGGTTTGTGAAGTCAGGTTTTGTTTTATTTGGTTGGGCCTGCAGCCAAACCAGCCTGGCCTGTATTTTGGCCTAATGAGTGCTTGGCTGGGGTACCACCAYGTAGATTGCTGGTGCTGGAAGAAATGCATGAGGACTGATGAGTGCTTGTGTCGTACTCTCTGCCTGGCCTGGTCGAGGAGCCCAAGCACAGTATGTGAAGGGTGCTGCCCAGCTGTCTTTGGTGATAGTTAAAGAGCTGACTGCACTTTTATAGGAGTTGAGGACAGAGGTTACTTACCTTTGCATTCAGGCTCTAGATTTTGATAGTTGCATTTCATTTTGCCTATATTGCCCAATTCTTTCCATTAGACTTTACTTTTTTTCCTAAAAGGGGAAAGTTAAACCATTTGCTATTGCTATCTGGGATGTTCCTACTACAGAAACAACATCATTTCAATGTCAGGCAAAGTGATTCTTGCATACAAACGCACAAAGAGGTATATAATTAAGCTTTGCGCAGTGCTACCTGAGGAAAGATGCCTTTTAAATGTGGACCACATACATCATTATTAGTGCAGCTGGCCCGTTGCCCATCAAAGCACTGATTATTTTCTACAACAGCTACTCCAGTTCCTCTGCTTTTTCAGTTTCCTGTTATCCCATGTGGACATCTGCAGTCCCTTTGCCAAATTTCTTAATACATCATGGCTCTCTAAACTCATAGGAAAAGGATTTATCAGCACTATAGCAGTTAATTGCTCTCGCTAGCATATGGCACTGTCCTTTGAACAGTGGAGATGCAGAAAGGGTGCGAATGCTGTTGGAAGTRAATCAGTTTGAAAGTTGGTCTATCTTGGTGGGGAAGTTAAGAAAACTAGTGGTTCTGTYATCTTCCACCTGCTTTTTGAAATGAGAGCTACTGTACTTCAATATAACTGACTTATTTGTATATTTTGCTTAGCTTGGCCTTTCTGGGTGCATTTACTTATTGGCTGTTAGTGCTTAGTCTAGGTGCTTGAGTAAATGTTGCCTGAGAAAATTTGTTCTTTGTGTCCCATTCCCTTTCACATATGCTTCCCAGAGGAGCTCCTTCARCCAGATCTATTGAAGGAATAATTATTTCATCAGGATTTAATGTATATCTTGATTGCACTTTGAAGAGATTCTCTTGAGCTGTTTTTATCATTTTAACAAGGAATCATAGCATGTAAACAAGGAAATAAACATTATCTTTCATATTAATCAACAAGATGATTAAATAATAACCGCAACTGTTAATTGGTACTTGGAGACAGAGAGTAATGACTGTCTTGAGTTCCAGAATGAGAGTACCAACAGGTAGAGACTCTTTTCTGCACAATAAAGCTGCATATTTAGGAGTCATTACAGTTTTAATGTGCAGCTGCAAACATAGTGAAGTTGTGCAACGGTTTGTCTGGTGTCCTATTTCAGGCATATGTTTTGATACTGACTGGGGTTTCAGCAAGGGGATTTGGGATTTAGGCAGTTAAATCAGTTCGCATTGCCACCGAAAATCCAAGGCTTTATGTAYGTCCATGCTTGCAGTATTTTGCTTCTCTGTGGGACACGGTTCCTGCTGAGTTCAGGATGCAGCAGGAGTCAAATGCTGCTGCTTTCCTTAAAGGCAAGAGTCCAACTTGTCCCTCACGAGACAGTGGCTTATGGCTCCCTCTGAGTTTGGAACAAGAGCCAGATTTTTTCCTCACTTGAGTCTTTGTCTTTTTCTAAATACCACAGTGTTTGCAGAGGGAGAAGGAAGCCTGTGGGAGGTCTACATCTCTCCAAGTTGTCGAAGGAGAAAGGTTCAGGGGTTTGAAGCACAGGTTTGGGCATTTAGAGCATAGGACTATGAATTTTGGAGATCTGTATTCTGGGTCTTGCCCCTAGTACCGATTGCCTGTGTAATCTCAACCCAGGTGAGTCATTTTGCTCCTTGGGACGCAAACAGTACTTCACAGTGTAACTCATTTGAAGCAAGTACTGCTGCTGGAAGAAACCATGCAGCCCTCCTGCTCCCAGCATTCATTTTAGCTTCTAACATCACCCCCAAATAAGCAAAGGCATAATTTTCTTGTCTGATCAGCTTACTGAGTTGATTCAGCCTGAGGCTGTCTGATTACTAGGTTGAAGGCAAGGTTAGTGGTCCAGATTTACCCCGAATTAGGTGTGACAGCAAAGCACTGCCTTAGTTTCCCCATATGTCTGTTGCCTACAGTAATTACTTCACAGCTGCTGAGGCCAGCTCATTCTGACTGAGAAGTACTTTGTGATCCTGGGCTGAAAGGCATGATAAAAATATAAAGTAGCAATTGTATAAAGAGACTTTTTGTGGTCACATATACTAATGTAAACATAAACTAATGTAAACACAAATGAATGTATCCAAAGCGACAGACCTTTGTGTTGCAAGTGTAGATCAGAAAAGTACCATGGTTTCAGGTCACAGACGCTGGCAGTGTAATACTTTGAGTCTTTGGCGTCTTGACAGTCATTCGAAGTAATGATAGAAGATAGCATGCTGGATGTTTTTACGACATGCATCTGAGGGTGGGCTATCTACTGACAGCCTGTGGTTCAGGTTGCACCTTCCCTATTCAGTTGGAAAAACTTTTCCTTGACTTTGGCAGAGCTGAGATTTCACCACCACCCAGYTGTTGGTGGTTCCCCAGCATGTGCTCGCTAACTGTATTTTTTCTGCTTAACTCTGCAGGCTGATTTTCCTGTACAGGTTTTGATGTAGAGTTGAGTTTGTTTCTTGTTATACTGTTTAGTGTTGCTGTTGGGAAGCAGCAGAAACACTGGTTATATGCCTATTTTTATTCACAAGGAAGAATGTTGCAATTATAATCGTATGTTTTAATTTTTTCTTCATCTTTTCTGTTTTGAAATTCTGCATTTCAAAAGCAGGATCATTATCATTTAGAACATTAAAGCATGTCTCTTTAATAGCTTTCCCTTTTAATGTGGAAAAATGGAATTGAGGAGGAAAAACCAATCTGTCTGGAAGGAAATTATCTAATGATTTCAGTGCAGCCAACAATAGAGTATCTTGAGCTCAGCTCACTTGGAGTGTCATTCTCTGTCTTGAGTAACTTGTAGAATACAAAACATCACTTTCATAATGTTATCACCAGCAAAGTCCGTCTGGTCCTGCCAGTGATAAGGGAATTATTTCAGCTTTTTATGATGTCAATGAGATTTTAGCATTTTAGGATTCAACTGTGAAGCTGTTGGGGGAAGAGGGGAAAGTTAGATTACAATTGARACTCTGTTGGGGAAGAAATTAAATGAATATTTTGCCAGTAATTTTTCTACCCATATTTCCTTCTGTTAGTCTCCTGATGGTGTGTTCTTATGAAATCTGATTAGAATGAAGTGACTCGATTTGTTAAACAGACAGTGATCACAATGAATTTGTTTGTCTGGTCCAGATTGCAGTTAACACCCAGTAACATTGTCCTTTCTTGCTATTACTTTTATACAGAGCAGCACAGAAGCTTAACCTGTCTTCGAAGAGAAAGAAATWCCATCCTCCCCTGCCACACACACATGACTTCTCCATCTATGGCTCTAACTTTAGTGGCATCCTGCAGCTCTGTCCTCCCCCAGCACCACCATGCCTTCTGAGAGCTGTGTCCAAAATCAAGGACAACCCTGGCATTGGAAAGGTAACTTTGGATTTCAATTATTTTTAAATTAGTTTTCTAGATTAATTTTAACAGATCTGGAAACCTTCAGCCTAAAGGAGGGTTGGATAAGCTCAAGGGAATGGTTGTGAGAGAGAGATAGACACGTCTGTGAATGCGCATGAGAGCTGTTACCGTTTGTTGGCTCAAGAGCTGGTAGCCTCACAGCAGATTCACTGCACCAGTGTCGGCTTCACTGGAGCCAGTGGACATCACTGGCAATGGTATTGACAAAGGCTGTTTCGACCTTCCTGCTATTAAGTAAGCAGCAAAATTTTCCTTTGACTTCACTGATCCAAAACCAACGCACATATATGGGCTTCACCTCTGGCAGAAGTAGTCTCTGCATTGCCTGCAAGGCTCAACCGCTGATGCTGATGCTGTCCGTCTCCTGTGGGTTAAGGTGACGCATCGAGGGCATGTGGCTGAATACTTATTTATATAGGTTACTTGGCATTAGCATTTGAAGMTAGAATTGAAGTACTTAATGTGCACAGGAGAGCTAAAATATGCATCTTCAGTAACCGTACAACACAGCATTAACAAAAAGAAATTGTCAGCCTAAATACCTATAACTGATACTGTTGTTTACAGAGAATACTTTGTATTCTCTTAAGACAGTGAGTTTGCGCTAAATGGAAAAGAAAACAGTCATTGCGTTGTTTTATGAACTCACAGATGAAAATATGGTTTCTGCCACTGTTTTTCTGGTATGTTAGAAAGGAGGATGCAATATTGTGAAATACAGTAAGCATGGCACAGTCACTTAGAGATTCTCAGGTGGCAGAAGAATTGAATAAGGAACACCCTTTCTGTGCATATATTTTAGTAGAGCCCGTTTGCTGTGCCTGCCTCTTCACTTAGCTGTGGCACTAGGGAATGGCCTTAAGAAGACTCTTTAAGTGTGTTTGCATCTCCTTGTGCCTGAAGCTCAAAGAACTGTTTCTCTGCACCTCACCTCACAGCACTTCTGTGCCTMCACCTGTGTGTAGCCAAGGGACTTCAGCCTTTTTCCTGCATTCTCAGGGTGGTTAGTGGAGCCAACCTGCATAACTTGTGTGTCATAGAAAGCTCTGGTTTATCTGATGTCTTCAAGTAGATCAGCAAAGTCTAATATAGATCAAGTGCATGGTCCCAGATGGCAGGAAATTATACGTCTTGGATCATGTGGTCTACCTACCTTTTTAATCAGTAAGCACAGCAGAGGTCTAATCAAAGGGAAGAGSTCTACTAGAATGGCTGGGAACATGGTAGGACCTTGAGCCAACCCACAGACCAGGGTTGTGCCCACCTGTTCAGCTGAAGGAGCTTCTCCTCCAGCATGGATATGGAGCATTTTGGCAATGTGGGTGGTATCTGTCCCCTGCCTGACACATGACAACAAGGGTTTCCAGAATTTTTGGATTGACAAGCTGCTGTGGACCCTCAAATGTTTCTTGTTTAGCTCTCAGCTGAAAACATTGTTGAAGATACTGTTTGCTTGGGCCCAGGGTTCCAGCTGTGGACTTCTCACCAGGTTACTTGTTGACCGCTGTTTGGAAACCCCCTGTGCTGTGCTGCAGAGGATAAGAGCTCTCTGCTAGCAGAATCACCCCTACTCAGTTCACTTGAGTTAAGATCTAGACCATCCAAATGTTGATGGGGTKTGCTGGCTGTTAGTCTTGCTCTAAGAAGAAGACAATTAGGCATCTTCTCTGACTCACAGTTTAAAATGTGCAGTTTCTCTTAAATGACTCTGTTAACCCATCCCTCCTTTGCAACTTTTTAAATTACAATTTTTAGCCTTAAAATCTCCAGCAATATAGCACTTTGTAAAAATCGTGAGTCAGCACAAATGAAATTTCATTTATCCTAATTACAGCTTTTGGTCAAAGGAAAGGTGTCAACCCTATATAGGTGTTCTTTAGCGCTGAACGGTCATAGTTTCACCTTTTCTGAGCAAATGCTAGTGCCAAGTAGCTTTTGGTAGCATTTATTGCACAGTGGGATAACATTCTCCATTATATTTTTTCCTCTTCACCAGCTTCTGCTGGTCAATCTTAGCCAGACAGCATCTCCTTATGGCGGTGATGCAAATAAAGTAATTACCTTTCTTCCTCACTGCTTTAAGTATCATTGCAATTGAGAGAGCAATGAGCAAATGCTGGCAGAAGTGCTGAGGTCCTCTGTTAACTTCAGTCTCTTCTAACAGCTTTTTACTTTAGACTCTTCCTRATTGTCTTCTTCCTCAGCTTCTTCTTGCAGCCTGACCAATAATAAGTACGATGTCCACATATGGGACAGAATCCAGGTTGGATTCTGGAATCAGTTTCTCCTACAGCAGCATCTGGGGCTGTGGCGGGCTCTCTCCCTGGTTTCTTTGATCGTTCCCGGGTCAGTGGTGTGTCTGGCCCTATTATTACTGTGTGATTACAATGCATTAAGCAGCTGGTAGGGCAGTATTTTCCTTCCTCACCTCCCAGTTTGCTGCTGTTTTGTCATATGAAGTTACTTGTGACGTGGAGGGTTGGTTCCTCACCATTTTCTGCTGTACACATGAGAAACCACTGCTTTCTCATTAGTATTTTTTCCCCCCAACCTGTGCTCAGTGTTGTCTTTTAGATGGTATTCAATACATTATAAGCCTTAGAGGAGTAGAAGGTGGAAAATGTGATGTCACTTTGGGGCCAAAAGGGGGAAAAAAGGGCTGTGGAGGGAATCTAGGAAGTATAGACTATTAAGGCTGACTTTCATCCCAGACAAGGTGGCTGAAACAATAATRAAGATTGAAACTAGTAGACACATGGATAAATATGATATAATAGGGATTTGTGATGGAGCTTTTATTGGCAGAATGTATATGCTAGAGCTCTGTAGAAGAGTCAGTGAGCATTTGCATAAGAGCTTGTTCTTAACAACATCATCCCCATGCATGTCATGCGGTTCTGCTGGTGAAATTGCTGTATGGCTTTAATGGGCATTGAATACCTTTGTTATTGGCCACTTACTACAACARTGACCCTCTATGTATCTTTTGCAATTTCTACTTATAATTTCTCATTGTTTTCAGTACTCTCTGGGAAGGTGGAAAATAAATGTCTCATTAATTCCTCTTACRTTTCACAAATGCCAATTTTCCCTTATCAGAATTTCAGCAGGAGCATGTGGATTTGTCCCGTGATAAGAATTTCTAATTAAGCCTTTTGCTTACTCTTCTTCATGAAGAGTGTAAAATGTTATATACTCCAACAGGTGCTAGCAGGGGCCTTAATATTCAGGAATACCAAGCAGGGAAAGGTTGAAACAAATTTAGAACTGTAGGATCTCTCTGGGGCCTGTTTCATGTAATCAACAGTTATCAAACCCTCACGCACAAAAGAAAATCCCATTACCATTGGCAAACTGTATACTGAAAGGAATTTTGCTTACTACTGATAAATGTTACATAGTAAATTTCATACCTTTCTCTCCAATGTGCCAAAAACATCAGAGTCCAAATCATTTTGCTGAGTCCTACTTAAAAGGCAATGATCCACTGCAGTATGATTCTTGTAACTGAATCATTTTTGTGGTCTCTCTGGGTGTTATTAAATTTAATGTCAGAATAGGAGGAAAGACGTCTGAAAGCCATTTAATATTGTCACTGGAAAGAAGTTAGATTATGCTCAATTTCTGACATTAATGTGCTACTTAAGATAATTTATCATATTGTGTTATTAAAAAAGACATCCTTTTTACAGTGGCTGCTGTGTAGCATTCTAATTTGCTATTTTTCTTAGCATGGTAGGAAGCCTTTTTCATGCAAAATGTTTTTTCTAGGGTTCTATTCAGTGCTCTTTATAATGCTGCATCACTTACAACAGCAACTTTAAGTGCTTGTCTCTTCCAAAGATCCTGTCAATTTTTTATGTCAGAATGACAGAAGCCTTCTGTATGAGACAACTGAAGTGGTGCATTTAGAGGGACCTGAATTGCCAAACATGTTTCTTGGACAGGTATATACATATTAGTCTCCACTTACAAGTTTTAAACATTTACTTTCATTTATTCTTTTCCAAGCCATAGCTAAGGTACTGCTAATATGATTTACTGATCATGCAGGGTTTTCTTAACTGTGTTGTATGTCCCATTCACTGGTTCTTATGATAGCTTGATGACGGATAACAAATAGGTACTTAATTTTGTCATCTTTATGGCTGCTTGTTTCCTAATGACTAGAGTGTTATTTCTGATATAAATCATGTATCATACTAAGTACTCTTCCATCCATGTATGCAGGCCTGTATAATCCGAGGAACATATGTGCCTGCTGCAATACCTTGAACAGCTTAAGCAAAAATGTGAAAAATTAGATAAAAATACACAATTTCTTCTACTCTGTTTCCACCTTTAAAAACGAAACAGTTTTCTTCATGTCTCCTGGGAATAGAGAATCAATTCTTCCTTAATAGAGTACAATACAGAAGTGATTTTTTTTAGGTTCTCCCAGGGGAGCTAGATGGTCTATACTAGCATAGCAATTTTGCATATAAATTCGCCATCCATTGGTAGTGGCAGTATATGAAAGGCTTGTAAGAACTACACACAGTAAACCAATTTAGCAAGGGTTATATATCTGTCAGTTACAATTAAATCCATGAAAAATATTGGCTCTGAACTAGGACTTTTGTCATTTGATTTACACTGTAGTTGAAAAAATAAGTGATTTCATTGGAAAAGGGCCTTTATTCAACTGAACGTGAATTCTTTGTAATTTCTTGGTGAGAAATCTTAATTCAGAATGGTGGATGTCTAAACATAGTTATTTAATTAACCCACTGTTATATGGCATTTTGTGAACATTGGACAAAATTAGCTTCCTGGCTGGGTGATGCTTGTCAAGGATGTTTGTTTCCAGGGAATATTTAGTGTCCATTCAAATTTGATATAATGACATTTATTGCTAAAGACCAAATTGCTTGTTCATTTAAGGATTATGATCCTGCTGTAACGCAGAATATGACCAGCATTTCTAGAATGGATTCCAGTATAGTGCCAGCACTTTCCCAAAATACAGACAGATAAAGTCATAGTTTATTTTAGCAACAAAGGCTCAAGCTTATGTATTTTAAATTTTTACATGCTTTTTAATATGTGCCTTCTATTTTTTCCTTCTCGTCTGTTTAATTTTAATCTCGACAAGTATATAAGCATCAAATGCTAACAAAGCATCACTATAAACACGTGATCCCTACAGATGCATTGATTTCAAAGAAGGTACCATATGTTATAGTTATGCCTGTGCTAACATATTTGGCTGGGTCAAGGTCTTAATTTCCTCAGCATTCAAAATGCCATGGAGTCTAGTCATTACTTAGTGAATTAGTGGAGTATTTTCYGTCTACATGTCTGCCCGAAATTAAACTATGTAGAGTGTTTGGCATCCTTCACTCCACTGAAAGGTGAATGCCCAACTTTCCCATATATAATAGTTTTTGTATTTATCGCCTAAAAAATGGGCTAGAGGTCTGTGATAGTCTTAGGCACAGAATCCAAATCATCTGGTTCTTTGTGTTAGGTGTGAGACAGTTCCTACCCTCTCTTTGGTCTTGGTGTTGATGGCCCTTCCATCTCTTTTGATTACGTGGTAATAACTGATGTGGTCCTGACTGTCTCAGTCTCCTGGCTGTTTCTGTCTTACAGTGCAGAAGATCCTTTTTAATGACTCACGGTGGGTAATTCTTTGTTTAGATCTTTCAGCTAAAATTGTGTAGGGTTGTGTCATTGTCTCTGTTATCCACTGGCTCATTTCTCTACAAATTCAGCCTTGGACGTGATTTCTTCTGAGATGATGCTTGCCTCAATGAGCTTGGTGGAATTTCATGTTCATTGACTTGTAGCTTTGCTGTAGCTCCCTTCAGTTCAGCATATCCAAAATACATGGGCTTCATTAGACAAAACTACTAGCTTGTCTCTGGCCATCAGTCTCACATTCATGTCTGCTGTCAGAAACAAGCCTGAGAGAAATTTGGAATTTGGGATTTTTCGGACTSTCTCTTACTTTTCCCAAACCTGCTTTCTGACACTTCGCTATATCCCTGATGTTTTGCACTATCTTGACCGGTTCTGCAATGAGGCCATTGTTTTGGTTGCTGTGACTCCCTTTCCCTGTTCTCCTCAACTCCAGCCAGTTTGAAACCAGGCGGTGTGGAGGTCAGAGAGCAGCCCGCGCTCGGCCAGGCCATGCAAAGGGCAGCGCCTGGGGCCAGTGGTCCTGCCACAGTAGCAGCGAGCCTGGCAGGGCACCAGGTCTCTCCTCATGACCCTCGGGTGCCAAACAGGAGCCTGTAGCAAGGACCTGTAAGAGGAGGACGGGCTGGTACCAGCTCACATGTGTTTCTGAGATGTTTCAGTGTTTAGGTGCTAAGCATGTACCTAGATTTGACTCTCAGAAGGGTCAAAGATGTCCAGGTCTAGCGTTTTGGTTCACGCCTGTGTCCCACAAATTGCTGATATTTGAGTGTACTCTCTAGATCAGTGATTCTCTAATGGTCTCTTTGGATGTTTTAAAAACTAACTGGGGTCTAGCCATTTCCATTGTTCTCCACACAAAGGGTTTTTCTCTCTCCGATTCTGGAAGTTACATTTTTTTGCAGAAATCTGCCTTTTGTCRGTTTGCCTCCCTTAGAACTCTAGTGATGTGTGCCTAAAACAGTGGTTTGACTTTTATTTTTATTTTTTTATGCTACAAGCATCCATCCACTGGGTTTGCCTGCCATGGCTGGAACAGGTGAATTGTAACTTGCAAATGTTTGTTTTTATAACCTTTCTTTTCCCTRATTTCTACTGTGGGCTGACAGATAGATAAACCTAAAAAAAGAAATCCCTAATTACTGTGAATCTCTCTTATCCTTGCCAGTTATGGTTGAAATTACACCCACTGTTGTGTGGGTAGGTGGGCCTCTGACCTCATGCCCTTTTCCACAGCTTTTCCAAATTATATGCTATTATGTTTATTTATTAAATTCTTTATCTTTTAATGGTGTATTCAGGATGCGTTTACCATCTTCTTTTCCCAAACACTTTTGATTTTAATAGGATTTCCTTCAGCGATTCCGCTGACCTCCTGGTTCCTGCAGAAACATGAATTTGGAAAGTTCAGCAGTTGTGTGTTAACCCCCAGTGTACAAAACTCACAAGACTACAGAGCCAGTTAATTAATGAGATACTTCAGTGATTTGCATGATTCAAGATGGCTTCAGGCCCTGAGAAAAATATTAATAATGTGCATGTATTGTGACGTTTTTGTTTCTTTTAGTTTTATTTGCAGAAATTGAACTCAGATACAAACCTCTCCTCTTTGTCAACGCACTCATTAAAATTCATCCTCCATCCAGTATTCAGTGTGTGTATTAATGTGTGTGTACCAATCCCTGTATCCTTTATAGAGCTTCCACCTATAATTCTTCTCCTTACTCTGCATCTTTCTGTGACATTGAAGAGAACAGTTATGTTTYAAGGGAAGAAATACAGAAAAGAGAAATAAAGGGAGTTACTAAAAATCCCCTGTTCTAAAAGGAAGGATCATCCCCATCACAGGAAGGATATGCCATCTTAGCTCCCTTTAAGGGGTCTAAAAGTGGTCAGGGTGCAGATGCCTGGAGCCTGAGATGACTTTYCTGGAACCACTGTGTTTGTGTGGTCTTTCCTTTCTTTTGTGTTTGTCTCTTCTGTGTCTCTCTTTTTCCTCCTGTTGCCATTCCTTCTCTGTCTCTCCTTTTTTTTCTTTCAGACTGGTTTTAATTCTGTTTCTTCATTCATTCTCCTCCAAATTCCTTCTCTTGTGTTTTTATCACTGCCCACAAAGTGTTACCAGTAGCTGATATCGATGCAGTATAGATGCACATATCTTTTGTGTACTGAGAACCATGTGCATGCACCCAGGATTTGCTTGCAGTTACGTTTTGCTGTTTCAAAAGGATAGATTTGAGCAATCTTTTTTTCTTGTAGTACTTACATGGGCATTTCCACTTTATTTCCAAGTGAAGTCAGTGTCCAGCTCAGCATCAGAATGCTAAAAAAGGAGCTCCCTCCGGCCCCTTTTCTCTTCTCCCTCCCCTTTCCCTTGAAAGCTCACTTTCACTGGAAAAATGAACATGGCCTTTGAGGCCTGGTAAGAGTTAGAATCTGATGCATTATGGGGAGAGCATTTAGTGTCCTCCAGCTTCAGAGAGATGGACTCAAAAAGCTGATTTGACACGAGCTTTTTCTGGGGGTGAAGCCATCATTGTGTTAAGGGGAGCAGTGCTGATGGAGGTAATGCGCTGTTGAGGTCAGGGGCAAACCAATTTTCCTCTTATACTAGCTCTGACTGCTATAATCTAATAATAGGCATAAGAGAGAAAAGAAAGGACTGTTTAGAGACACGCTTTGAAAACAGTGTGTATTTTAAACATTCATTTTAATTGAGTGACCCTGAAGTGGGCATTTGTATTGGTGTATATATTTATTTATTTACTTATTTTTCCTGAGGAAGGTTATTTTTCTGAGCCCCTTGGTAGCATGTCAAGGTTGAGGTAACACCACACAAAGCTGGCTTCGTGGGGCTTTTATGGGGAAACAGCCTTGAGCCTGTCACCTCTGATGCATTTTTGCTTTTGAAGCAGCTGTTTCATTTATTTTAAGGTTCGTTTATTTTCTGAGACGGTATTTTCATATTCATATCAGTATGCAAGAGGAAAGAAAGCAAAGTGCTGAAATCAGGGGACGGCTTGAGTCAATGGGTTGGAAGAATTTGGTGCTACCTTTGGTGGAGCCTCCTGTAGCATTTACTGGAGGGGTTGGTTGTTTCTTAACCTCTCTCTTTGAAAAAATGGGGGGAAGTTTTCATGAGTCGCTTTCGGAAAGTGCTTCCTGCAACAGTGCTCAGCCGTACCCCGAGTGACTGTGCAGGGATGCCTGCGTGCAGYGGAAAGGAGGCTTTGGAGAAGCAAAACAGCTGGGGATCTAAATGAAATCTTCAGATAACCCACCGTCCCCAGCGGATACAGGTGGGACGGTTCAGTGTGGTGCGTCGTGCTGCTCCCGCCCATCTGCTGTGAACCTTCCTGGCGCAGGCAGCACGCTTGGCTTGCACCAGCCATGGAGGCCACCACCTTTTCACCATGTCCTGGTATGAAAGGGGGTCCCTGCAGGACGGCTCAGCCTGCTCAGGTCTCTGTCCATGGCAGTGCCTGGAGGCCTGCTCTTCCCCCTTCGTGCTTTGCTGAAGTAGATTTTCACTTTTGGTTCTTCTCTGGCTGTTATTTCTCTGGAACTGGGAGCGATGGGGAGGTGCTGACCACTAAGTGCATTGTTTTGTAGAAACAAAATGAGTCAAATTGTGTCAGCGGAATAAATGCACAACATTTTAATGAAAAAAAACATTCTTGGAATGTAGTAAGCAAGAGTCAAATTGTTCTGGGAGATTTAAGGTTAAATTCAGCAACAGTAAGTTACTGGAAAAGTGGATCTTTCTTCATCAGAAATCCATGCTTTCTAGCCCGGCTTCCCCACGCAACACGTGACTCCGTGCTAGAGCAGGGCCTGACTCAGGTCAGCAAGCTGCTGCACGCTCTGTGCTTGCGGGACTCGCCCGGCAGATTTGCAGCAGAGGGGTTGCTATCTGTCACTCCACTTGTAAATCGGATGGAAACGCTGTAAAAGGAGGAGCGTGTGTTTGGTAACGGTCAGTAGGTGCATCGCAGAAGGTGAGGCTCATGATGGGCGCTCTGCAGAGTGCGGGGGTAAATTGTTCCAGTTCTGCTGGCAGTAGTGGATTACAGCCGCTGAGGCTCTTCCCTTAGTATCTAGCTTAACACTGGTGAAGCCTAGGATCACAGTTGCTGTGACGGTGCTCCTGTAGCTGGATAAGGACATAATACTGTCATTTAGCTTGTTACCGAAACGTTTCATACTGGGCACAGAGAGTCACTCTGGCAAAGCATTGCTTTTCTCTAAGTTTGAATCTGCTGGACAGTACAGAATTGAAGATCTGCAAAGTGATTCCCTGTGCCTGGTATAGTCATTTACTTCAGTGCCAGGTGCATAAAATATGCTGGTTCTGATCTGGGAGCATTTCATAAGGATAAATGGTCATAAGTGGGTGTGAGGCAATAAATATCTCACACAGTTTTCCAAAACAAGAGCCTGATTTCCAGGAGGTTAAAGGAAGCAGGTGTGCAGCCCCCGCTGAACTTCAGTGTGACCCAGTCACTTGGCTCCCCCTAAGCAGCTCTGGAAATCACAGCCAATGTGTCTGAGCTCTCTAAAAATACCGTCTCAAAATGCCACGTGTAGGAAACAAGCAGTAGCACTACTGCAGTAGAAATGTGCTTTGTGAGTGGTTTGTTTTGAGGCTTCGGGACTTGTAAAATTTTTTTTTCTCCCTTCCTCAAGACTTCCAGTAAATCGGTAGCTAACCACTGAAGAGCCTAGCAATGACAGTGTAAAGGCATCTGCCCGGGAAGGCTATCAGAGAAGCACCTTCTTGTTAGAAGAATGTGAGCAAGGAATTGAACGTTTCCAGGCTTAGTTCAGTTTGAATGCGCTAGTTGTCCGAGCTTTGCATTATTCAGACTGATTTTCAGAGTGGAACAGTTTGTACGTTTGGTCACATTAAATATATGAAAGGTAGGAGACTAGAGTTTCCTTTTCTTTAGGCACGGTATTACACCTACAGAAGATTATACCTACAGCTCAAGTATTTAGAATTTGAAATGGTAAGATCGGAACAGAGTTAACTGGAGGGGCAAAAGCGCACCTTTAAAAGTAAGTTCAGTGCAGACCCCAGGGTGGAAGCCAGTCTGGAAAATCTGGCTCTGGTTATGTCTCACTGTTGTTCTGACACCTAAATATTACAAATGATCATGTCTTGGGAGGGGGAGTGGGTTTGGGAGGAATGCTTTGCATGTGTTTATCTGTAGCTGGAAACTAAAGTTGTCATCTCCTTCTAAATACTTGCAGGTGAAGGTGATGGTAAGGATTTGTCCCTCTCAAGGAGCACATGAAACATCTGAATCCATGTCCTTCCTAAAGGTAGATCCACGAAAAAAGCAAATCACGCTTTATGATCCAGCTACAAGTGGGCCTTCCAATGTAGGTCACAGGAGAGGCGTTGTTGCTGTCCCAAAGATGTTTGCTTTTGATGCAGTATTCCCCCAGGATGCTTCACAGGTACTGCAGAAACTCGTATAAACCTCCTGAGTCTTTTCATGGCCACTGCATTTGATTGCCTTAAGAGTTCTGGTTCTGGGGAATTTTGAATGAGTTGCCTTAATGCCTGGAAAAAAACGCAGTAATTAATAGATGAGTGGTTAAATTCCTACATTTTCAGTTTAGCTGAGATGTAAAATTAAGGAGTAGTAGCTGGGGAGATGGATTTGCTGACTAAATTATCTTCCTGCATTTTCTCTTGTTACTGAAAGACACACAGCCAATTTGAAATTTGCTTTTCCATTCAGTTAAGTTTTAACCCATATGATGTCACTGAAATGAAGTCCTTCCCCACTGCTTTCAATGGGAAATGAGCGTGTGCTTAAAGTTAAGCTAAATGCTGTTGTTAGGAGAAGAGATACAGCTCACCCCATGGGATTGCTGTACTGTAACAGATSGGGAGCTTTTGTATTTTCCTTTCCTTTTCCAATTTATTTATGCTGTGTATTTGACCGATTCTTTTATCTTGATGGTGGTKCTGATGGTTCATGTCATTCTATTGCCCTGCAAAAGGGTATATTTACTGGACACCTGAAACTCCCTTCCAAGCAAAATCGTGGGTGCAGAAAAAAAATTGTAGAGCAGCTTTAGAAAGGAGAACAAATTAAGCAGAGTATGGAGAACCACTTCAAGTTTAAACTGCCTGGAAAAAAAGGGTTTGGTGAAAGAAAAATAAAACACAGAACATTCAGAGTGAAAATGGTTTATTAAAGTTGAGAAAACAAGACAAGATCGAGTTCAGAAACCCATCCTCCAGTCTTCTACTATTATTTTGTTTTCTTTTTGGCTCCCAAATCAGATACATGAAAACGTCTATTTGGTCTAAGTTCAGCCTTAAAGATGCAGAATAATGGCCCTCACAGACCCGTGCGTAAGGCTGCGGCCACCTCAGCAGGAGCCTGGTTTTAAGATACTGGATAAGCCAAACGGTGTCTTTGTGCAGGAATTCACAACGCTGATCTCAGCGTTAGTCTGGAACTGGACATGGCTGTTTCTTATGGTTACTGAAGGTCCCGTTGCCAGCCTGGCTGCAAGGTGGCCCATTGCAGTGTGCTGCCGTGCTGGTTTTGGCACCCATCCTCTAGGTTTTTGACCCCAGCGTGGGCTAGGCTCTTTCAGGTTCTCGTGATGGGCCTTTCCAGGGGCCCGTTTGTGGCATGTCTAAGTGATGCCGGCCAGCACAGTGACTTTGGTGCAGGTGTCATCGCTCAAGGCATGCTTTCTGCTGTGCACCTGCAAACAGAGCCTTATCATTTCACTGTAGTTACATATTCTCTCCTCCCCCCATTACCATTCTTAATATATCCTATTGTATTTGAAACTTTCACGGACGTGGATAAACTGGTTTTAGTACACTCAAGTATTTTAGCGAGTTCTCTTTACTGACAATGATGTTTCCCCTAGAAAAGGAAAGCGTGATACTATGAAATCCTATTCAAGGATCTTAATGCATTTTTTCCAGTATGAATATCTTTTTAATTTCTGTGAGCACTCTTGAGTAGCTTAATTTCAATGGAGTTGCTACTATTGCTGAAAACCCTTGGCTAAGCTATTACACCAGCAGGAAGCCTGGTTGGATAGCATTCAGTTTGCTACATTAGTCTTAGAATCAATATTCCAAGAGAATTGGTTTAATAGAATTGAAAACTATTTTAGGCTATAGTAGTAGATTTTATTACTTTTTAAGATAGCATAGCTACTAAAATAATACGACTGATGCCATAAACATGGGGAGAGTATTGTGCCTCAAAAATACTAAGTCATTCTTTTCATGTAGAAGAATAGCAAAACCCATAGCAGTATACACTCTTATTTGTCTCCAATCTTTCTTTCAGGCGGAGGTATGCTCTGGAACAGTAGCAGAAGTAATCCAGTCTGTTGTGAATGGTGCAGATGGTTGCATATTTTGCTTTGGTCATGTCAAGCTTGGTGAGCTCCCAAATTCGTTACAGTTAATTACTATGTCAGCCTGGTAATTACATGCTGTCAGCTCCTGGAACAATAAACCTGGAGTATATGAATAGATTAGAATTTCTTTTTAATTAGCTTTGCAAACTTATCATGGTTTATTTCTACACAGGGACTGTAAGTTTTAATTTGAAAAGGTAAAACGTAACATCAGATTAGCTTATTCAGGAGCAAGCTTATATAGGTGTATTATGATGAAAATCAAAAGATCAAAGATGTTCTTAAAATTTAATTTGCTGTGGGTCTGAGTTACAAAAATGGCAAAACTAGTTGAATAAATAGTAATGGATTAATAATTAAATACTTTGCATTTTTGCATCTGTTATTTCCCATTGTCTGTGCAGCACCTGTCATCACATAGAATGTGCAGTGGTGACAGCATGAAGAGAAACTGTCTTGTACATGAAAGGTGAATTAAGTTCACTTTTGTCTTTCCATTCTAGGAAAATCTTACACCATGATTGGGAAAGATAATTCCACACAAAGCCTTGGTATCATCCCCTGTGCAATTTCTTGGCTCTTCAAATTAATCAATGAACGTAAAGAAAAAACTGGGACTCGTTTCTCTATTAGAGTATCTGCTGTGGAGATCAGTGGCAAAGATGAAAACCTTAAGGATTTGTTAGCTGAAGTAGCCACTGGCAGCCTTCAGGATGGCCAGTCTCCTGGGGTTTATCTGAGAGAAGATCCAATATGTGGAACCCAGGTATAATGGATATCACAACACAGATTTTCTGAGCCTGACTTTCTTCCATGTTTTATTTCCTTTTATCTGACAACAACTACAACAACTTTTGAGACAGTAAAAAAAAATTATTGCTTTTAATTTGTAAGCCCTGCTCCCGTGGTGTACGTATTTGTTTCTTTTAGCACCCTAGAGATTTAGCCAGTTCAGCAAAAAAAAAAAAATCGCCCCTGTGCTAATTAGTCATTTTCTTGTTTATATTCAAGCTCCAAAACCAAAGTGAGCTAAGAGCCCCGACAGCAGAGAAAGCTGCCTTTTTCCTTGATGCTGCAATTGCTGCCAGAAGTACCAGCAAACCTGAATGTGAGGAAGAAGATAGGAGGAATTCGCATATGCTCTTCACTCTTCACATATACCAATATCGCATGGAGAAGAGTGGCAAAGGAGGAAGTATGAATCATTTTCCCAATTGCTTGTTTTTAAATGGCTTGGTTTTGGGTTAGTTTAATAATAATTTGCAGTAAACTTGTAAAGAAAAAATGAAGTGACCCCTCAAGCCAGTCAAGAGTCACCTTTAACTTTGGTAGCTGTGGCTAATATCTGGTATCCCTGCCATTAATATTTAATTTGAGCATTACCCCATGCTGCATTCATTATTTTCCTCATTTGAATATGTTTTGAATACTCAGTCTGGCTTGGGTCCATGCAATCACATGATGTACAAATGTTCCCCTTATTGTTTTAGTGTCTGGAGGACGCAGCCGCTTGCATCTCATTGATCTAGGGAGCTGTGAAAAAGTGCTGAGCAAGACCCGAGATGGAGGAGGCTCTCTGTGTTTGTCTCTCTCTGCCCTGGGCAATGTAATTTTGGCCTTAATTAATGGTGCTAAGCATGTGCCATATAAGTAAGTGAATTATTGCATGCATTACCTTAAATATGTGGCTTGTGTTACCTGAACAGTGAATTGCATCAACAGTGTACTCTTCATATAAGAGGAAGTTAAAGGAAGTTTTATCAGAGAGGGATCTGTCTTCTTTCAAGATCACTTATGATTATATTGCATATTTTTAAAGGTCCCATAGTAACRTGAAATCCTTACTCAGCTGACTAAAAATCATATGGATATTGTCATATACTTAGTTTGGGTGAAATGTGTGTGTGTTGGGGAGGGACTGATGTTTGAAAAAACAGAGAGAAATTGTCAAAATATTTTCTTTTCTGCTCCCTCCTCTCTGTCTCCTGGATTTGGAACTTATACCAGTCTCAGCCAGCTGGACAAAAGTAGTGAATATTTTCATAAAAAATTCATAGGATTTTCCCTCTGTTTTCCAAATTTAGAAATTCTATTGAAATTTCAGAAAATACCAATGAGCTATATGAAGTATCGTCATCAAAGGGCTGTTAATCAGTTTGGTTTTTTGAGTGATACACACATACTAATCTTTTCAATTAAAAAGAAGAGGAAGACCGTGTTATTCACTTGCACATTTGTTTAGCAGAAGCGAACATGTAGGTGTATTGCTTCGTGGGAGTGTGCTTGACACTAATGTTATGTCAAACACACCTGCGGGGAGCCCAGCCTAGAGACAACATCCACATTGTAAACCCCCCAACCAGAACTTGGCCTGCAATACTGAAAATTTAATTGCTGCTTGTCTTGATGCATTAGAACTTAATGCCTTTGTTATCAATCATGTCGTTTCACTTATTTATCTAGTGTGGCGTCTCAAACAGGTGTCCTGTCCTTGTGTATGAGACAGAAAATRGATAATTTTCTCAGGCTACTTGCTAGGTTTGTTGATGGAGTAGATGATGGGTGGGTAGTTAGAACAGAGAAGGGTGGTTTCTCAGGGGCAATCCCTTTGTCACCTAAGCTGGTTTGGGGAGCAGAGACACAGTGGCAGTTCCCGTGTGTGTGGGCCAGCTCAGAGGAACSGGAGGGAGCAGCCCCCAGGGTGCTGTGGGGTCCCCGCTGGAGAGATGTCTTGGAGAATAGCGGAGGACAAAGTGCAGTGACTTCTCAGTTTTGCTGTCTGTAGCTGAGGACTCACGTCACCAGGAAAGCCTTCAGAGAGGAAAGTCAGCAGGCAGAAAGGAAACTAGATTAACTGGGATGGAACTGATAATATATTTCTGATATCTAATGATATATTTGTTTGGGATCTTTTCACTATTTCTGTTAACTTACTTTTTTTCTTCATATCAAAATTGTTTGCATATAACTCACAGAGTTTGTATGTCCAGATACTAAGCCTGCCCAGATAAAAATCTAGCACCCATGTGCTGTTTGGGTAATACGAGCTAAACCTGAGATAACTAAACTAGAATTATATCATTTTAGAATTGTCTAAGTAACAAATAAAATGACTTATCATACCGCAACTACACATGCAGATAAATTATCAAAATGATGGCATCTTTGTATGGTACATTTAGACGTGTTTTACATATGGTCAAATAATAGCAGCATATTTCTTATCCACATGTACCATACATGCATATATCCTATGATAATGAAAGCACAATATGTGGTGCAAAAATCTGCAAAAAAGATTGTAATTTCTTGAAACTATCCCAGTGTTCTCATTTGTTACACAGGGACAACAAGTTGACAATGTTGTTGAGGGAATCACTTGGGAACATCAACTGCAGAACAACCATGATTGCRCATATTTCTGACTCCCCAGCCAATTATGCAGAAACTCTCACAACCATTCAGCTTGCATCGCGAATCCACCGAATGAGAAAGAAGAAATCCAAGGTTGGTGCACAAACAAGCTGCAATTAGTTCATCTGAAAATGAGTTTTCTTAACCTCTCGGTGGGGGAACGTGGGATTTCTCGGCAGTAAGAAGTAATACAAAATGCATAAAAGCTCAGGAGAGAAGTTGACAAATGGCTTGGCACAGAGCCATCATCCCTCCCCTTGATCATTAATCCTGAAATTCCCTTTCTTTTTGTTGTAAACATGTATTCTTTCATTGCTTATATGTGGAACTATCGCAAAAGCTTCAATTTGTGTTAATTAAAAACCCATAAGAAAGGAACAGAAAACTGATGAAGAGAAAGACAATGTATAATATTTAATGATAATTATCTGAAAAGGTGTGATTGTTATATTACTCCTGATATAGTAAAATATATGTAGCATGACCTTGTTATTTTAATTCACACTGTAACATTTTTCCACTAGATGTGGTTTTGATAGTACACACAAAGCCCAGTATATTGGATACCTAAGTTTTTTACCAATTATGTGCACATCCATATAATTACATACATATACTTCAATTAATATTGATAACTTTTTCCTTACTGATCATTTACAGTATGCATCCAGCTCATCTGGAGGAGAGAGTTCATGTGAAGAAGGACATGTCCGAAGACCACCCCATTTGCGACCATTCCACCCACGAACTGTTGCCCTTGACCCTGACCTTCCTGTCCTGAGCATATCTAGTGATCCTGATTATTCCTCCAGCAGTGAACAGTCTTGTGATACTGTCATTTATGTTGGTCCCAATGGTGCAGCTTTGTCTGACAGGGAATTGACAGATAATGAAGGTCCTCCAGAGTTTGTTCCCATAATCCCATCCCTAAACAAGAAGAGAAGTAAAGACAATTCTGCTATTGGTAGAAGTTCTGACAAGGATCATTTTAAATGCAACACTTTTGCTGAATTGCAAGAAAGGTTAGAGTGCATTGATGGAAGTGAGGAACCCATCAAATTCACTTGTGGAGAAAACTCTGTTGCATCCAATTGTAGTCCAGTCCCTGGAGGTACAGAAAATACACAGTCTAAACTGATAAAGGAGAAGATATCTTCTCCTTCTGGAGGATTTAAGAAACCAGTTCCACCAGAAACTGCATCTCCAAAAAAAGGATATAATCTTCATTTCCAGGCTGTTACGCCAAGGGTTGGCAATTGTCATGAAAAGAGCACACCTCACTTCAAAACAGAGCATTCCAAGCAGCAGAGCAAAGTTGATGGCAAAATAATAGACTCAGTACTGGAGGGAGAGAAAGAGAGAGAGACAATCACAGATTCTCTGAAGTCCTCAAGCAGTAGCCCTTCAAGGAATCAGGAGCAGAATAAAGCCACAGCTGAACCTGTCAGTAAAGAAAAGTCTCTGTATATGAAGAGACCCTTGCCAAGCCCAGCACCCCCACCTCCCCAGCAGAAAGAGCAAGTGCCAAGCTCGAAGGCTGAGAGTTTGGAGTTGGACAATAGCAATGCAGTTCGGACTCCTCCTGTGGGAATGAGCAAGCAGATGGCTAACAAACCTGAGCAAAACCCAATAGGAAGCACATTTCTGGTTGGTAGCAACACCCAGAATCAGTCGGGTGCTATAGAGGTACACAGCTTCCGGTCCGCATTCAGAGGTAAATGCTTTGATCGGGATATATTAACCACCACGGTGACTTTGCAGCAGCCTGTTGAGCTGAATGGAGAGGATGAGCTTGTTTTCACAGTGGTGGAAGAACTATCCATTAGTGGGATTTTGGATAATGGAAGACCTTCCAGTATCATTAGCTTTAACAGCGACTGCTCCCTTCAGGCCCTTGCATCAGGTTCCAGGCCAGTTAGTATTATCAGCAGCATAAATGATGAGTTTGATGCTTATACCTCACAGGAAAGTTCTACTGGTGTAAATATTGATATCGTTGTGCCCTTTGCTAAGGATCCCTTTACCAGCAGCAGACGTTCCTCCATCAGTTCATGGCTTAGCGAAGTCAGCATCTGTACAATTGAAAGTGATGGAGCACATTCTAGTGACAGTTTCATTGCACAGTCATCTTACAGCTGTAATAAGTCTGAGGAACCCTTCAACTTGGATTCACCTAATGTACCCATACCACTGAAAAGTGCTCTGAATGACAGTGGGTTTTGCTTCTCTGAGCTGGAGAGTGAGAGCATGAGTTCCAGCAAGCTGTCCTCAGGCATCAGCAAAAGTCCCCAAACCCCAGAAACTACCAAAGCATCTCAGATAAAAAGTGCTTTTTGTGTCACTGATCAGCCCATAAAAATAAAATCTATTAATTCTCGAGATACGCCTGTGATAGAAACCATACATTCTAGTCTTCCTAGGAAAACAAAAACTACCTCGTCTGCAATCCACCATAATACTGTCCTCAGCTATAAAGAGCTGCAGAGTCCACATTGTATATTTGAAGATCCCTGGCTCTTGCGCACGGATAATCAATTGGAAACAAATCCTGCAGAGCCAGTGCTGTCTCCAAAATCTCACACATTTGGTACTGATAAGCAGCCAGGAAAAGCTGCCCAGTGTTTCAGTACAGCATCCAGGCCAACTAAGTCGCAGACTATGCTTGCCTGTTCTCAGAGAGTTGTGGATGGTTGTGAAATGGCCTGCAAATCTTCCAGCGGAGCTGCAAAGAAGTCAGAAACTGCAATGAAGATGCCACAGCTGAAGAGAGGAGCCACCACACTGGGTGTGATGCCGGTATCGCACACTAACAGTACTTTGTCAGAGGCTGTGACCAGAGGGAATTTAGATGCTCCCTTGGCTGCTGGCAGCTTGAAATCATCACTGGGAAAGAAAAGCGTGCCCCAGAAGTCAAGCGTGTTACCTAGGCCAGGTGGGCCAACACCTCCAACACCTCCTGTACGCAAATCGAGCCTGGAACAGAAACCTGTTGGTCTGGGTAATGGTGGGGGAAAAGCTGCTGGCCTGGACTTTGCCAGAGCTGCCACCCCAAAGGCTGAAGAAGAAGCAGATTTGCGGTCAAAAGCTGGATCTTGCGTCAGTGAAAGTGCCAGTAGTAAAATGAACCTGAAGGGCGACCACTCTTTGCCTAAGATGACGTCAAGTTTAAAGACAAAGGCATCGAAGAGCGAAGCTGTCCACCGTTATGGAAGTCACATGTCCCTGGAAAGGTGCGACAGTCTGACCTCAGTAGGATCCAAAGCAAACATGGCGAGGGAAAACGCAAGTGCTAATAACAGCAGGGCAGGGCGCTCTGTCCCGAGGCTGGGGGTCCCTCCTGTTGCTTCTAGTGTGACTTTACCGCAGTCCTTCACTGCCCCTGTGGCCTGTAAAAACAGCCAGGCAAAAAGCACAACTAACCAGAAAGTCCAAGCCAATGGAAATAAAAACCGGAGCCTCTCCACCAGTGGCTCCCGGTCTCTCAGTTCCTCAGTAAAGTCCCTGACGCAGCCCGTGGGGAAGAGCTCTAGCGCTGCTCCGAGCGGGAAGGCGGCCCCCCGCTCCGTGCAGGCGGTCAGCAGCAAACCCGGCAGGGGAACCATTATGGGGACCAAGCAGGCCATGAGGGCGGCCAACAGCCGCGTGAACGAGCTGGTGTCGGGCGGCTCTGCCAAGATGGGGCACTTCCGAGGCTCCACGGACTCCGACAGCGGCAACGACAGTGGCATCAACCTCAGCGATGAGAAGTCACAAATCCCGGTGCTGCCGTCTCCTTACAGCAAGATAACGGCACCCCGGCGGCCTCAGCGGTACAGCAGCGGCCACGGGAGCGACAACAGCAGCGTTTTAAGCGGGGAGCTGCCACCGGCCATGGGAAGGACAGCTCTTTTTTACCACAGCGGAGGCAGCAGCGGCTACGAAAGCATGATTCGGGACAGCGAGGCGACGGGCAGTGCCTCCTCGGCGCACGACTCCATGAGCGAAAGCGGCATGTCGTCGCCGGGCCGCATGAGGAGCCTGAAGTCTCCCAAGAAGAGATCGACAGGTAAGGAACAAACGGGACGTGGGGCTTGAGCTCCCCGAGATGCGCTCGAAATGCGGCRGGGCGGCGTCCCCGGGGACGTTGAGTTTTCACGGTGCCTCCGGCGGCGAGGGCAAGGTTGTTTGGCTTGAGGAAGACGCGGTGCAGAGCTGAATGTGTCTGCATGCATTTGTGGTGCAGGCGTATACGCGTACAGAAGCCACTTGTCAGTATTTATTTTACTTCAAAGCCACCTCGCGGCTGCAGGTGYGACCCAGGTGCTCTGTCTCAGAGGGCAGGAAAAGCGCAGTGTGCCCCAAGGTGCTTTCCATCTCCCTGCGAGGGAGGAGAGAGCAGATGGCTGCGGGCAGATGGGGGAGCCCAGGGGATGGGCGAGAGCATGTTCCTCGGCGGGATCGGCAGCGATCGCAGCACGTCAGCCGTCTCTGTGTTCTCAGCGTTGTGCAGCATGACCAGAAAAGGAGGKTTTTTTTCACATGACAGGGAGCAGTGAGGGTGCTGGGTGGATCTTGATGAGTTTTTACGAGGAAGAAGAGAGTGTGCCTCTGCAGGCTGGGTAAAAAGTGGGGAGAATGGCAGTAAGGAGAGGAAGAGTTGCTGTTGGCTAGACATTTATGAGGGAATTTCAGTGAGATGTCCTGGGACTTTAGTTTGAAAATGGGGAACAGGCCTGAAGAAGAGAAGAGGGTTTGTGAATCAATGAGGATTGCTGGATTTGCATTAGATTACCCAAAGGTAAGGCTTAGGAGGAAGAGGAGGTAAGGCAGAGGAGGAAGGGTGCATATACAGGATGCAGCAAAGCTTAAGTTAACACTACCAGGCAATTACAAAATTATTGTATTGTAATAGTGGTTTTGTAAGGAAATTTTAAAGTGGACATGTAGATTCTGTAAGCAATAGAAAACTTGTTGGGGGGGAATCACTTAAAAGAGGTGGCTCCCACTCCTACACTGTGCTGAGGTAGACACGTCCAATTGTACCACACAAAGGTGATCGTGCAAGAGCCAAGTCCCCTTTTCCTGGTCTCCAGAGCCTTTCTGTGTTGCTTTCGCAAGTGGTGCTCATGTCAGTGCTGCTGCCTGTAGCCAGCTTCAGCATCAGGTTTCTATGACTGGTGTTACAGAGTCATTTTTACTGGTCCAGCTTGGAAGTGCTGTAGTATTGTAAAGAATCTGAGACAAGGTGTGAGGTGCAGCTGCTGGCCAGTAGTGTGATTTAGCAACCTAAGTGTGCTGACTACTGGAAAAAGAGTATGCACTAATACCAGGAGTGTGACCGAATCTGACCCTTTGGTTGAAAGGGGGTAACTATTACAAGCCCTGTAGACACACATGATGCTCAGTTCTGACAGTAGATTGAAATGGGTTAAACTGAGGTACATTTCATGGTGCTTTCTGGTCAAAGCAACTGAATTGCTTCAGCAGGTGATAAATTAGTTTGGAGACTTAGTGCAACATTTACTACAGTTTTCTTTCCATAGGATATCAACCTCTTAAACCTTTCCTACAAATCAATATTAACAGCTGTATAAGTTGCACATGTATTGAGAAGGTATTACCCACTGATGGATTTGTATTTGTTTTTGCCCCAGGAAATGCTTATAAYGTCTTTAAAAATGACAAACTATTTATTTTTTCAATTGCAATTGCTCTGTATCAGTAAATTATCTATTACTTTTTCAGTGCTTTACACTTTGACACACTAATGTATTTTATACATGAAATGAGGTTTCCTAGGAACTTCATTAAATATTTCTTACAAGAAGGGTTTTGTGTAGACCCATTATTGGCCTAAAATATATTGTCATCATTGTAAAGTTTTGGACATATTCTTGGAGTAGCTTAAATTGTCAAGCTGTGTTGGAGACTTGCAGTCTCTGGACTTAAGGAAGCTTTGGAAGGGAAGCCCGTCCTGGGGACAGAACCTACTTCCACAGATGTCAATGGAAACCTTTTCCCCTTGTTCTTTAACTTCATCTCCACCTTAAAGAAATGATATTGGCCTTGGCTGGCTCAATGGAATGATATGAAGTTAGTCTGCTTGGTATGTATGTTTGACTGCATCTGTTCGGTATCCTGTTCAGAGGGGTCCTGCAGGTTACAGGATCAGAGTTACAGTGGGTGATTTCAGCAGGCAGGACTGTATTTGTGATTTAGGCTAAATAAATTGGAGTGGTGGCAGTGATGAACAGGTGAAGGCTAACACCGCATAGATTCACTTTTTATGGTCCAGAGAGACTATTTTTTAGATCTCCCTTGGGTTGTATCACAGAGTCACAGAGTAGTTGGGGTTTGAAGGCACCTCTGGAGATTATCTGGTCCAACCCACCTGCTTAGGCAGGGTCAGCTAGAGCAGGTTGCCCAGGACTGTGTCCAGTTGGGTTTTGAGTATCTCCAAGGCTGGAGACCACAGCCTCTCTGGGCAACCTGTTCCAGTGTTCAGCCACCCTCACAGTGAAGTATTTTCTTGTGTTGAGGTAGAATTTCCTGTGTTTTAGTTTGTGCCCGTTAGCTCTTGTCCTGTCACTCTGAGAAGAGTCTGGTTCCATCTTCTTTACACTCTCCCATCACATGTTTGTACACATTGATTAGATCCCCTCTGAGCCTTCTCTTCTCCAGGCTGAACAGCCTCAACTCCCTCAGCCTCTCCTCATATGAGAGATGCTTCAGTCCCTTAATCTCCAGCCTATCAAGGTAGAAGCAGGRTCAAGTCTTCCCCTTTCCAAAATGTTTCCTTTGTGATTATTGATGTTACTTAGAAATTAACAGGGAAGCAATTAAGAATAAGGGATTTATTTCTTAAAAATATGTAAACCAGGTAACTCTTCAGGTATCTATGCAGGTGTGTTGCTCTTAGGGGAATATGCTGGGATTTTGTCTCTGTTTCTTCTTGAATTTTATGGCAGGGCTGACCCGACAGCCTTCACTTGCACTTAACTCTCCTGTAAAGGTCTCAGAAGTTATCTCAGGAGCATCCTCCTCTGAGCAGCACTGACTTGTCTGTATGACGTACTCCCTATTAGCAATCAGACCAGAAAAAAAAAAAAAAAGAGTCCTTTCCTCTAAGTTGGTTTTCCGTAAGAGGAGGAAAATTTTCAGGCACTAAATTTACTGTCACCTGTCAGCCAGAAGCTGCTTGTACATACTACTACCACATGACACTTCAGCTTGTTTCTGGTGGCCTTCAGCCTTCCTATTTACCTAAGGTTTGGAATGCAACTTTATAATATTGCCTGAGCAGCCCTATACATATACTCATCCTTGATAGATGCAGCATAAAGGTCAGCCTCTCAGAAAATGGAGAGAGAGACTTACAACCACAAAAAATCTTGGACACTGAAGTGCCAACCATTATATAGAAAATTACCAACATTTTTGAAGGACACAAGTCAGTCTGTGCTTCAGGAAACTTGAGTCCTAGCAGATGCATCATGGTGACAATTTGCTGTTTGTTTATAAATCTGTAGCCCTGTCGTTGAGGAGTAGATGAGGTCATGCTCTGACCCTTTGAGTCCTGGTGCAAATGGGCAGTGATATGCAGACAATAGAGGTGACTCAAGTTGCAGCTTGGCTGGTTGCTGCCTTCTGAAGTGCCAAATACATCCTAATCCCACAAAGTAATTGAAAACTGCTGGTAGTTAGCACCTTAAAGCATTGATAGTGGTCCTGGAGGGAGCTGTTTGTCCTTTGGAAGAGGTAATACAATGAGATCTTATCAATGGGATCTTACCTAGCTAGCCTTGCTTGTCTTTAACTGGAGGAGGAGAGGATTTTCAGATTCTTCTGCCATTATCAGTATTGGTTTGAAATCTATTCACTATCTCATTACCATAGCAAGGTAGTGAATGCCATTATTGCCCACCAAAGAGAAAATGATCCAGGCAAAATATTTTTGGAAGGGGAAAATAAAGAACTGATGCTCAGACATCTGCTTTGGGAGAACTGCTGTAACTCCGATCAGTAAGCCAAGAGGAACATACTTCATCAAGACAGTAATTCAKTTAGCAGCCTGACTGTATTTTACTAAAAGGAAAAGATCAAGAGAATCTTTTCCTCCTAAGCATCCTGAGAACCTAGATCTTTAATTTGCTGCAGTACCTTCTGCAGTCTGTTAGTCCTCTGAGTCTGAGGAACACTTGTCTTTTGTATTTCAGGTCTCCAGCGTCGCAGACTGATTCCTGCTCCGTTGCCGGATGCTGCCTCCCTAGGAAGAAAACCCAGTGTCACTGGCCAATGGGTTGATCTACCACCTTTGCCAGGCACTTTAAAAGAGCCCTTTGAAATTAAAGTTTATGAGATTGATGATGTGGAACGATTACAGCGACACAGACAAGAGGAAACTGAGGTCAGCACATATTTTACAAGAACTGTAGACAACTTAAATTACAGTATACAGGCAGAATCCTTGCTTGAATGCTGGAATGGTGTTCAGGAAATTGATTGCAATTAAAGCACTATAATTATTAATTTTACAATTCATATGTTGGGGTACCCKTAACACAGAAAATGAAAATGATTACTGTCTAAAATTAATTGTGTTTAACATGACTGATGGTGTGAATGGAAGTTACCAATGAATACATTATGAGAAGACTTTATAGTCTTAGCCTGCCTGGCTGATGAAACCTTACAGCCTCTCTCAACTGTAGGGTCATTAACTCTTTATGTAAATGGCAAGATTCTATTACATCAGGGATGCACTGAGTTTAATTTACTTGTAATTGGAAAACACTTCCACTAATTCTATTTTGGAGACCAGAATTCTATATTCTTCTGATGCCTTTTTCCTGTTTCTTTCATAATAGCCTTTCCAGGATGTTGAGAAGGTAGGAGTGCTTTTAAGAAAATAAAAATTCTTATGGCTTAGTATTAAATATAACTCATTATTATTAGGCTGTGTTTATCATTTGTGCTACTGGAAAAAAGAAATCCTCTACAAACAGTAGTAATTACAGAATGTACTAGAGATGTTTGTTAATTCAGTAAAATGCAACAAATGCTGAAGTGATGTGGCATGCTGTTCCTCTAGATTAGAATCCATTAATGTACACTTCAAATTAAAAAAAMCCCAACCAAACAAAACAACCCACCTGCTAACTCTTACAAGTAATGAGCTGGGATCAATTTKTGTCAGACTGTTGGAGGTCCGCTCATAACACGCAAATTCATGAAATTGTCTTTCTGTGTCTTAAAAGGGTCTGATGTATTTCCATACGAAGCTGAAGATACTAGAAAGGCGCCAGCAACGAATCAGAGAAGTAAAGGCAAAGCATGAATTTTTGAAGGAAGAGTTGGAAGAGACAAAGTGCAGGTTGATGATGGATCCAAATAAGTGGAAAGAAGATTGTAAGTGTTTTTACAAAATAGCAGTATTATCAGCATGTGACCAATTTTCAGCATGTGACCAGTCCCACTGACAAAGTTAAGCACTTGTTTAGATTATTGGCTAAACTGAGCTCTGTGACTGCATGAGCATTGCTGTGATACAGGATTTGCTTTCAATGCTGAGTAGTGCCAGAAATGAACAAAAAGCTCAACCAGAAGAGGAAGTCGAAACAATGCAGAGACTCACTGTGATTATTATTATTATTATTAAATATTTATATAACCTTTATAATCCACTACAGTGGATTTTCCTTCTTTCCAAAGAAGGAAAAAGTATTCCCTTGTGGATGTTACAGCTGGGAAACTGAGGCGTGAGATTTGTTCACAGACTGAGTGCTGTGCTTGACTGGAGTCTCTAAAAGTAGAGTTTTGCTTCTGCTGAACCCAGTGACAAAGCTCCTTAGTTCAACAGAAATGAAATTGTACTCCACATGATTTTCTCCCTTGTGATGAGACACAAGTTAAATTCGGCCGGTAGAATAATGTTTTATGGTGAGCTGTTTCTCTTACCCGCTTTTTTTTTGGCTGACAGTTGAAGTGGATCCTGATCTYGATAAGGAGTCACAGGAGTACCTGGAGGCACTGGAACAAGTGACAGAGGAACTGGAGCAGTGTGTTAATCTGTGCAAGTCGCATATCATGATAGTGACGTGTTTTGATATTGGAATAACAGACACGCAGGATGGAGTAAGGGAAGTGGAGGTTTGAAGAGAGATTTTCAAGGGACTGAAGGAAGTGAAGCTGAATCGTCTGACACGAAGAAGAAAAGAGAATAAGGAGCTAGAAAGTGAAGGAGGAAAAATGAAGACTAAAAAGCAACAATGAATGTTGTAGGAGAATGAAACAGCTGAGGGATGGGAATGTTCATAAATCATTTGGTGCCTCAATGTGACCTGAACTGTACAAAGATAAAAGGAAAAAATATTGCTTCTACCAGAGGGAAGTGAAGAAATTTAGTACAAACCAAGACTTTAAAAAACAAACAAACAAACAAACAATGGAAGTGCCTTTAAAGTTCATTTGATTTTCATTTTTGTATTTGGTGCTAGAATTAAAGCCAGCAAACCTAAGCAGACCACAAAATGTATTCCTATGAAATATTTTATACTGTATAGTGTATTTATGACTATATGTAAAAAACAAACAACATTGTAGCAAAAGCAATAAGTAAATTATGTTTTCATACCTGAACTTGCCTTCTTGTTTCATAGAAAAGCTGTTTTATGTAGCAGAATTAAAATTGTATTATAATTGTTTTCTTGGTTAGGATTCAAGATATTTTTATGAACATTTATCTATTGAAAAGTTGTATTATGGCATTTTGAGATGATTCTTTTACCTTCAGGTTTTGTATTATTACTTTTTCAGATCAAAATAAATGTTTGTTTTCCATTTTATATATACATATATAGATATATATTAACTGCTTACCTACTTCTTTGGTTACTAACCTCACCTATCACAAACCTGGTCTTCTTGGAGTCGTTAACTTAATGTGAGGAAGTCTACAAAGGGCACTGTGGTTTGTTTTGTTTTTTTTCCTCTCTGACTGCAGGAATTGAGAATTATGTTTATTACCAAAACCATAAAACAAGCAAAAAAAGAAACAAAAAGTTTTTGTAAATGTTAAGTTAGGTCCATATTTTTATATAGTTTTGACTATAAATATAGCATTTGCATTTTGAACTTTTAAGACAAATAGTATATCTTTTTACAGTTTTTCTAAGGAAGGCAAACCCTCAGGATCAAGTTTATACATGCTGCATGAGATTTGTGCTTTTTTGAAGGAGGCCACTTAAGTGTGGAACTATTGATAAACTGTTGCCAAACGAATACTTTTGAAAAGGTTTAATAGTGTATGTAATACCACATTTCATAATGAATCATATTTTCTGATCATCTTCCTTTTTATGGTTTTTTCAAATCCTTTGTACAAATATGTATTATAACAGCTTGCTTCAGTTTTTATCTGTGAATAAAAGATACATCTATTGTTATGATTGCTCCGTGCTACGTATGTGATTTTAATGCTCTGAAGAGAGAAGATGGCCTGTGGTACACAGTATTAAATGTCACATTATATTATTTCTTTGCCCAAGAGAGATAACTGTGAACTGAATTTTGACATTAGTCATAATAAACCAATCAGGAAAGAGAGACAAAACACCAAAGGGTAAAATAAATAGCAATGATAATACTTATATTCTCTTAGCACTTCACAGAGTTTACAGAAAAAGGACCTGAGGCTCAGATACTTGTTTTCCCTGATGGAACAAAGCAATTAAAAACGGGGTTACAAATACAAGAAAACTTTAGGAACTGGAATCAACCATCCATGGATAGGTCCATCATAACAAGCCAGCAGGTTCATTTCTCTTCGACACTGTTGCATTTGCTGTCTGGTTAAAAGGTATCTGTGCCCAGTCCTCATCTCCCACTGATGCCAGCTGCTGTAACTCCAGGCAGATTTAATGTAAAGCTGGTGCTTGTAATGGCATAATCTTGAGTATCTTCAAGCTATTTGGCTGAACAACCTGTAATATGTGATTTTTTCCACTCCCTCTTTCTCTCTTATGTGGCCCTTGCAGCATAGCATCCAAGCACCAAGAAAGTTCTCTCACCCTCACAAGAGTCTTGTGAGGMTGGAAACGCTTTTCTCCTCATTTTGCAGCTGGTGGTGTGGGAGAGTGAGAGCAATATTTTGATACTTACATATCTTCATGACTTTGTATATGTCACACATGAAATATGGCGCTGAACTGGGAAGTGAGCTGAATCCAGGTCATCTAACTCCAAATTCAGTTTTGCTACCTATTATTTAAAACATGCTGGATGAAATGGTGGTTCCTCTTGGAGACCATGGTAACAYTCACACAAAGTGGCTGCCACTCATTAAAGAGGCTTTTGTGCTCCAGAGACAGTGGATTTGGGTACCTTCCTGATGTTGTATCATCCTATTACCTCTGTCCTTTTAAGTCATCAGTGGAGAAACTTCAGGCATAAGGACTTGGGTTTTAGACAATGCTGTTTCTTCAGCTGTCCTTGTTTGGTCTTCTAATTGCGCCTCCTCAGAGTGAGGAGAGTTAAACACAGTCCTGCCCTCAGATGGCAAAACTGGTGATGAATCCTGCCGAGGGGAGCCATGTGATGATGCCTGCTTTATCTCTCTGTGGTTTGCCCCAGAAAGGGCACACCTCAGGTTGCTTATCAAGTATTGGTACTGCATTGGGTTGTATGCATGGGGATATGGTGTCTAGAATTTCTGTAGGACCCACCTGCTGATACCCTTGATTGCCACATATATTTATAAAGTTGTAAATGCCTGTTTTATTTTTTGTGTGTGTGTAAAGTCACAGATAATTCAATTCTTCCAAAGAGAAACTAACCCATGTAGCGATTCAATACATTGTGAGGTTTTTTTTTCAGAGCAAGGGTCAGATAAATAAATACAATTAAAATAAAAAAGGCAGCAGAGTGCTGAGAGACAAGTATGTGTTAGTAAAGGGGAAAACCTCCAAACAAGAGAAGGCCAAATGCATTCAGGGGGAGCTCTGCATTTGGCAGATGAAGTTACCTGGACAGGAATGGTGAAARGGCTGCAGCTGGGCTGCTGGGCTTGCCTTGTCTGGTGGGGAGCTGGGTTTGGTGCTGGTGCTGGTGCTATGGGACTGTCCCTTAGAAGTACATGTCTTAATGGGGCTGCTGCAAGGTGGGTTCTGCAAAGGACCTGTGGTAGGCTCTGACCCCTGGGCACAGCAGGGCTGTATAGTCTGTGAATCCCTCTTGAATGGACACAAGGGTTTTTGTTTCCCTTTTTTTGCCAGCCACTTCAGCCTCTTCTCAAAGGTCTTAGTTATGTCCCCCTCCTGGCAATATTAAAAGCCTGTAAAATAAAAATCAAGCCACTAATTGCCCACCCCGCATTATATAAACATGACAACTTGTTTAAATGCTCAGCTATATAGTGTTTATTGATCAGTCCTGCACTGTATGATACTTTCTCCTTAATTTTTAACTATGGTTATGTTTTCCACAAAGTAGCAGAAGAGACATTTCAGGGCTGCTTGGTTCCATGTCTACATGGCACTAGCATACAAATTAAATGCATTTAGCCTCTGGTTCAGTGACACAAACAAGCCAGGGATGCAAATAAGGTGAGGCACTGGTGGATGAAATAGCAGACTTCTCCCTATGCAAATTCTATTCTTTATCTGTAGTTGTGGAGAGTAAGTTATCTTCCATATCTCAAGAGAAGTTCTCAGATCTTGTAATTCTCCTTTTTTAGTTACTTTTGCAGTTGTATCCAGTTAAAATTTATACAAATGTATGCTTAGCATATGATTCAAGTCTGTTTTGCCAAAGACTTAATTATATAAACTTACAAGTGATAATTGCAAAATGAGGCTGGATGCTTTATTTCATTAATTTTCCACTGAGATTTAATGATTTAAGAGAGCCATTAAATAGTACACTTGAAGAACCGATGTTTTTCTATTTGTTACAGTATCAAATAAAACCTTAGAAATCTACCAGTCCTGGAGCACTGTGAGTTCCTTTTTGCGGGGCTAATTCACACTAGAAAGGCCTCCATTTCTCCATATGCCCCAAAGGGCTCCTTCCCTCCCTTGGCTGCAGATCTTCCCATGAAATTTCTTCCTCCTCCTTACTGGGGGAACACTTTCTGGCTCCCTTGGGGACCCAAGCCACTGAGCAGGCTCACATTACGCTTAGCTCTCAGCAACAAGACTGGGTCCCCTCAAAAGTGCCCTAGATTCTGGAGATAGCCTCCAAGCTTAGTTTTGGATCTTCCCACCCAACAGTCATGGGCTCATAAATAAAACTACTCCTGGGAGCTGTCAGAATTTGCAGGCTTGGACGGACAAACAAGTCAGTAGTCACTCCTGTAGCTGCGTTGTTGCTAACCATGTACTAAGCAGTGTACATCTRTGGGGACCTTGGTTCAAGTCTTTGGAAAGGCAGTTGTTACAAATAGGTTTGCTATAGAGCAATCTTACAGTGCGTATACAAAACTCATTTAATGTATGTGTAAAATCTTTTTCCTTGCAGTGCTTCTGGTCTAACCAGTTCCAGCTACGGTATTTCTAGGACACTCTGAACTGCAGTATTGAAACATCAGCACTAATAGAGAATGCAATAGAAATATGAGATTATTTGTTCTTTTCTCAGCATGTGGAAAGCGTTTCATTTATTTCTATTTCAAGATGCTCATATATTTTGTTCCTAGTTATAAACCCATGTTTTCCAGTCACTTGCATTTTATTTTTAAAGTTATGTGCAGAACATAATTCCACAGGCAGCTGTTCTATATTGTGGCTATAGGCAGGGTTTAAGGCAAAAAATGTTAGCTATAAGATGACCTCTGTATCAGATGTCCAAGTTGGCAGAARTGGACACAGATTAAAAACATGGTGGTGTATATGGGCCCAAACTTGCTAGACCATTTAAGCACCTGCTTAAACAAGTGAGTAAATCTGGTTTATATCCAGCAAAACATTCCAATTTTGGCTTATATCCCACTGACTTGGATTTTGGTGTAAACTGCTTTAGCAGTGGTTCAGTGGAGTTATGCTGACTTTCACCAGATGAAGATCCTGCTCAAAAAATTTTATCAGTGGTCTTTGGAACAAAAAAAAGAATAAGTCTGTTGATGTGCAATGATATCATGAGTGCAAATTAGAAAGCAGAAACTGGCTCCCAGGCTGCTCCCATATGTAGCATCTCATGGCTTCATGCAGAATTTGACTTATAGAAAGCTGTTTGTAAGATACATAGAGTGAGACATAACTCTTGACAGTGTAGATGTTCAGCGAGATTTATTATCAGACCTGCAGGGGACTGCCTGATGATAGGGTGTGTATGGCACCACCGTAACTTTACAACAGCTTACTTAGGAACACATTATTTCACTTATCATTTCTTAGGACTCTTCCCACAAGCCGAGGGATCTGCAGGAGCATGGTGGTGAGGAGGTGAATCCTTCAGAGCAACCCACATGGGGACTCTGGGTGACGTGCACTTCCCCAGCAGCCTGTTTTTCCCTGCCTTTTCTAGATCTGTTGCTTCTGACTGTTGCATTCAGCTTGAAACAGGATATTCCTGGGCATATTCCTGCAGCTCCCAGATGGGTGGGATGGGCAGCATTCCCTTGGCTGCAGCTCACTGGGGGACAGACAGTAAAGAGATGCTTATATATGAAACAGCCATTCCAAGTAACATTTCTACCTGGTCTCCACTGTATCGACACCGATTTACTAACTTAATTCGCTCTGCTGTACACTTTAGGTTGATGTGTGCTATGAAGATTAGGATCTTCCTCAAATCCCTCTGGTAAGGAGCTCCCTCTCTGCTGGCTTTCATTCTGCTGATTTGGCTTTGAAATGGGCAGCCCAGATCCTGGCATGGACCCATACAGCTTCATTCTGCAAAGGTTTTGCTTTTTTTTTTTTTTTTTTTTTTTAATTAATTTAGTGTAACCATTTCCATGGGAGCTTCCTATCAGGTCTGGCAAAGGAACGCAGCAGCTCGCACTGTGCTGCCTCGTCTCCCTGGGATGGCTAATGCAGCTCGGCCCGACTTTTGAAAACACAAGCCTGTCTTTTACTGGGACTAAACAGAGATTGGCTGTCGACTTCAGTAAGGGAAGAAGCAGTCGTTAGCTAACTTCTGGCAGGGCTGATGTTACTGCAGTCTGTGTATTAAGTGGCCATCAGGGGCAAAGCCTTCAGTCCCAGGTAGGTGAAACACCAGGTTCATGCCTCCGCGTTATTGGCCTCTCCTACCCGAGGACACCGGATCRCCTCTGATTCTGCCCTTTGGAGCATCAGGGACCTAATCAAGCCTGCAGAGCTCTTGCCACCGCTCACGTGACTGGATTTAAAACACTTTTTAATTGATCTGACCTTGTACGGGAACTACCGGTAGTGTCCTAATGTGCCACTCTCTGGGAGGCACATGCAATGCTCCGGGGCACAGGCAGCAGAGGAATAAGCAGACATTTTAGAGTTTGGCCTTTGACTGGAAAAACTGACTTTTAAACACTGGCTGACCTAGAGCTCTGCCTGCATCTGTACCARTGACACTCCATTTGTCAGCACCTGGCACAGATATACCTACAAACGTCTCTTGTTTTGAAGGGTGCCACTCATTCCRTTGTACATTACCATTTAAATGAGTTACATTTGTACCTAAAGGCTTCAGTCTCACGGGGCTAAGTGCTGTACAAACACAATTTTTTTAGTTTAAATAGGGTATGAAGGGGAAGGACAAAGTGTGTTTCCCTCCAAACTGTGCGTGTAACAGTTCTTAAAAATATGTCTCTCACCACGTCCTTTACTCAGTGCTGAGGAAACCCTTCAGACCTGGCAGCTCAAACACTGCAGACAGGCTCCCGTCGGTTGCCATTTTCAAACCGCTCGGTTTTCAAAGTGAAGAAATGTTATTTATCTCAGCAGCAGGAAATAAGAGAAAACAAAGCTTTCCCTTCAGCTTTTTGGGACAGAAACAGAAAGAGAAAAATGTAGTAACATATACTCATAAAGAAAGAAAATGCCAGAGGCCAGACTGCATTTCTTTGCAAAAGCTGTGTACCTACTGGGCAGATATAAAGGGGTGGCAAGGACCTAGGGCAGCCATGTGCTGTCCCCCCAACACTGGTTATATCCTTGGTCACATCAATGTTCAGCCTCCTCCCGACTGAATCCTTTGCAAATCCTACGTGTAGCTTTGATGCAGTAATTTTATAACATGCTTTGCAAATTCAGGGTTTCCCTGTTCTCGCCTTTTCCCAATTCTTAGTTTGCTTTTGGGCATCTTCTGTTCTTCTTGCTGTGACTTCTTTGGGTGTCTCTCTTGGACTCTGGTCTGCTCTTTGATATCTAAAGKGGTGTTACCTTTTCTTCCAGTTGTACTGCTAGTATTTTATACAATATTGCTATATATAATATTGCCAGTATTCCAGCTGTAAACGCACTTCACCATTAGGTGCTGTGCAGATTTTAAGTATAAGCTAGCCCCTGCCAGGAAAGCATACAGTAAAGAAGGCAAGGGTTGGCTGGTAAAGGAAAGAAGTCTTGGAGGTGGAAAAACTGGGAATGGAGTTCACCTCTAGGACTCAAACACTCGGCTGTGATGAGGCCAGTGGTTATGTTTAGAATCAGCCCAGCAGTGACAATAGGCACAGCAGACACATATACTAGTGATCTTCAGGTATTATGGGTTGGAATTTCTTTGCYTGAAGTCCACTGAGCTATGCTTGTATTTGAATTGCATTTGAGAACTGCTCAGAGTTTTGTGCCATACTCTCATTACGCTGTTGGGTGTAGACATTAAGTTATAATGATTACTAAATCCAAATTAAAAAGATCAAAGCTTGAACTGTTAGGATTTTTTTTTTAGATATTTTAAAGCAACTGCTGAATAATGCATATGCACCACATATTCTCCAAAGAGCTCCAGCAAGACAGCTACTCATTGGTATGGGATTTCTCTGGAACATATCCAGTAACCTGCTGAATGAAGAGTGTTGAATGTGGAAACCTACTGCTTTTCTTGGTTTACATGTTCAGAGCTTATTAAATTGCTTTATCAAGCCACTCTTTGCAAAAAAAAAAAAAAAAAAAAAAAAAAAAGCAATGGAGCATCAAACTAAGCTCCAGTATATTCCTGGGGTGCCCTGGACCTCTCTTCAGAAGTCTGATGACTTTGGAAACATTTATCTTCTTCAGTCAGGGTGATGAAGCTACTTAATGGGGTTGTCATTGATAGCCACCTGATTGAACACAAACCAAGTTCTGAAACAGAACACCTTTTTCCTCTTCCTTTTCCTTTAAAGTCAGAAAATACTGGAAACTATTTGGACTAACTGTGTCAGGAGAGATTTCCAGATGTATTGACAACACACTGGCTGGTTTGCCATAGAGACTGAAGATCCCTTTTCAGATATATAAATTGTAAATGCAAGTTGGAGAGTTGCATACTCCCTGCCTCCAGCACAGATGTTATGGATATGACATTTGAGCCTTTGATGCCATGAAATTACTTAATATAATAGATATGTCTGTATCTGTTGGGAATATGGCCAGGGATTTCATCTTTCTGTGTACCAGACTGTTCCACACCAGTCTTCCTCCCTGCACACAGGAATGCAGCAGTGCAGTCCCTGCCCTCCAAGGCCCGTCCCCATTAGCAGTGTTAATAATCCAGTTGAAAAGAAGCATAGCACGCTGACAGCACCATATGCAAACTAACTGGGAACGTTTGATAATGCTAACGTCCTGCCTTCCCTTCTCTCCCTTAGGAAAATGTGTATCCACTGTCACGTACTGCAAAAACCTCTCTCTGCCCCTTGTATATATGTGGCAGCTAGTTAATAATTTTCTAGCTGATGGTAAATGAGATCACATAGGGCTGCTACCAGGCTCTCTAGGACCCATACAAGTTGTTGCATGCATTTCAAGTGGCTTCCACTGTGTTGCTGTTTGCATAGAGCTCCTGATACTTCACAGGGTGTGATTTAACTGTAATCTCCCACAGCAACAGGCTTCACAGACAGTAGTTTTATTATTTGCATGTAAGCTTAAAATGTGGCAATACTTTAACAAAGGCAGGGTGGCTTTGTATTTACAAATGTGTTGCATCAGCCTTGCATTTGTTGTGCTATCCTTGCATCAGAGGGAATTACTGATGTGTTTTGCCAGCCTGCAGTGCATTGGCACATACCCATCTAAGGGACCTGTTGCTGCTTTTTATTTATGGAGTGTGTGCTTGTAGGCTGAGGAGAGGGTCAGTGCATGACTGCGTAGCTTCACTGGTTGGTGGAAGCATTTGTGGTAACTAGACTATGATTCAAGTTCTCCTGGTAGGTCCMAGTCTTTGGAAAGTCCCAGGCCTAGTTTAAACAATGTCACTGATTTCAGCGCCAGTGTGGCAGGGCCCTGTAGGTCACCTGGAACCTTTCCAATTTTTGTTCTTACTGCACTGCAGTTGCTGTACTCGTACCTTAAGTTTTAAACAGCTTGATGTCAAAATGGGTGTTTCGTTAGCATTAATATGTATCAGATTGCAATCACTCTCATTGCCCAGAGGGAGGTGAGACCCATGAAGAAATAACAGACTTCACCGTGCATTTGGAGCACGGAGTGAAAAGGCTGTAGTCGTATGCAGCTCTTCTGCATTAGCAGAGAAAGCAGTAGGGGCGTGTGGAATGACCCAGAAACGTATTGCAGCCAGTTTGAGACAGCCCTGGCAGTGTGCTGGTGACTCACCACACCTACCAATCCAACAAGAGCTGGAGATTTGCTCTGTGTAAAGACAAATTGCTCTTTTTATTTGCTTTATGTTGATTTTTGCCTTTTCTAAGATTTGCCATGAACCAAGGACAGCAGTAAGCTTTTCGTATCTTAGCAAACTTTTTTTCAATTTTGTCCAGACTTGAACTTGTTCAGAGGCCTTTGAATAGAGACACAGTAACAGTTTGCTTTTTATATTGGGTGTTTCAGACATGTTCTGACTGCATCATAAAACAATGATAGGAAAATTGCAGGACAACTCTAACAGAAGAGAACCTGTGGCTATTAATCATCTCTGAGTTTACTGTTCTTACTTAGATCAGTACCATTCCCACACACTGCAGTATTAGAATATATTAATGCAAGAGAGCTTTGTCCCATGGTTTGGACTTCAGGTTGTGCATGGTATCTGGCAGTGGAAACAAAGAAGCCTGATTTCTTACCCTTTTATAAACACCTTCCCTCCATCCCGTCCTACTAAACCCAAGCTCCTGACACCTTCCTTATGACAACCTTGGCAGATGAAAGACAACATGGGCTGTGTCTAGTGCAGAGCTATTCAGGTGCTGGCTGGCTGTCCAATGCCACCAAAGGGACTGCACAATGCATGAGCTGTGCTCGCCTTTTGCTTGGTGGAAGAGCTAATTTCCTCCTCTATCTCACCGCCAGTTTTCATGAAACCCTCTGGGAATGTAATTATCACTGAGATTTCTGCCCCTTGCCAGATTTGTTTGATGTTGGCCAATGCTCTCCAAGTTGCGAGGGATAAGGGGGAGAGTGGTGAGAGGTACTGTGCTGTTGAATAAAAATGGTTCAGCAGTTAGAGAAGTTCCTATGTGCAGTATGAATCTAAATAATTTGCTTTTAAAGCTCAGCATATCATTAAAAGAGAAAAATATGTAATGAGGCTACATACTCCTGAGAGTGATTCAGGGACTTCTAGCCCTAAACCTGAGGTCGTCTTCTGTAATGAGATACATCTGATAGGGATTTACTTCTCAGTAAATAACTCCTTTCACTGCTTCTGGGAATGAATTGAAAGTAATTGAGAAGAGAGAATATTGGTACAGCTGGTAGATCTATGTTCAGTAGGGCTAGAAAAGCTGAAAATAACTCTGCCACAGAATTTGCTTATGAGGATTTCTTATAGCTCCAGATCCTGGTTACAGATTACCTCAGTGCAGATCTAGAGAAAGTACACTCAAGTGAATTTAGTTTGTCTAAACTTACACCAGCACTGATGAAAATGTGATCTGGATTGTGGCACCTGTGTTTGGAAAGGGTGCTTACACTCTGGCTTAACTTACCACTATGCTTCAGCAAGCACTTTGCTAATTTACRGGCTTCATGCCCCTTATTGAATGGTAGTGAATTAAGGGGAGGTGAAAACAATTCTAGCACATTTCTTCAGCTGCTGGCAATGGATGTAACTCCATTGTCCTTAATAAGGAGTGCTAATTTTACACCTGTTAAGGACTTGATAAAGAGCAGTGCGGCAGTGCTGTGCCTTCTGGGGTAGATAATGAGCTATTTTGTGCCTCTGAGTCCCTGCTTTCTCACTTGCTGGCTAGAGCCTTATGAGAGCGAGATGTGGGTTTTATTTACTGTCTGGCGTGCTATATTAGTCTTCTACCTCTTCTGTGCTGCTAGTGGCCATATGGGTGACTCTTCTGGGAACCTGCAAGCATTGTATTTTGACGTACACTCCTATGTAAATGAACTGAATGGCTTTCTTGACCTGTGTGACAATGCGAGGAGAACATTTAAAATTKTCTTGGCTCGTATGTACCTTTGTCTCTTGAAGTGAGGCCAGCCATGTCTTAGCTCTGGAGGAGTTTTAGTCAGAATTTTTTGAAGTCATTAATTGTAGAGGCCATCTGCTGCAGGGGGAGGGCTGGAAAATGCTAGGTATTGTCTTAAGTGTGTGTAATCCAATTTTTTTTTTTTTTTTTTTTTTTTTTTTGGTGAATGCAGCGTTTAATCACCAGGCTTGCAAAGTGAGGCATCTGTTTCTGAATTTAAGTAGCTGAGACTAATCAGACTAATTCAAGTTTTTCTGCAGTAGACTTAACTGATCAACCTAATTTCTTTGCAAAAAAGGAATAATTGTTTATTTATGTTAGCTTTTGCAGAAAGGAAGATGTTGAGTCTTTTAATCATTTTATGTGGTAATCTACACTTGAAAGTTGATGTAAAAATTGTTTACAAAATACACCTGTTCTCATTTGTTGCTACTTCAAAGCCTGTATTGTGCTAAAGGGAGGAGAAAAAGTGCTGATGTGTGTATTTCCTACTAGCGTTGTCTGTTCTCATCAAAGTGCAAAAAGTTATTTTAGTTCAAAATACAGCTTAGCCTGGAGTGGATGTTAATTTTCCTAGTGCAAATTGTAAGTCTGAACTGAGGCATTTAGTCTGAGAAGGCACTTTCAGTTAAATTGTTTCTTATGTTTTTCTGGTGTGCTAAAATACCTGACAGTTCCAGAGCTGCGCATTCTGCTGCAAAGAGAAGTTATTGGAATTTATATTTATGGTGCAAGGTGCCTAGTACTCAAATCTATTTTACAAACATCAGTTGTTAAACAGCACCAAGACTTATGAAGCAAGTGAATATTAGAAGAGTGCTATTGATAGGTAAACTGAGACACAGAGAAGGTACTCAAGTGAGTGAGGCTAATAAGTAGGAGATTCAGCTCCCTCCTCTTTAACCTGGCTATTAGAAAATACTCCTCAGTCTAACATTGCCCAAACATGTTGAATCAAATGTGTAACTATTTACAGGACAAAAATGAGCTTCTGAGAAACGGATGCTCATCCTGTCACTGTAAAACTAGCAAATCTGAGTTCTGCTAAACTTGCCTCAGGTAGGAGTTTGCTGCTATTTTTAAAATTGGATATTGTCACATTCCTGGGGAAAGCTGATGTGGACTAACCGATTCATTTTATTATACACACACAGACATACATTCAGGCAGAAAACTGTGGTAACGACAAAATTGCTTTGCTTTGTGAACTTGTTAAAATAAGGTCTTTTATTTGCTGGTGTTGAAAGCTGGAACAAGTCTTCTTTATAGCTCTAGATAAACCCTGACATTTCACATAGGCCCCAACCTTGGGCAGATTATTAACCCTTGAGTGAAGTTGCCCTTGACTTCAGCCTAATACATATGGTGAAAGTTATTCATATACTTAAGTCTTTATCTTGATTATCATTTGCCTGCTTTATTAGGGAGCTATTTCATGTGCCAAAGGCACAAACTCTAGCAAGGGCCTGTGGGGCCATACCTTTTTCTTAAAAGGTACGACCTTCTTTCTGTTGTTCTTTTAATGGTACCATAAAAAGGGAGGAAACTATACTATTGAGCATAGTAATGAAATAATGCTCATTGTCTGATAAATCTTTAGTGGAAAATAACCAAGGGAAACTGGTAAAGTAAGTTGGTGAGAGTTAACTTACAAAAATCTGGCATTACACAAAGTAGGAAGCACATTACAAATTCTAACTCATTTTATTTCACTTAGTTAATATTTTGCAGAGTGTTTGCATGTATAGTGCTGATCAGTATTAAGATCTAGTCCATCTATTTTTTTTAACCAGGTAAATAAAACAATATCCTCCAAATTGCATTTAAGAATAGATGTTCATCTTGACTTCATCTGTTATTATGAATGTTTGTTACAACTGTTCCCCCTCCTTTCCTTTCATGGGAACCAAGCCATTCCAGGCATGCTATATATTCCTCTCTTACAAAGACAGTAGCATAAAGTTTATAGGATGTTTCAGATGTTTCTAAACTCCCAAAAGAAACTCTAGCACAAGTAACTTCATTGGTATTACTTTTATACACCCTCTCTACTAGTTCCTTTCTATAATGTAACCAGGGTAGCACTTTGCTACCACTGCTGTGGGAGAATAAGGTATCTTGGCATTAAAGGTGTTATTGCAGGGAGACATTTAGAACCAAAGCTAAATTTCAGCACTTAGAGGTAAGTACAGGGATAGACTTGGACATAGTCATGATGCTTTATTGTGGTCTGTCCATCTGTAAGTGATAGTAAGCTCAGTGGTGGTCTTAACTGAGATGCTAACTATAATGGCCAAGCAGGGATGACTCACTRGCTTAGCATGGATGTGGTTCAATGCACTTTAGGACTCTTCGCTTACTGTGGTGCCTCATACACAGTGTATCAGGAATGGGACAAGCATGAACTTATTTTTCCCATTCTGCCAGCTAAGGAGGTATTTTAGGCCTATTTTACATCTCTTCTGCTGAGGTGTGAAGATGGTAACTACCTAGAACACCACTTGAAAGCGTACACAATGTGGAGTGTAGCTAGTAACCCTCAGTGTCTGAATGTAAGATTTTGTTTTGCCAAAGGGAAGGAGACTCCAGTTTTTGTACTGTCAAAAAGACTTTAACCTTTTGAAAAGGTCATTAAATGCAGAAGTCTGAAAATTAAGTTCAGTTACTACATGTGTTTGCTGCTGCCCTCAGGAAGGTGATCTGCGCTGTTTTTTGTTCTGTTTTGCTTTTTTCTGAAGTACTGAGCAGGTCCCATTGAAGACAGTGGAGTTTCCACTGCTAGAGGAAGGCTTTGTGGAGGCATGTGGATGAAACTACACAGACCGATTGGACATTCAACTAACTTGAAATTTTCTGCCTTAAAAAGCAGTAGTGGGCTTGCGCCAGTAACAGCTAATGGGAGCACAGTCTGTTTTGTTGTTATCTAATTGCAGTCTCTGCTGTGACCATGGTTCATACTGGAATGTGGATATGAACAGGAATTTCAAACAGGCAGGACCCTTTCCACCCTCAGCAAGAATCTGATGCTACTATCCTTCCTGAGAAAGAGGCCAAATCATTGTATTCTCCTTAACTCAGCAGCCTGCAAGAGCACAGGATAAGAAGCTTTTCTCACTCTGAATAAATTATGACGTGTTTTGAAAGTCAGCTCTGTCTAAAATTGCTATTTCATATCTATTTTCTGGTATACAGCCACTTGCTGAAAAGTAACAGCTTTTGTGACACAAAGTATGAGAATGTCTAGTAAGAGCTTGTAATGTAGTCCTCATCCTGCTTCAATACTGATTTAATAATCTTTTGGGGCCCAGTTGTGATCTCTGACCCAGAGCTGCCAAGATTGGAATAATTTTGGTGTATGAGAGCAGAAGCAGTTTTACACTGAAAATTCTTGTCCTGCTGAGATTTTTGCAGTCTCTCTTAAAGCAAGTTAAGGCTGCTATGTATCTCTAAAAGAGATGAGCTTAAATAGAATTTAAAAGAAAGTGAAGTGTTCTAGCCTTGCACACCTTATTCAGCCTGATTCATCTGCAAATACCTGAAGTAAGTATCTGTACCCAAACTTGTTATTTCTGATAAAATTACTTTTTTCATCTTGGTTGTATTAGCTTTCAGTTAACCCCATGAAGGGTTAACTATGGCAGCCATCCAAGCCAAGAGGCAGCAAAGGCTGGCTAAATGTGGGAAGGTCTATATCCAAGAGGAGTGGTTGCTGACTTCTGTTAGTCTAGAATTTTCTAGACTTATTAGTGGACCATTCTGTGTCTGAGAAATGATATTAGGCAATGCGAATGACCTTGCTTTTTGAGTGCTTGCAATAAAGAGGTAATGCAAAATGTGTGGCCATTCAGATTTCTGAGGGTTTCAGGTCTGTTGACCCAAAAGCTTTAGGAGCCATAGTGCTAGCTAGGCCATACATGGAAAATAGCGTCCTGTGACTGTGCTAGTGCTTAATCATAGGGAAGCTTCTTACAAGGGGGGTCCTATGGCTATAGCTGGGAGAGCTGATATTTTTACCTTCAGCTTCTGTTACTTCCCTGGTTTATGGAGCCATATGTACAGCCAAATTGCAGAGGACGTCAGCTGGCTCTTCTATAAAGATCAGTCCTACAGATACTGCTCTATTAGCCAAATACAGTATTGGATGGAAGCATGTGGGAGATAGTTTTTCCACCCTTTAAAGCTCTTCAGTACTTCAAAGTTTCTCCTAATTGTTCCTGAATGACACCAGAAAGCTGTTGGCTTATTTTTGGTCTGGAAAGATAAGGAGACTCCTGAAAATAAGTCAGTAGTGTGGGATGTGAAATAATACTTTCAAATTTGTTAGACCTGATTCATGAAAAAGACTTGATTTTGAGTTTGTTTTTTCTACCTGTGCTAAGCCAATGGCCTATTTGGTTACCCCTATATATTATTTATGCAAAGTGTAACATCTCTGAAATGAGGGGCTGAGGGAAAGAAACCTCTCAGACCATCAAAAGTGTAGTGCTCCATTTAGGTAGCTCAGGGGACTAAGAATAATCTGGCTTTTCTGGATCTGTTTTTCTGTTAACCAGAAGCTTCACTCTGGCAGAGAAGGAAAACTTTCTGTATCCTTTTCAGCTTGACGTTCCCAAAGAAGTTTTAGCTTTGACAGATTGATATTTTCCAATGGAAAATGGGAAAAGGGTTTGCTGAAGGAAAAATTCCCAGGCTGCTCTAACCTAGGTATCTTTTCATAAATCTAGTACAGTACCCTGCCCTGTGTCTGCAACAGCTAAGGCTCATGAGGCTTTTTTCTTCTCATATACTTGTGTTCGCATGCCATAGATTAAGATCCCGGTATTCAGGGTGTTGCAACACCCACATACTTGCATACTTGATTACAACATGTGGTAGAGTACATGATGCAGAACATGTGCCCTTTGCCCCATGTTTTGCTATGTCCATTGCTGATTAAAGCTGCCCCTTCACTACCAGTTCAAGTCTACAAAGGTTAGAGTGCTGCACGCATGCTTAAAGCCAAGACTGCTTCTGTTTCATTTTATGCAGGTTAATTCATTCCAATGTTTCGGCCAAATTGTTATCCCAGGCATTTGTGATCCTTCCCATGTAGAGCTTAGATGCTGAACTCTTAGTGAAAAGCAAAACCTACATTCAAATGCTGGGTTGATTTAAAACACCCTGGTTTGAGGAGTGTTCCCTGATATTTTTGCTATGCTTCTAGTTGCCTTTTTGGGTACCATCAGTTACTGGAAGATGCTTTTTTCCTCTCTAGACTGCTGCTGCTCTCTACCTGGCTGATACTACCTTTATATGGGCACACCTGTTGCATTTGGACTCATCTAGGAGTGCCAGTGGCTCTGGGGGATTGACCTTAATCTTTTTTTCTAGGGATGCTGAGTGTCTGTTAGGGACTAAAGGGAAGCAGAGATGGCCTTGAGACCTTAAGGCATTCCTTATGCTGGAATAATTCTGGCATTAAGTGGAGAAGCACCCTAGAAGGACCCTAACTTGTCTCTCTGCTTGAAAGCTTTGAGGGCAGGTAAAGCAACTGGGGAAGTATTGGGACTTGGGGACACTCAGTCATGTCTCCATCCTTGAACACAGACACCATCTTCAGTTTTCCCTTTACAGGAGAAGTGTAGATGCTTAAGCTGTGTACTTGGTGGAGGTAAAGCAGCACGGATTTACTGAAGTCAGACTAACACTGCCTCTGAAGGATCTTGCCTTCCAGCTTTAGGTCTTTGCATCACTTTGAGCAAAACAGGTGTGCTTTCATCTAAAAGATACTGCATCCTCTGTGGAGCCTCAATGATGAGCAAAGAGGAATCTTTCCACTTAAATAACTATAATTTATATTGATGATGTTAATATGCTCAATTCTAAACCACTTCCATCTCTCAGAAGGATCTTAATACATCCTTGAGTCTTGGGAGGAACAGCATTTCATCTGAATGTAGAAGATGGATGTAGATGTCATGGGGTCTTTAATTTTCACTCTTTAGATTCATTCTCCCTTTTTCTGATTAATTTCTCTATGGGGTGTCTGCCTTTTACATCATGGCAAATGGAGTGCCAGGGGGAGAGAGATGTAATGTTTTATTAGCAGCCTCTGTTTAATGTAACTGTGCTAGTCCTGTGAACTAAATATGCTATCAAATGTAATTCCCCTGTGATGAACAGACCTACTGATACTTACTTGGAGAGCTGTAGAAGAACATATATAGACTATAGGGGAAAGCTTGAAAGGCTGAATCTTCTCTGTGCCCTTTTTTCCCAAGTCTGGCCTGAGGGTCTTTTCTGTTAATTTTAAGATTTTGCTTTATAGTGGAGAAGGAAAGAGATTTCAATATATAGTAAAACATTACAGCATTTGATAGCTGATTGAATGAAAAGGTTGAAGCTAACACTTACGAATTGTGTTGCAGTGGCCCTAGCAACATCTCAAAGGATGAAACCAACACTGTATATTAGAAACCCGTATGTATATGATACATATACATCTAAACTTGCTTCAGAAGAGACTGTAGAATAAGTCTATTGAAGCATAGTACTGAAAGGATTATGAAGCCAAAGCCTATATCGCTCCATTATCTCTCCCCTTTTCCATCCTGAATTGCATAAAATTGAGATCCAAATTGCTGCTTCTGTAAATGGCAAGTCATTGTGTCTCCCCCAGTTAGTGTGAGATTAGATAGTGTTATTTGCTGACTCTGTGGCATGATTTACCCCTTCTGCTGTGTAATGATGGAAGTTAGTGATATGGTGAACTTCATGATGGTGCAGTGAGTCTTCACGCAGCTGGAGCTGCTAGTGCAGCACAACTTCTCCGCATGCAGTGTGCATTGTCACCGGTGCTGAAGCACTTTGGGATGAGTACTTGTCCTGTAGCTTCTCTCCCCTTTACTGGGAGAGGTTAGTCAATCCTGTGGGTGTTTTCAGGCCGAATAGTCTATGTTCCTACCTTGGACATCACAGGAACGTCTTTGCAATGACTATGCTGGGAACCAGGGTCTGGCAACCCTGCAGAGTAAATGGTTCTAATCTTTTGCTCTGTTACTTGCTAAAACTTTGGTGTGGTTGCTTTGGGCCTCTCTAGGAGGATGAGCATAGCATGTGTTAATTTTTTTTAGCTAACTGTAGCTAATATTTTTGAGAAGGGGGTGCTGTATCTGCTCTGGAGTACAGTGCATTGATTCAAATATGGAGAGGCAGTGTGGAGCTGCTGCCAGGAGTGTTTGCAGAAAGGTATGTGAAGCACCTGTCTTCTGTCCAGAAGGGTATTAGAAACAATATTTGCCTGACTAAGGGGGCAGCAGGAGTGAAACCTGCTACAGTTGGCCTGGGACAGCAGAATTGGCAATATATGTGTGTTCTCTGTACACTACTGGCTATGAACTGTAAGTAATTGCACCATGTTTGCTATGCAATTATGTAGATTGTCTGTAGTATAATCTAGTCTGGTGTACGTTGTTTTGGTGCGTTTGTGTGTTCAGTGAAACATGCACTGTGCTTGAATAATAATTACTTACTGATGATTTCTTATCCAAGTGTCTTTATAGTTTGGTATGCCAAAAGATACAAGACCACTGAGTCTGAGCATGCCCAATGGATTGCAGCAAAAGCTTGAAAAATGCAGTACAAAGTGTCGCTTCTGGGTAACTGGGTCAAACAGTGGTGCTGTGCTTTAACATTTATCAGGATTAATTTCAAAGGGCCAAATCATGATTTTATGTAAATGGCTGTCAGTGGAGAATGTTTAGTGAGATCAGGGCTGGGTCTGCTAAGTTCAGGTTAAGTTGCCACTGTAAATGAGAAAAAGATACAGTTTGTAAGACCAAGGTTTTGTTTGGTGTGAACCGGTGTATTAACATTAGTGAAATTACAAGGATTTGTGCCACTCAAGGATTTGGTCCAAATTACTTTTGCTAATTGTTTTGCAAGCAGAATTTCTATTCTAAGTCCTCATTCCCGCCTGCCAGTTAAAGTAAGCCTTATTCTGTGAACAGCCCTGTATAAATTGGATGGGGTTATTTGTGCAATGCTGTATGGTTCAGTGTGAACAAACTGGAATTTCTGTTCCTGACTAGAAAATAGTGACTTTTATTGTCAGTTTTGTAACAAAAATATCTGATTCTTGAATGGCTCATTGCCGAGTGTGTTACAGGCACTCTTCAAAAGAAAACTGCTGCCATGCAGAGGTAGAGGTCTGTGGTCATGGCTGCTTACACTAATTGCTTTTTGTCATATATCCATTTTTCATCCTTGGAATTGCTTCTTCTGCATTCAGCATCTTGGCCTTTAAAGCTAAAAGCCATGGGGAAAATGTCTCAAAGTTCTTCCTCACACACAAGATTTCATTCTGATCTAGTGGTTCTTAGCCCCTTGTATATTCACCCCTGCCTCCACAGAAACCCCTTCTGACTTATCTTGGGTGCCCTCCTGAGTAGGGTAACACCAGAAAGGTGGAGGGATGCTCTCTTCTTGACACTTCCAGAGCTCAAGCAGTGAGGGTGCCCCTTCTCCTGCAGTCAGATGGCTGTGCCTTGAGGTGGGACTAAGTGACCATCCCCAGCACCTTTGCCTGCATCAACACCTGTGCAGAAAGTCAGGCCTYGTGTGACTTGTTTCTCTCGGGGTGAAATTTGACCCTTAGTTCTTCCACACCCATCCTTGAGCCTGGGAGCTAGTGGGCTACCCTGGTATGACAGTGTGAGGGGCATGAGTGGGTTTAAGGAGTGGGGCTGCAGTGGTGACCTGTGCGGGAGCAGGCCATGAAGGGCTGTGTGCTGGTCACAGCTGTGGGTGGCCACCTCTGAGGCAGCTGTAAACAACAGGGTGGAGAAGGAACCCACTGTGTGCCAGAACTTCAGCCGGTTGGAGAAGCACATGGTGCCCCTGCTCAAGCATTTAAAACAAAATTTTTATTTATTTATTTTTTTTGGAGGGGGGAAACAGACCATGGCACAAAGACCGTTGTGGCAGGAGGAAACACTGCCCTGGTGGGGGGCTATGTGCACCCCCAAGGGCGGCCCACATGGGGGCACGGGTGCCCCACACGCAGGTGTGGCCTTCCCTGAGAGGACCATGGACAGCCTGAGGTGCAGATGCCCTGGAGAGGACAGCCTGAGGCATAGCCACCCCTGAAGGGGCCTGCAGGTGCCCCAAACCTGGGAACAGGTGACCATGAGGGAACYGTGGGCCACAGGTGCCCTGCACCTGGGCGTAGCCACCTGTGAGGAGACTGTAGATGCCCCTGAGGGGCCATGGGTGCCCCACACCTGGGCACAGGTGACCCACATCCAGGCGCTGCCTCCTCTGAGGGGACTGCAGATGCCCCTGAGGGGACACCACGGAGCAGAGCAGCAGAAGCCATCGTCTGTGCTACTCGACCTCCTGACACCCCACTGGAGTAATTTTGACAGACCGAGCGTAACCTGCTGTGAAAATAAGGCAAGCTGGGTCTGGCGAGTGGGCAGGAGAGGTGTTTATGCAAGTATTTAATTGCTTGTGTCCCTCTTTGTCAATGCTCCAAATTGGTGATCAGAAGTTTGTATTATTTAGCAATAAATTAAGCAAAAAAACCCACCCCCTGACTTGAGACCGTTTGACAGACAGAAAGGTTAAAGCTGGTAAACTTTTACTTTAAAAGCGTGTTCCCAGATCACAGGTGTCTGGAAATTAGGTGAGCTCTCTGTGTTGGTGTGCTTAGAGGCAGCTTTATGAGCATGCTTTTGTTGAATAGCTGCTCTGATCTTGCTTATTCAGTCCTGAAATTAATGTGTAAAAGATGCCATAAGCAGCCAGCAGCTGAATTGACTGTGATTAGATGGATTATTACTATTACTCAGCCCAACAAGTTGCTATATGTTTTGTACACTCAAGCAAATTTTGCAGTGCAGGCAAGTGGAATGATATGCATGTGGGCTAATATAAAATCCCTCAAAAGGCTCCAAGATTAGACAAACAGACTTATGGAGCTGAAATAAGTGAATTGCCTGTGTTCCTAAATTAGGGGCTTTCTGGCATTTACATATACTAATAGTTCCTGTCTCAGAATATTGTGTTTCAAACAAGCATCAACTCAGTTGCTACTTTTCTCCCCTGCTAAGAAATAGGAGCCGATTTATCAGAGCATCAAACTGATTAAGAAGAGATTATCTGCTGAAGGGGTTCATTTAAAGAGGTCTCAGGACTCCACTGAGTTGCTGTGTTCGGTTGAATTCATTCTGCACAGTAAAAATCCAGTCTCTTGGCTTTAAAAATCCTTAACTCTTTCTTTCTCTTGCAGTCAAACGGCTAGGAAGGGTTTAAAGTTTTGAAGCAGTGTGAATTTCAGGAGGCTGGAAGAGTCCCTGGAGATAACGTAACCCTGGAGGGCCGGTGTTACATGGTAAGAAACAGGCTTCAGGATGAGGGTGATGTGCCAGGTCCCACAGCCCAGCACTCCTTATCTGTGTGGCTGGCTGTGATCTGGGCTCTGAGCCCGCACTTGCCTTAGGAGAGATGAATGCTGCTGCTGGTGGACAGGGCTGAGCTCAGCCTTGCCTGCCTGTTGTAAACTGTCACCTAGATGGTGCCTGTTGGGTTTAAATGTAAAGCCCCCCTGGTTTCCCACTTTCCAGAGAGCTCCAGATCTCAAGTTGAGGTAGGAGTTCAATGTTTTTTKGGGGATGGTAGGCAGACCTGTTTTTAAAGCGGAGAGAGAGGGGGAAGAAAAAAGGCGGGGGTGTCTAGACCCACTGACTTGTCAGCTGGGACACAGCAATTGTATTTTCACCCAGGGAATTACAGGAGTATGATCAGGAATAGATACTAGGAATGAAAGAGGAATTAGGAGGTCCTATGGCCCTCTCTGTTCCCGCGGAGCTCCTGATGACTCCATGTCCAGTTCCTTTTCAGATCCTTGGTTAGGCTGACAGCTCTAGATCTTATTCTGCTCTAAAGATTGTGTTTTAACAGCTAACTGACTTTTTTCAGATGCCAATTTATCATTCATTGTCTAGGAGGAAACAGATAATTGATGCCCTTACTCTAAGACTGGAAATAGCTATTAAGACAAATCCTTATATTTCATTGTTTCCAGGTGTTCTTTGGGGAAATGGTATACAGCAGGAAATTCAAACCATGAGTCAAATAGTTAAAACACAAGCAGTATTTCAATCAAGGGGCCTTCTTGTGAAATAATCTATACAAGAATAAAGGAGAATACTTTATTTCCTCTTTAAGCTGTTGTTTGGGAAAGCACTTAATCATTTTAAGGCTTGCTGACTTGGCAATGTGACTTACACATGTGCAAATGCTTTGAGTAGAGGTATATTCCCAATGAGAGACAAGCACTCTCATTTACTATGTGCCTTGCCACACTGGTCTTCTATCTAGTCCAGATTTGTACTTGCTACTACAGTATAGTAACTTGTAATATTTTGGATTGGTCAGGGAGAATGTATCTGATGGCAATTCCTTCAGTGTGTGATAGCTGAAAATGAAAGAGGCAAAAATTAAGTGAAAGCATGATAGAAATACAAAAAATACCACAGCACCCCACAGCATATACTGATATAGTGAAACTGTATCACACTGTTACTAAACTAGCATCCACTGAACAGGTAGTAGAGGGCATCAGTGTAATGGCGATACTGTCCTTTTCCAGTGATAGTTTCTTGGGAAAGGGCAATTTCATACTCTGAGGAAGTCTCCTTGTGAAAGGAGCACTACTTGTTTTGTGATCAGGGAGTGGGTCTGGGGAGCTTGTGTGATCACACTGTCAGCATGAATCTCTAGTACCAGAATGGTTCAGTTGTCAAAGGATCCCTTGTGACCTAAGGCAAAAGTAGTGTCTCTTGTCTTGAATAATTTTTTTTGTTTTCCCCTCCTTGCTGAGGTCAGAGTATCGGTCAGGCAGTACAGATGGGTACTCAGAGARGCACTAGCAGGTCCCTGTATCTCTGGAAAAACTGTGGACAACTCTGGTACTTCTCCAAGTGCTCTGATGCAGGGTGACACATCTTATGAACTGCTGGGCCTTGGCCATGTGTGAGAAAAACATACAGATTCCCTTCCTCTCCCTTTGGTTGTCCTGTTTGCCAATTATGGGGTCTGTTTCTGTTGTGGTAGCTTGCAGTGGCTTATTCTGATTCTGGCTGTAAATAGATTGTTTGTTTAGTCTATGTCTGGTATTTGCTGACATACCCAGGAGCATTGCACTTCTGCTCCTTGGTGCAACTTTTGCTGCCTGTCTTGGAGATAAGCTCTTTATTGAACTTGTCAGCCTGATGCAATATTTCCTCCTCTTTTCAGTTCCTAGACAAAAGTTGCTGACTGTCTTTGAGCAAATATGTATTTAAAAAAAAAAAGTCAGGCTGACTTACTGTCGGAACTCAACTTATTGACATAGCTTAGCTGCAAAAGCTTTAGGTAGGAACCACTGGAACTCTGAGTGAATCCCTGTCCATGGGCTAGAAATTGTGTTTTGAATATCTGTCAGAAGTGCTGAACTTAGTGTTGTGTCTCAAAACCATATTAAAATACAGAACTCTGTTTAAATGATGTTGGGGAGAAAATTCTGCTGGCCCTTTTGACATTGAGAGTGCAGATGCTGGCAGGTTTTATAAGACTTGTGTTGTATAAAAGTGTAAAGCTGTGGGAGCATAAGGCAGATCTAATGAGATGGGATGAAGGACCAGACCAATCCTCTTTAGTACAAACTGAGCACTGGGATATGCTGCTGCTGCTGCAGTTCCTTCTGCAAGATGAAGAAGGCACATCCACAGAAGTGAAGATGTTGGCAGTTCCCTGGTACCAGGGCAATCATGGGGCTGCCTGTGTTGTGGAACTAGCCTTCAGGAAAGGAAAACAATGATGTTTATTTCCTGAGGATAAAGTCACGATGCTTAACTTGTGCTGCCTTGACTTTCTCACCCTGTGGTATAACACTCTCTTCCAGAGTTTTCCTCACTGTCCTGTGCTTGGGAAGGCCCTTGCAGCCCAGGCCGCCTCGGGCTACTGTGAGTGCTCAGTGAGGAACAAGACTGAATCAGAGTTTATAATCTAAGTAGAGCAAACAGAGAAAAGGCAAGAAATGAAAGTGTGGCATGACACATGCAGCGTCATGGATCAAGTCAGTGACAGGTGATCTCTACCTCTGTTTCCAGAGCCACTGGCTCAGGCCTCCATGGGCATGCCTGGTGTGCCTTCTCTCCAAGCCCTTTCCTGTGCTAATCTGAGCTCTGATTCTTCCCTAATTTCAAACACATTTCACCACATGTTGCATAAACACAAAACCAAAGTCTAGGCAAAAGATTAGGATTTGGCCCAGAAGAGTGTGACAAACTGAAATTGGGACCTTCTTGCTTGGATTCTCTCTTTTAACATGTTAGTGTGGTTTGGCATGGTGATAAGGATACTAAGCCAAAACAAAGACAAATGGCACCTTCACAGCCTGAAGAATATCCATTCCGTGTGTAAAGACCAGCTAATGAAGTGTGTGAATCTAATGTCTGAGTTAATTTTCAATCAGATTTATTTAAAATTTGCAGGTCAATATATTTTAATCACATTGCATGCTATCAGTCAAATATAAAAACAAACCGCTGCCTTTAAAAGACAAATTCCGTTCATTTGCAAAAAATACACTTAATGTATAGGAATTCTGATTTTTGAGAGCTCTCTGAATGTTCATTTAAGTGAGATTTCCATTTATATTACATTAGAGTTGACAGAGGGGGGGAAAATGAACAGCCATCTGCTAATCAGTTTATTTCTCATAAYGAAAACAAATCTGCAATTTCACTAATCTAAAGGGCACAGAGCACTAACTCTGCAGGGAGTTAGCTACTTGCTGTCCAGGGAGTTTGCTTTCATCTCGCAGGAAGTAACTGTTTGCGGAAGACCTTGGCTGTAAAAATGCTTCGGTTAAACTCAGCATGGATTTGTCCTGCTTGAAGCCAAAAATAGCCCTTGGTTTGGATTCCTATACATACAGATATCAGTCAACATAGTGTGATGCATACAGCTCTGTACCCATGTACCAAGTCTGCTCCTCTTTAAAAGCCATGCAGATGTTAGTGAACCTAATCTAATAAACCCTGCTAAGAAGTAGTGTACAGTACACTTAAGTGATGTGGTAGCGTGGATATGGAGTTTCTGGAGCTGTAGGCAGGCTCCAAGTGAATGAGGGAGTCTCAATTTCTTTGAAGATGGAAAAAAATTTACAGGTTGATTCTCACTTCAATGGTAATTTGTCTATAACGCTGTAGAAAGTCTGTACTGTACATTAGAAGCTGTCTGTCGTGCCAGGCAATGTCAGAGGAGTGTGAGTTAGCTCTTGCAATTCTTTTTTTTATTTACAGTATAATGTGAAGTAGAAGTAAATTTTTTTCAATCTAAATCTAGTGGTTTGTAGCAAGTTAGTAGCAAAGCTGAGAATGTTCTTGCTTCAAAGTTAAAATTATGATATGGATTGGAAAAGAAAGTTGATCTCAATAGGCAGCATGTGTCAGTGACAAGCACATGTCTCCATTAAGCAAGCCTTAACAGCACTGAAGTGACTGTGTAATTGAATGGTGTACAGGGTATAATATATCTTGAATTTAAACTTGAGGTACAGCAAGAGGAGGTAAAGCTCAGGGGGAAATGCTTTTCTTGGTGGCTTGGAAAGAGTCCTAGGGACTCAAACAGGAAAAGCTGTTTGTAGTGAAAGGTGTGTTCTCTCACCTTTTATTTGCTGAAGGCTATAAATACCTCTGGCTTTGAAAACCAGGGTTTTGTCCTGAATTGCTCTTGCTGTGAACTGTTTATTTTTAAAAGGCTCAAACTTGGTGTGAACTTTATGCCTTCTCCAGTTGGTCTGTTTGACCACTGGCTTCCAATGCTAGCCAAATACTGTGGCATCAGTTCCATTTTACCTTTAACTTGTGTTCCCTGTAGCTGAACACAACAGAAATACTTGAGTGGCAGATTGGTCAGACCCTTGGTGCTGCTCCCCTGCTCACATGCTGGGGCTCCAGCCTTGGCTTTGCTGCTGACCTTCCATCTGACCTTGGGCAAGCTGCCCTCTGTCTGCTCTGCCCTCTCCCAGTCTTCTCTTTCTGGCTTTCTGTATAGGCAGGGACTGTCAGTCACTGTGCCTGAATCTGGCATAGTACAAGAGGTTTTGCTCTTGGTGGGATCCTTGAGTGCTGCTCTACTATAAATGATTTGCTTAAAGTCTTTTGGGTGCAGTGACTGTCCAACTGGAGGAAAAAATCCCTTTTACACTGCGAACAATTAAATGTATTTGAAGTTCCAGCTGGCTAGAGATTAATCTCTTTGCATAAGCACAAAACAAAGCTAAACCTATGCTCTCTTAGCCTATGTTCTTAACCTCATGGTCAAATGGTTCATGTGCCTAAAGATCTGTCTGTATGAAGGCATGAGTGAGGAAGATGAAAATCTATATATTAAAATAATCCTTAATATTACTTACCTTATCTAATTAAGCTGGTGTTGGAAGATTTCAGTGTTACTGCTGGGGAAATAAAAAATCTCAGCCTTGAGATACTTATGGGCTGTGTTAGGCTGGCCAGCATCCTGATGCAAGGAAAACTTCCAATCTGAAAGCACTGGTGTGTAAAAAATTTTTCCTTGCCAGCACATTGGTAGAGGAGAACACTTTCCTTGCCAGCATCCTGGAGAAAGGGATTGTTTTCTGTCTGTGCAACTCCTGTAAACATTATACTTCAGTACAGAAAACATGCATGCTGAACAGTGACAGTCATGACCTCTTTTATCGCTGCTGCTGCTCTCCTCAGGCAGAATCAAGTGCGGGAACTGACAAGACATCTTCAGATGAATCAGCCCATGAGTTGTGGCTCAGATCCTGAAGAACAGCTGCAAAACTTAGACTACCTGGAACTGGTGTTTGTCAGATCTGTGTTGGTCCATGGTTGATTTCCAAGCTTCACGCAGGCTAGAGCAGATGAAGGCAGTGTGGGCCCAGGACCTCATTCCTGCCTTTAGAGAGAGGGAAGATTGTGGCCACTGGGTGGGAGGTGGGATCACAGACAATTCTCCATAAAGTTTTGGGTGCAGAAGTTGTGCTGCTCTTGCTTAATTGTATGCTGTGCTGCTTGCTGCTCTTGAATCTTTCTGCTGTGGATTGGTAAGCCTAGTTTTCTGTCGGTTTAGCATGACGGTGGTGACTACCCCAACACATAAATGCCTGTGGGAAATATAAAGCCCTCATAAGTAGAAAGGTGCACTGAGTCAGTGTTCATTCTTTTTTTCTCCCCTCTTCTGCTCTAGCAGAAAGCTAGTCTGTGGAGCAGGGATAGTAACTCATGTCAAAGAGGCAGTAGCTTGGTGCACCAAGCCTATGCGAGTTTAGCAGTGCCAGCTGGATGTGGCCTGCTCTCAGAAACTGGCCAAGACTCATTTTGACTCAAATGGAGAAATAAGCTGTCAAATTGGAATAGAAATGTGAAAGCCCACTCCTGTATTGAATGTTTTTGGAGCTGCAACTTTGAGATGAAACTAAATTTGAAACTGGT